>NC_084986.1:7935250-8243694 GCF_963691925.1 Scomber scombrus
TAGAAAGCTTTGGGGTTACTTGATACCGCAGGACAACTTCACCACTAATTACTCAATTATAAGGAATCATTCATATTTTTTACACAGATTCATGGATTGCATTTGAATGAACACGGTAAAAGCCTGCTGGATTGACAAAGGTTTTTTCCCAGCTTTTCCTCAGGACATCATTGATTTTAGTTCAACATTTTCCAATAATAATGATAATCTGTTAAAACAAATATAGCTCATTTCAACACCACAATCGTGATGATAAATATGGCAAATCTTAAAAAACATCTATCAACTGAGTGAGACTTTTCACACAGATGAGTTCTGTGTAAAAAGAGGAAAAAAATCACTAACTAATCAGCACAGACTCCATCTGCTAACACTTGACGTAGCCGGGCTTCCTGGATTCAGAGGCCCCCCACCCTCTGCCTATACTCTAGAGTTATGTGACTGGTTGATGAGTAGTTGTATCGAGTTGGAAGGTCCTTGGTGAGAGGCCTTGGGCACCACTGGAAGACTACCAGAGTGCAGAGTCATTAGAAATCCCTCATTCTCACCGTGCTGTGTAAACGGCCCAGCGGCCTCCATCTGAACAAGCCTAGAGGAAGGTTCACCTCCGCCGGGCTGAAATTGGATCGTGCACAAAGGAGGGGCTCTGTGGGAGCTGAGCGTGGGGGGTGGAGGAAGAAGTTATGTGTTCCTATTTATTGACTCGGCTGCAGAGATCACTAAACTGTTTCAAGGGAGAATAAAGTTTGGGGGAGTTTTTCCCATAAGCACTGCAGGCATTAGGGGAGTGACAAGTTACCTTCATAAAAGCCTTAAATGACTATGGAGAACTCAATTGGAAAAGTACTTAACCCCCACATCATGTCGACTATTTCCGTCTTTTGGTTTGTTTTTTGCCTTAATTACTTAGTAATATTCAAACCCAGCACAGTATGTCCCTAAACGTGACTCTAAAGGAGGTCTGTCTGCACTATTGGAACATTTTGAATGTATTTTTACAGCAGGAAATCATTGCATTTGCAAAAATAATATAAACATAAAATCAGAACCAAAGCAAATGCAATGTGAACATGAAATTATCTTATTAACTATATTCATAGTTTTTAGAATTAATGTTTATTGCATAATTATAGCTCCTACATGTCGCTCAAATAATCTTCAGCCATTAAAGACACATTGGCTTAAAAATATATATATATTTTCCAAATACTAATCCTTTGCCGCTGTGTAAATTGTGTAATGCTAAATATGCCCCAAAAAATAATATTAATATACTTTTATAGCAATTTTCTAGCGACTAATCTTGAAATTGGGGGTGTATACTGTACATTAATGTATCAAATTTGATCTGGGGCAAACATTTTACCCTTCTCGTTGTATAAAAACTTTACCTTTAGCTTTTGAGTCATAGTAACTTGTAGAGAAATATGATAGGAGGTGTTTGTTTAAGTGTCCAAAAGGAGTTTAAAATTAAAATTATGACATATTCACTGCTATTGGGCAATTTGATTGAAGAATGTAATTTACTTATTACACACTGCTCATTGAAAAAGTGATTACTATATCTATACCGTGCCCTGCTCGCTGCCAAAGATGACAATTCACAGACTTATGAATTATGGAAAAATAGTTCTTTAATTCTGTACAGAAAAAGAGAGACTCACTCCCACACACCCAAGTGAACATTATACAAAGATAGGCAGAGCTACAGAAGTCAAAACACATACCAATGTTATTTTCCCCAACCCCAGCTTGCTCATCACCTCATTCTCCCTTATCATACTCTGCTCCCAAAACAGTCCTTCATCTCCTGCATTCTCACACCACATCTCCTGCTCTTTAGCTGAATCTCTGCACATACACTTTTCCTCTAACTCTTTCACAGAAAATGACCTTTGCAAATTGAGCTCTGCAATACCATATCATTAGCAATGTATCTAATAATTAATTAAGTTATGTTTTTATGAAGGATGCTCAAGTTAGGCTTTCTGGTAGCTAACATTAGCTAGCATGACCTGCAATGTGCTAGCACGACAAGGACCAGTCTCTCCAGTACTGAGCACACAGACATGAATTTATGCTTTGAACCCCTGAAATGTAACTGCCTAACAATGATTTTGAGTACCTTATTACCATGTTAATCACCACTTTGATGAGTGGCAGAAGTGGTATTGTAGCCTGAATGACTTCTTCATGCTAATATTTTTTTTTCTTCAAGTGAAGAAACAGAACTCTTGCCAGTAGTGGAGGCAAGTGTGATCAATCTTTTTAATTTCTCTGCTTTTGTATTTACTCTTGCCAAGGAATAAAATGTGTGTTTTTATGGCAAATATCATCTTTTTTTTTGTTTTGACATTGTCAATTGACCAAGCATGTCACTGTATTTACCTAGGTTAATAACTCTCAGTGTCGGTTCTGCTGCCAGCACTCCGACCTCCCAGAAACCAGGCTCCTGTTCAAAAACTAATATTGCTGCAATAATCTTTTATAATAATACTTGTATTTTGTCCTTACGTTGATTTTGTTTTAAAGTAATTACTGCATATTGATACAATCAACCCACCTCTGCCCTGAAACAATAGAACTGGAACTGGAATATGCACAGAGAAATTGTGTGTAATTGTCTCCCACCACACTTTCATTTGACCTCTTAACAAGAAGTACTGAAACTACGCGTATGGTTAAAGTGCTCAGTAATGGCAGAAGTGAAAATAGTCCTCATTAAACACGATAATGAGCTGTGTGATTAAGTCATATGAGGAAGAAATACAATACATGCGTTGTTTAAAAATGATGGAGTGTGTTAGTCCAGGCAGCCGTATGCTTTGTGTTCTGCAAGCTGTTTTTAATGGATTTCAGAAAACAACAGGATCTTATGACTTCCGGGATGTAAGGCAAAAAGCAGCAGCTGAATAGACAGCAAAAGCTTCTGACTGTGGTGAACACATAATAAAGCTTTTAGACTTTTCCAGCAATAATGGCATGTTGAGGGAAAAACAAAATAAATATATTAATACCTTGCTTCTACAAAGACTTCTCCTTTTTGTTTAGTAATGTGACACAAAGTGTGAGTTATGCAGTACTTGGCCTTGGTATTACTTCAGAGTGGGAGCTGTATTTTACACCTGCTGTATGTATTTATGTGTGTGTGTGTGTGTGTGTGTGTGTGTGTGTGTGCGTGTGTGTGTGTGTGGGTGTGTGTGTGTGTCTATGAGTAACTGTGTCTGTATGTCTCTCTGTTTGTACTATTTGTGTGCAGCAGTCTGGAAAAATCAAGGCTTTTTTGTTGGAATGTGTGAAGCGGTCTAATTGCAGTAGAAGAGGAAGTAAGATAAGTCTGCAGTGGAAAGAGACGGAGAGGAGGACAAAGAAAGAAAGAGAGAGAGAGAGAAAGAAGTACCTAATGCTATTTGTAATTAAAGTCCGTCAAAAAGCCTTTTCAGTTAGGTAGGACATGATGAAAGATCAACAGGGCATGGGGTGGCTTGGCGCTGGACTGTGTTTACTCTGTTTCACCCCACAGTGGTCAGGAGCAGTAGCCAAGGAGGTGACAAAGCTTTTCTTTCCTCCTCTTTTTTTTATACTCTTATTACTACTATCATCTGTTGTAATCAGTGATCTCAGACTCTCTGTTTTTATAGCCTCTGTTCCTTTCCCTTGCATTTGCCTCTCTTATTCACCTTATGTTCAGGTATACACCTCTAGGCAGCAGGATTTACTGTATAGTGCAATCAATCATGTTACAATCTTTCATGTAATATGTTGCATTTACTGTACATAGGAGACTTTTGTTCCCTGACTTTTACCTTTAAGGTAATGTAAATACCAACCTAAAATAACCCTGCAGAGAAGTGCAGTCTCATAGCTACCCTAATCAATATTGTTATATGAACAATGGAGCAATTGACAGAGAATTATTACCCAAATATGAAGTTGCTTTCATCTGTATGGAGCTTTTTACCTTCTGTTGGCTCACTGTTTTGGTTTTCCAGCCTCCAGCTTTACTGATCTAGTTTACAGTGGTGAGTGCTCTCACCTCATCTCCAGTTTTGATTTGAGGAAGCCCCTTGAGATGCATCTCATTTTCAAGAGGTTTCTCTGACACACACGCACGCACGCACACGCACATGCACACGCACACGCACACGCACACGCACACACACATACTTGGCCAGCACCAAATGACAGATAGACAATGTTAGCGACTAGCTCCTAAATGTACTGCAGCATTTAGCATCCAAAGAGCCAGATATTCCCTCAGGAATGAATATTGGACATACATTTGACAGGTGGCTAAAAACAACTCTGAATGAATTTTAATGTTTTCCTGTGTCTGCTGAATATGTAAATGGGCATATTTTTGATAAAACATTGGCAATAACAACTTTTTACCCCACAGCTTCATTGGAAGCTTATGAAATGCAAGAGTACAGTTGAAAACACAAGCAGCATGCTAATCATGCACATGCACTACTAAATGGAGGAGACACACCCAAGTGCATTTGTTAACTTCATCAAAAAGGGAAAAGTGTCTCACAACAATGACACTGACAACAACCACAAACCACAAGCATCGTTATTGATCCCACACAGGAAAAATTGAGGTTTTACAGAAGCGAACTAGAATATTGTATAGATTATGAACATGTACAATACACAGAATGAGCCAAAAATAAAATAAAAACTAAAGGCACCCAACTTCAACTATATAAACTAAACACAAATGGTAACTAAAGTGTGATGGGACAAAAATAAATAAATAAATACAGAAATTGCCAAAAGTAGAACAAAACTAGCACTTTATAGAAGTGAATAATTTGGTGGTAGTCTTGTTTTGTGCCTGCACATACTGTAGTTGTGTTACTGAAGCAGGATCATGAGCTGGGGAAGTCACATGGCCACAGTGTCACGGGGTGCATGAGTGTCACACCACTGTTACTGCATTCTGTGTTAAGGTGTGTAAACGCGACATTTTTCACTCTGAAATTAAACCCGTGGAGTCACAGAGGGGTGAAAAGGATGGAAGCTAAGGTCTACACAACAAAAGCAAGACAGCTCTACAACACTGGGGCACGCTTCACACACACAAAAGCTCCTGCATCTCTCTCTCTCTCCCTCCTGGCCCTCACTTTCCTTTTCTGTCTTTTTTTTGTGTGTAATTCCTCCTGGTTGAAAGATTCAGTTTCCCCTTACTTGGAATAATAACAAGCGGGCAGTGTGTGTGTGAGGTGCTGTGATGAGGATCTGGAAGGGCATTCCTGATGTCAGCACTGCTCTAGTGCCCGCAGGCAGTGTGTGTGTGTGTGTGTGTGTGTGTGTGTGTGTGTGTGTGTGTGTGTGTGTGTGTGTGTGTGTGTGTGTGTGTGTGTGTGTGTCCATCTGTCTGTATTTATTGGTCTCTGAGACTGGTTTATGTGCTCGTCTGTCTGTTGGTCACTGACTGTGTTGATGTTTGTGTTTGTGTGCGTGTGTTTGTCAGTCGTGTGAAGATGTGTGTGTCTGTGTCTGTGTGTGTGTGTGAGTTTATTGGAATCCTTGATGTTTGCATATCTGTGTGTCTGCCTCTGGTCTGTGCGCCTGTTGATGTTTCAGTGTGTGTGTGTGCAATTCACTGTGTGTGTACAGCAGGAATAAAGCACCCCATTGATAAGAACAAGTTCTTCTTGTTAACGTATCAGTGGAGCTGGACCTGTGCCAGCACTGAAGTCCCAGGGGCGTATTTCTAGACAACCCCCGCTATGACACGGCAGTTACTATTCTGCAACCCCAGACACACACACACACCTACACACACAGACATACACACAGACATACACACACACATAAAGGGCTAGATAGCCCAGGAATGGAACATGTGTTAACACTCTCTTTCCAAGAGATACATTGAAGAGGACATTGAGCAATGTTTCGTCTTACATCTCTCTAGCGGCCGCCTGCTCTGCAGTCGTCTAAAATGCTTCCATGTGCCTTCTCCACATTCCGACTACCTTTCTGAGGCATTTCAAGACTCTCCCTGAAGATACCTGATACCCAGGGGAAAGCAGATAGTCATGAGAAATACCTGCTAGCTCTTAGTTGCCATAACAGCTTTAAATAACAGGAGGGGGAATTTTTGCCATTCCCTTGGTCCCCCCTTTTTTTTTTTGCACATTTGCCAGCTATTGTTTTCCTCCTTTTATACACCAGGGAGATGCAGCCAAGGCTGTTTTATGACAGACATAATCACCATCCCTGGCGGCTGCATAGTGATATAAGCTCCAATCGGCTGTTTCAGGGCACACCTCGTTGTCAAATAAAAGTGTCTAGATGAAGGTCGGGGGGAGAACAAAGAGGTTCAGTATGTGGAATAAGCACCTACAAACCCCACTGTTCTAGCGTGTGCATGTTCTGCCTCTCATCTATTTGTTTAACCATTGCAGAGCACTGTTGATGCTGGGGTGTGAGCTGCAGAGCCAGCCCGCACAGTCATTCTTTGACAGCAGGGACTATCGCAGTAAATCTGTGCCGAACCACACAATTAATCAAAATGGTGGGTCGAACAAGTGGCTGGCCGTGACAAATGCATGTGGGCAGTGCACGCTGGGAGCCCAAACATTGCATTTAGCATAAGAATTACATACATCAGGATTGTATTTAATAAAAAACAGGATGCCCGCCTTTTGAATGTCAGGCCGCCACATATGAGAATGCACAGAGACTCATAAAGGAGCGTGTCGTCAACATCTGTTTTTGTACATAGATCAGGAAATGTGAGGGCGTTTGGGGATGAACACAACCACAATGATAGACAAGGGTTTAGTTTACAGCGTCTAAATTTAACGTATCATCATGCTCAAAGTGTTTGATGTGTAATCGCACAGAACCTATGCATGAACTGATTTACTTGCCCCCTCAATACAGGATGTTATGTGGAAATTCAAGAAAGAGGGTTTAAAGAGCACGAACACGCTTTTAAAGACAGCGGGGACTTCTATATTCCATATGGCTTTGATATAGATCGTAGCGGTGTCACCACCAAAGTATGCTTTCCATTATTACGATTGTTTAAAAGCTTTACATCTTAAAGCAAATGCAAAGTGACAAATCCAAAAGGGTTCAGACAAAGAAGGGGGCAGGTCATACAAATGGAATTGTCCCCATGGGCAAACCACATAATATTCATATCAAACCTGATACATCTACCACTTGAATTTCTAACCATGCAATCAGAGACTCTGCCAAGTTAGTGAATACACCCTGATGTATCTGATGATAAAAGGGGAACAACGGAGCACTGTGGCTTTGTGAAAGGCCGCGTTCTCGTTAGCCATCAGATCTTGAGTCAGTTCAGAATAATAG
The DNA here is from genome assembly GCF_963691925.1 of Scomber scombrus. Taxonomy (NCBI): domain Eukaryota; kingdom Metazoa; phylum Chordata; class Actinopteri; order Scombriformes; family Scombridae; genus Scomber; species Scomber scombrus. Next base: position 7,942,589 of record NC_084986.1, read on the forward strand.
CTCATAGCCTGTAAACGCCTCCTGTGTTGGAGGGATCGAAAATCTCATTTGAAGAATAAAATGATCCCACGGGTGAGACAAAGTCCACACCAGACTTCCTATAATGGCCTCCTCTACCGGCTGCTAGAGTATATTTTGGGTTGTGAAATTCTAATAATGTTAGTTGTACTTAATTCACCCTGATTGAGTCACACCTAGCAACTACATTTAAGTATATTAGGCACCAAAAAATCCTAAGGGTGTGGTACGGTTTTCAGACCTTTTCAGGTGGCTCCCTTCAGGAGGTTCACAATCATATTTATTTATTTAAAAAAAGTCATTTTAAAGGGCTTACATAACAGGAAACGGATGCCTCACAAAAAGTCTTATGACTTTGTAATAACTTGCACAACCACTCCTCAATGACCATTAATGATAAAGGTGATGTTGTATTGAAAAGGTTTTCTTCAAAACAAAACTAAATAGTGCCAAACGTTGATCCAAAGGTTTTTGCAAATATGATAAATTTTAAGTCATTCCATTGTTGAAATGATCATATCATATGTTTTTATAGACTGTATGCAGATGTTTTGAATTCAAGGATCGAATAAATGCCAGAAAAGGGTTTACCTTGCGAGACAGTTGGATTCGTAAGATCGTGAAATCATGAGATATACCACTGCTGGTTCGGCCCAATCAGCTTCCTATGAGGATTCTCGCATGATCTTGTGATCACGAATCCAGATGCCTCACAAAGTAAGATGGTGATAGACAGATAGTTCATCTAATCACCTGCCAAGTGGATGGTTTTGTGTAATAAACCATCTGAAGCGTCAGGTTAGAAAAGGGTTTTTGCAAAAGTTACAACTAATGTCAAGAATTTTAAAGAAAAGAAGTCCTCCTCATACATGCTTCTCACACTGCTCTGACTATTTGTGATCTGGATGAACCCGATCCAGCCGTCTGGCAGGATATTGTTGTTAATGTCACCTCGGTCAACATTTATCACACTTTCATATCACTTCCTTGTGGGCATTAGTGCCAAAAATGCAGTTATTGGCCATTCACTCTGTCCTCTTCTTTTAGTGCTGTTATTCTGGGCAGTGGGTCTTATAAATAACTAATAAAGACCAAAGCTATGACGCATTCATCTTAATGCTAGGTGGCATCAGGGACAGGTGCGCTGGCTGAGTCGTACCTTTCGTAAGACAGCGCAATTAATCTGCTTTGTGCCACGTTAAGAGCAGAGAGGATGGACTGGACTGTGGAAAAAGACAAATGAAAAACCAAAAGGGAAAGTCATGAATTTTACAGTGAACTCAAACCGATGAGCACCTGACCTTGGCTACCTTTACACTTTCTTCTTCCCTCTCCTTTTTTTGTGTAGAGCAGAACTTCCTTGAAAGAAAAAAAAAAAAGCACGGGGAAAGAGCCAAGCATACGAGAGGTCGTCTGTTCCCGAATTAGAAAACAAACGAGGATAGGTGATGCCTGCATGCGCCGGAGAGGGGAAAGTGAGGAGATATTAGCCATATGTGATTCATTTACAACAGCATGCTTCAATTAATCTGGGCAGGGTGGCAGGCGCCAGGGTTGGGCCCCATGCCACCTGAGCAAAGAGGAAGAGCGATCTGCTGCTCTGTGAGGGATGAGCAATGAAAACAGATCCCCTAGAATCAATACTCCTTACATTATTGCTCACACCAAACTCAGCCCCTCGCCTCTTCTTTCCTCTCCTCTTCCTCTCTCGTTGGCTCTCGTCCTCTGAGCCTCTTTGTTCTCTCTCTTCATGGGACGCAAAGACTAGGCTAATAAAAGCTGAACAAGGCGCTCTGATTCATCAGGCTTCCCTGTAGCACCCTGAGAAAAGCAGTAATTCTCGTATAGGCGTCTACCTAGAGACACCCTAAGGATGTTTTGTGAGACTTTTTTTCCAAACTGGGTCGGCTGCTGCGGCAGTAAGTGAAAGTGAAGGAGGGTGGAGGGTGGTGGTGGGGGGGCAGCAAACTGGAGAGGGGGCAAAAACCACAGTGACCAGATGGAACCGCAGATTGTTTTAAAGAAAAAACTGGAGCTTCATCTGCATCTGTGTGTCTCCGGGGCAAGTTGTTATGAGTTTTATTTCAACTTGTGAGCAATACCCCTAAAATAAGAGCAAACGAACACTTGCCAGGCTTTAATACCATAACGCATTAAGTTACAGGAAAGCTTGCCAAGGCTAATACTGTGCGGCTGATTGTTACGAGTATAAATAACTTGAAAAAATGTTGATGATGATGAATTAACCAGAGAAAAAGATGTGTATATTAAGGCACCGGATAACAATATTAAATTATGACACTTGATAGGAAAAGACAAGCAATAGCATCAGCATGGCAAAGGATTAAACGCTGTAGCTTAGCAGTGTCTGACACTATAATTATATTTTTAGCCGTCTGTTTTGTGAGCTGTTTCACCTGGCTTCTGATGTAATCTGGATTTATCCAGATTCCTGCCTCACGCATCAGGGGATTTTTCAAACTGAAAGACAAGGAATGAGAGGGGGGGCTAAAATTGATAGTACAGCCCTTTCTAACATCCCTTACAATGTATGCTTTCGGCCATACTGCAAGCTGTTTAAATGTCTCTTTGCTTCCCAGTTGACTCAAGGCAATTAAAACTTTCCAACAGGAATACAGATTGGCACACACAATACCCACCATTTAATTTGAAAGTGAAGACACAGGAGTATAGAGGCAGAGCGAAAATGAAGAACAGCCTCCTTGCCTCATCCCCAGAGTGTGTGTGTGTGTGTGTGTGTGTGTGTGTGTGTGTGTGTGTGTGTGTGTGTGTGCGCGTCTGTTTTGGATAATCTGGCTCGACAAATTAAAAAACGATGATGATAATAATAATGATGATAACAATAATTATCTCCTCTTTATTTTATTTGGTGTTAAGTAAATTCACAGGGTTTGGAATTCTATCTGTCTATATGAAACTACATTATATGCTCCATATTGTAATTATCTCTAATTAAAATATAGTAATTAATGAATGTCTCAGGTCATGTGAGTGTAAACTGTTGTGAGACATTCTCCACTCTGCACTAATTTGAAATCATGCAATAATAAATCAGCTAAGGGGGAGAGGCTGTCAGAGAGAAAAGGTTCAGGGGACTGCGGTGTTTGGTGGTTTGGGGCTTAGTTAATTAGTTTGAGGGGAAAGCCATAGATAAACACAGATTGTCACTCAAGCGTAGGCAGAGCCTTCATACAGCTGTCCACAGCTGTGTAAGACTGATCAGGTCAAGGTGTTGGTCAGACAGAATGATAGAGGGTTTGAACTTACTTTCTCGGGGTAGCCTTTACATGCTCACATACAGCACACAGAGTATTCTTTAATTCATTGTAAATGAGTAATTCAGGGTTTGTTTTTTTAACTTTCCTTTAAATATTTTATTTGCACGCCTGCTTTTTAACAAATTAATCTGCCTTTAACGTCTGTTTCTGTCATTTGTGTGCTATAAAAATAGAACATTTGATTGGTTGTTTTGTTAATTGAATGGATGAAATTACCCGAAACCTGCACTGCGACTTTAATTCAATCATTGCTGAATATTCTTAGAAAACAAACAAACAAAAGAAATGCAAAGTGCTTAATATTTCTTTGATCCATTAGGAATGCATCAATATAAAAAAGCTGAGGAGTAATTAAATGGGCCTAAAATAATCAAAATACCCAATCTACACAATATGCAATGAATGAATTCAAGCATACAGATAGGCCCAGCTGCCATGAACACCACAAAGTCAAATAAACCAGGATTGTCATCGACGTCAACAAACATGTATAAATCACTGTTAAAACATGTACTGTATAATATTGGAGAAATTGCGGTAATTAATAATTATATGGTGCCTTTTCCCCAGGAAAACTTAAACACAACATAATGAGACAACAGTTGTGTGCACCAGAATATTCTGTTGTGCCATTTTTTGGAAAGTTTGTCATATTCTTATTACAATACAAAAGAAAATCACACTGACTTTCCATTCCTCCCAAATCACACAATCTGTTTCCCTCCTGAACACTTTAGGATCTACTATTACTACTCCTCAGCTGTGCAACTAAAGACTCTTAGAAGTTTTCACACCAATTTCATTTTTAACACTTAAATAAAAGCTTACGTTTAATGGAGTAAACGCAACGCAAATTACACTCTTGATAATTATTTCATCTTAAATACTACTTAAATCTTAAATACTTCTATATGTCACAATAATTGAGTATCTTTACTGTAAAATGAGTGTGTTTACAACTTAACTGGTTTGAACAAAGCAGCCTCGAGCTCATTGAGAGGTAGATATGAGCATTTTTCTGGTCACCAGCATAATGTGGATGGCTTCTCAGAGAACAGAAGGGACATAACAAGCAAAGCTAATATTAAAAAGATAAAAAGGCTCATTACAATACAATAAATTGGAAAGTATGATATCATTTTTAATCTAATTTTTGATTTATAGTTACACTGATAAATGTCACACTCTCAACCAGTCCTTAGATGAACAGCATGCCTCTGCTCACATCTGTCTCTGAATGACTGATAGGGCATCTGTGTCATTCCACTCCTCATCATTGACCGACCATACCGAGCACTGAATCAGGGTCTGGGCTCTGGGTTTGTTCAGCCCCTGAATTTAGTGACTCATGGATCTTACAGTATTTGTACAGTTTAGCCTGGAAGGCAGGAGCGACCCTGAGCCCCCGTCCACCCACCCAGAAGACTTCCTCTTTGCTCAGCTCAGGAGGGGAAATTTAGCCCAGATGTGAGTTCAAACAAAAGAAAAGCTGCAGGGATTGGAGGTGGGATCAGGCCCATCTTTCGCATGACCCTAAGACCTGCTCCTTCCTGGCATTTGTCTATTTTTCTCCTCTTCTGTTCTTTCTCTGATGATCTCTTCTAAGTTGCTGTCTCACTCTCCTCCTAAACTGTGCTGTTTTTAACCAGTGTCATTTTTACTTTGGTGCAGGAAAAATCTGGTAAAAATAATAATAAGAGAATCAAAGTTTTCACCAAATAAGGTGAAATTCAGGAATTTCTCAGAACTCACACTCCTACGGCTTTTAACTCTAAAAACAACCACAGATGAAGAATCTCACATTTTTCCAGCCTTGTGTATCTTGCTCCTCTGGATGACAACATGATGAAAAGCTTCATTGAAGATTACGTTGAAAAAAATGTTCAGCCGTTAAAAAAAATGACTGCTCATTAAACAGGTTGTGGAGATAACAAAGCAGAATGAAAAATTAGAGGCTTCTTTCTAATCTTTTGCATAATTGCATTGAGGATTTTTTTTTTTAAACTTTGGACAACACCCTTGTTGCAGATATCCAGGAGTTCATTTAATAACAGCTGCTCTGAAAGTATTTCCAGAATTCTCAAAGACTGAAAAAAAGAACTGAATAAATACATCATCTTTATTTCCTAACTCAGGTAGCCAGAAATGACATGTCAAAATACGTCTCTGCTCTTTTTAGTCAAATATTATACATAAATCACATAAAACTCTTAAATTTGTGGTTCGCATTGTGCAAATTGAACAAACAGATATGTGATTTCTGGCTCCCATCTTTGTTTGCATTAACAAAAAGTCTTGGGAAATGGGTTGAAAAAAAATGTTTTAGCATGCAGCAGACAGAAGTGTTTTTTTCATTTATATAATTAAGAGTCTTTGAGAGTTATGAAAATACCAGGACAGCGTTAAGTGTTGTTCCAGTAAATGACCTTCTGGGCTCATCAAATTCTGCTGAGTTTCTATTTATCTTTATTCAGGCAGCCAAAACTGACATATCGCCTTCCTCAATTTGTAGAATGTAAACCAAAAAGAATAGAAATTATATTGATATTTCCAACATTTGATATTTTCAATCAAATTGAAATATGACACTCTAATATTTTGCTTGTGATTCTGGATACCTGGATTAACAAATACAGTCGCAACTTGAAAAAACGGGTTAAAAAGTCATGTCAGCAACTGACATGACATTTTTTCATCCTGATGTTTATAAAACTCTTTAAGTATTCTGGAAATATCTTCACAACACCACTAAGGGTTGTTAGAGAACCCTCTGTGTTTTTCAGAGACTTATTTTTTTAGAGAATCTGGTCTAACTGAGTGAGAAGCACACACCATAATACCCTGCCAGGGATGCACTCAACATCACAGCCTGATGTGGATTGATTGTTTAAGGTATATTATTTTTCATAGCAGAGAGCAGCATGTGTCAGCACAAAATAGCCACCACTTATCTTGACAATTATACGATGCTAAGCAGTTGTCTGAGGTATTAAATCTTAGGAGGACAAGGATGACATGGCAGCTACATGTCAAAAACAGCAGTCATCCACAATCTTCCATTCATGTACTCTTTTAGTGATTTTAAACCCCTCCATCTCCTTTTCTCCAATCTCCCCCCCCCCCCCTCCTCTATTTTTCCCCTTCTTCAACTCTCTCTGCTCCTCTCTCTGCTTCTCTCTCCCCCTCATCCCTCCCTCAGCAGAACTACAGGGGCTTGCTTGTTGTCAAGTCAGTGTTTTTACAGCCTGGCATTAGCACAGGGCAGCATTCAGTTAGGACCTTGCATTCACTTTCCCTCCCGTATAATTCACATGCTCATGTGAGAACGTGCTGCCTTCGCTAGCCCTCATGAAATGACCCTGATTGAGCATCACCAGCCTTTTGACAGCTCGACATGCTCCTGTTATGAAAGCAACTTTAAGCGTTACAGACACATTTTTTACGCTTTTGAAATGCCACATATAACGCCCCACATGACACATGAAGGAGGCTCAGATGAATCGCTGTATCGAGTCATCCTTACAGGACAGTCAGAGTTCAGTTTGTTTGAGTTTAATAAGGGCGGAAGGTGGGGAGGTAAATGTTGTTTACACTAACTCTGCCACCTAATTAGAGGGCGACATCATTTGGGAGATACCATGTCGTCTCACAATTTATTTAGTATTTGGGTACTGTATCTGCAGCTGTACTGTACAGTATTTTTCAGTCTGTCAGTTGTGATATGTTTGCACTCACTGAAGATAGAGCAATGAAGAAAGAAAAATGCAAAGGAAAAAAAAATGAATTTTTGGTGGCTCACGAGTTGGTACAATCCTCTGACTCCCTCGCCTCCTCTCAGCTCACTCCTTGAGTAAAATATACAGTATGTTGTTAGCTGACTAGTTTTCCTCTACTGTGAAAATCCACCATTCTCTTCTGGGAGCCATGTTGTGACATTAGACGCATGTAGATTGATATTCAACGGGTGTAAAGATAATAACATTGCCATAGAAATTAATGAAGTTATTGATCGCCCACTCTAAATATAATCAACATATTTTTCTTTAAGCCACTGAAATCTCGAGCGACGATGTGTGATTATATCACGGCTTCAGCGATTTTCTATATTACTGTGGTTTCCCACAGTTAGTTCTTTCAAAAGATCTTGCCAATACTTGTGGGGAGGTTTTTGAAACACTAATGTTGCTGGCACCTTTGAAGTGCCTTTCAGTGTCCAGATGTAAATTCATGCAGGGAGAAATGTGATAAGCTAATGATGTCTCTTGGGACTGTAGTGAATATAACCAAGGGATAAACATATCTGCATATCTGAGTGGACTTTTTTCCCCCTCCTCTCCCCTCCTTTAACACTGTTTGGGGCCTGAACAGGAGCAGATGGACAGAGCAGGCTTTGATGTGCTCTGGGGTCATGTGTATCTGCAGTTTTATCAAGGTACAGAAGCATGCAGAGTAAATATGCCACACCAAAACTCTGGGAAGGTCTCACACAAGGCAGAGAAAGGGAATTTCCACTGTGAGATTAAGGGGAGGGTGTTGACTCAATTATTTCTCTGCATTTTTTAAATATAGACCTCAAACATACAGTGTATGTAACCCTTGTAGAAGTTTAAAATCAACTCAAATACTCCTAATTTGGAATTTTAATGTTGTTTTTTGATCTGCAGTCAGTACTTGTAGGCTAATTTACATCTAAAACCTGCTTTTTGCCTGACAACAGTGAACAAATCAAATTAACACACCAGCTTTTGGTATATTTGCCTATAGGCCCCTCGTTCACCCATTTAAGTGTCTGTCATTTTATCCTCATTTGCATGCCTGAAAGAGACATTCCACAGTGCTGCGCCGACCAGGAACACAGCACACTACTGCAAAACATGTCCATCAAGGAGAAAATAAAAATAGGCTGTTTCCTCTAAATTCATTCAATCAATAATTCATGCCGCACACAGAAGCTTGATTTATGAAGGAATTAAATGTTGTGGACTGGGCCTCGCACCGCAGTCCATCTCTGGGACGTGACAGGCGAAATTAAACATGAAAGGCAAACACTGAGAACAACCAAATCATCACTGGAGAGCTGACGTATTAAAGGACTTCAATGGACAGCCTGAGTGGACAAAATGACATAGACGATTCGAATAGGAGCTGCCTAAATTGTTTGGAAAGTTTTCATGAGTTATATATGCTGAAGGGGGTCAACAAAAGTCAAACCGCTGCATTAATACTATTTGGCAACTGAAGGCAAAGATTAAAGGCAAACGTGCACCTGCTGACCTGTGGGGATCTTGTGACTCCAGTGTGCCTTTCTGACCCTGACTTTGGTTGTAAAGTAACGTAGGAAACACGGAACATGACAGTTTTAGTATTTGTACTGTCAAACTGAAATGTGAAACATCGTCACTTTTTGTGTAAGAAAACTGAAACTATTACTTCTATTTCTCAAAAGAAATAGAAGTAATGCTATCAGCATGCTACAGTATCAGCATCTTTGGAGAATATCATATTTATAGCTACTTAGCAAAGTCAATCTAAAAAATATATATATATTATATATCAGCTATTGCCTACTTCCATGCTTACTTGCTAGCTGTCTTCTTCTTCGCTGCTTCTTTTTTGGCTCATTGCCTATTCACATTCGTTGGCGTGTCACCTCATGTGTGCGCACAATACAAACACAACATTACTCCACAGCAAATGCTTGTGGTGAAAAAAACCCCACAGGGTACCTTTAAGCTGTCTGTCCCATTCATTCAACATTTGGGGGTCTATGTTTAGCAAGTCTGGATTTGTAATGTTAGCCACCAAACCAACATTGTCAGTATATGACATCACTCTTTATTTACTACATAAAAGTGTCTAAAATATTAATTTAATGGCACTAAATAAAAACATGTTCTTGCTTCTTTAGTAAGAAATCAATGAAGAGGGCCTTTAAATGCTCATCGATACAGGCATGGGCAGGTATGTTTTTCCTTATATAAATAAACATTAAATAAATAAAGGCAAGCTTGAAGGATATGTAGGCCAACTGTGTATAGCACATTTTATTTTAATTTCAGTTGGACTTTAAAAGGTAATCTAAGTGTGTATGTGTGCGTGTGAGAGAGAGGGAGGGGAGAAGGAGTTGCCTACTCACATCATCATCAAAACACCACTAAGTATTTTAATGGCAATCTACTGTAAATGAATGCATGTGTGTAATAGTTGGGTACAAGTATGAGTGAGCGACGAAGAGTGCGGGCAGAGCTGCGTTGCACTGCTGAATCAGTCTGAGTGCGAAGGAGCAATGTAGTCAGATGAAATTACTCTGGCTGTCAGCGTGTGTCTAAATGCTTCCAATCACTAAAAGAAAGTACGGGAAGTAGGCTACAGATGAGACTGTGCTTTTTCACTCGGGGTTAATTATCCTGCTGTAATTAAGGAAAAACCCTTCCGAAAAAAAAAGAAGAAAAAAAACAGGCTGTAGTGGTCCTAAAAAAATATTTGGCTTCAAGGATACAGTAGGCCTACAAATATCCCAACAAAGTCAACTAATAAGATCCTTTGGGGACGTTTTGTGACCCCCAAAGGATGCAGTCACAGAGTAACTAACTCTAGGAATATTAAAATAATCTGGCCTGTGGTGATTTTTCATTGAGAATGTGACTTGGGGACGGATTGGATTTTCTGATTAAAATGCAAATGAGAGCTCAGACATCGTCGCGGGGTAAGGTATAGAGGCCAGGCAAATAGCATGTAGGGATAAAGTATGTAGAGAGACAAACTATTTTCTGCAGTGTGAGGGCAGCAGCAGGGAGGATCTGTGGCTTACAGCCATCACGGAGCTGCTGGAGGAGATGCATTCTTTATTCTGAGGAGGGGAGGAGGGACTGGAGGAGAGGAAGAGAGAGAGAGAGAGAGAGAGAGAGAGAGAGAGAGAGAGAGAGAGAGAGAGAGAGAGAGAGAGAGAGAGAGAGAGAGAGAGAGAGGTGAGCAGAGCACACACGTCGCACTATCAACTGAATCCATCTAAGAAAACAACTCCCAGGGAGTCCGGGTCTGAGCTGCGTAGACACCAAAGGCAAGTTTGAGCTCCCCACTAAAAAGCGCACCGGACGGACGCAGCTGGCCGTCATGGCCCGTGGCGGATCAGGCAGCGGGCACTACGGCGAGTGCGTCCTCACAGCTCGGGTTGAGAGAAAGGGGAGAAGTGGGCGCTGCGATCACCCTGCCGCCGTTTTCTTCGGTCCTCATGCACTGCAGACGGTGTTGAGTTAAAGCGGAGCTCCGTTGGGAAGCGCGGGGAGCTGGAAAAGAAAAGAAAAAAAGGACAAAAAAAAGTGCGGACAGCGGTGCGGACAGACGCTCAGCCACAATCGGGGGACCAGTGCAGGATAATATGCTGCTCAGTAGACTATCCGGGTTTACGCTGATCGGAACCGACTCGCACCAGCGTTACCAAACGGACCTTTACGCACGATCATACAGCAGGACTGCATGAAGGACAGAGGCTTAAAGAACGGGGAAAAGTTGAACGCAGTGACGGGGTTTGTAATGGATAAAGGCTCACCAAAGGTACAGTGTTTCTCTATAACCCAGGACATAGTTGAAGAGAAATGTATAGGCCTAAGTTGCATTTAAGCAACAAATAAGCAAGCAATTTATCTTATATGAACCAAGCCCCTAAGATAAAAACAGAGCCTCAATTTATGTTTCCAAATAAAGCCCGAGGCATCTTGCAAGCAAATGTTGTGATAAACTGACATTAAGTCACCAAATCACAGTGACTTTTGAAGATTAATTAAAATTGTTGGCCAATTTATTTGTAGGTTAATTAGATATTTCATCGAGTTAAGGATCGCTGCACTACAAAGCGCACTGCTCCACATTTTTCACCCCGGAGAAAACCTGACTTTTTTTTCTCTCTTTTTGTAGGGGCTTTTACTCTCAATGCACTGCACGGTTTTCAATTCCCCTTTGAAATAATTCATTCAAATGAACACCCCTCACTGGGCATGCTTTGAAGTATACCTGATCCGCCTGTTACTCCCTAAATACCCTATCCATTTTAAACTTTTAATTGCGTTTCTGTCGGCAAATCCAGTTCTAATCGGATTGTCCTGGCCACATATCACACCGTTCATCTGGTGGTGAGAAACTGTGCTCCCTTGGCTGGAAATTAAATAAAAACGGAAAGAAAGAGAAAAGTCTTTCTTCGTAACTTCTACTACTTGATCTGAGCATGACCACCGTCTATCAGGTTTGGTATCACACAGTAAGGTCCGACTTGATACCGTGCCTGTTTTTAAGGTTATTATTTGGATTCTTGGTGACATTTTATTTATGCTGCTATAATAATCTTGATGCTGCTGCCTTCTGCTGTTGATTCCGCTGCTGTGGCAGCACATTTTATCGCCTCATGTGGTTGCTTATTCCCCCCCTGAAGCTTATTTGATTAAATTTAGCTCTTTCAATTTAGAAAAGTAGATCACAGATGTGTGTCAAAGGATTGTTTCTCCATCTCTGCCACAAAGAACCCATGCAGGCTCCATCTCGACAACAAACAACAGTGAATTTAAAGAAGCAGGGCTGCAAAGGCAAATAAATTGGTTTCTTTTTCTTTTCTTTAAAAAAAAAAAAGTTCACGTTCTTTTTCTTTTATTTACAAATATCCTTCCATCCCATGACTACAGAACATAACAAATCTGACATTTAGTTTAAAAAATATCCAAAACAGCAAAAATTCCAATTATTTTCTGAAGTAAGTGTCCAACTGGCTACTCCTGTTCCTTGACAATCCCTGCAGGACACCAGAGAACACCTTAATCCACGCTCATGGCCATTTTTGTGCTTAACATTCAACCCATCGTTCCCATTATTGTGTGTCATCCAACATTGACTTAGGGTGGAGCTTCATTTAAGCTGAGAGCTACCGATGAAAACCAGTATCTTTTAATCATATGGAGGAAGAGAGAAAAAATGTTTGATGGGTCGTAAAACTTGAAATAATGGCTCTAGGGGTCTACAGTAATCCAATGGCCTTGTGCTTTACTACAAACCTCTCCATGCTGAAAAATAGCCTGTATTGATCATTTATTGCAGGTGAAGGGACTAAATTATTTTCCAATCCCATTTTATTTGACAGCTTGTGTATGTCACTCTAGCGAGAGGAGGAGCTGATATGCAGGGTCTCTATTCCTCGACTCCCTCCCTTTCTCTCCCTGTCTCTCTTTCCGCCTTTGTCTTCTCTCCACCTGTAATTCTGTCCATCAGAACCTTAAATCTTGAGTTTGATGATGGTGTGTTCAGGCCTACATGTAATATCGAGCTCCTCCTTAGGCCACCGGCAAAACATTGCCTGTTTACTGTAAGCTGCACTTACTGTTGTGTTTACTTGTGAGCCTCTGCCCACAGTGCCTGCTCAAGCAGACACAAAAAAGGCAGTTGTGACTTTTCCATTCTGTTTTTTTTCTTCCAGGAAATATCTTATGCATCCATGTTGGCAGAAAAAGAGCTAGTGTCTGTAGTAGCATTATCTCTTTTTAGCATGTTTTCTACCAAACAACGTTGATGTTGCTTAGAACCTCTGTGAATCCATGAGTGTGTGTCCTTGCAGTTCTCTATTCCCTCCTTTGATAGAGCGGAAGGGATAAAAGCCTTCTTTATGTCTGTGAAACCGGATGTGCAAGAGCTGTTCTGAATATTTATCAGATGGTTTGGCTCTTTTCTTTTTTTTTCAAACAGTCAGTGCATAATTTGACATCAGCAGTGAAACGATATGTTTGTGACTCTGTCTTTCTGTTTGGAAGTGGAGGAAAGAGTTTGCATGAAGGAGAGACAGTTGGTATGTGTGTGTGTGTGTGTGTGTGTGTATATGTCAAATGAAGAGACATAGGAAGAGAGGGAAAAGAAAGGCCCCTGTTTCTGAGAACAGGCCACCCCCGAAAATACTAATCTAGTATTTCTTTGTTGTCCCACAGGTCTGTGGATCCAAATGTCACCCCCCTTGGACTCTGCCCCGGTCGGGGACCAGCAGTGTGTGACAGACAGGCGAGTAGAGCCTGCGGTGGCTCTATACTGTGTGGCTTCAAATTGGCCCTGGCTGAGCTCTGCATGGAGCAACGAGTGAAGAGTCCTGCTATGGTCTGATGTCTCAGCATGGATGGAGTCAGTCAGAGGACTGGCCACCACTAATGAGACCATCTCTCTTCAGCTGAGGACTAGCATTTACAGGATTACACCCACGTTTTCCTGCTCTTTTCCCAGCTAACTACATCATAACCAAAACTCTCCTAGGTGGACTTTCTTGGGTTTGGTTTTTGGTGGATATACGCCTTTCTGATTTTCATATTTGTTTTTATTCCCTTCCCGTTTTTTTTAATTGTTGGTTTCCCTCTTCCTGTTTTTTTTTCCACTATGGAGTTTCTTGTTGGACCTTGGAATAAAGATTGGGCTTCATTCTTGCAATTTTGGTTGACTGTCATACTAAGCCTCCAAATGCAATTCAGCCCGGGTGCCTCTTGCCCAGAAGAGTGTCGTTGTGACCAAATGTTTGTGTACTGCAACGAACGCACCCTGACATCAGTGCCTCTGGGGATACAGGAGGGCTTCAAGGTCCTCTACTTACATAACAACCAGATCAACAATGCTGGCTTCCCTTTGGAACTTCACAATCTGGTCTCTGTGGAGACTGTATATCTCTACGGCAACCAGCTGGACGAGTTTCCCATCAATCTGCCCAAAAACACCAGGGTACTGCATCTGCAGGAGAACAATATCCAAACGATCTCCAGGGCAGCCCTGGCCCAACTGACTCGATTAGAGGAGCTGCACCTTGATGATAATTCTATCTCCACAGTGGGGGTGGAGGAAGGGGCCTTTAGGGAGGCAGTAAGCCTCAAACTCCTCTTCCTCACCAAGAACCACTTAAGCAGTGTTCCCATTGGCCTTCCTGAGGACCTGAAAGAGCTGAGATTGGACGAGAACCGCATTGCTGTCATTGCGGAGGAGGCCTTTCAGAATGTGACACGCCTGCAGCGCCTCCTGCTGGACGGGAACCTGTTGACGGATGAGGGCATTGCACCAGGGACCTTCCAGGAGCTGTCCAACCTCCGTGAGCTGGCCCTGGCTCGTAATTCACTCACGTTCCCCCCTCCCCTTTTACCCAGCCAGTCACTGGTCAAACTCAGCCTGCAGGAGAACCAGATCAACCAGATTCCTGTGGCGGCCTTTGCTGACCTAAACAGGCTAGAAAGACTGGATATCTCCAGCAACCAGCTCCAGACTCTTACACAGGGTATATTTGACAGCTTGTCAAGCCTAAGGCATCTCATGGTGCGAAGTAACCCCTGGCGATGTGACTGTGCTGTCAAATGGGTGGTGGTGTGGCTGAAGTCATTGCCTTCCTCCATCAATGCCCGAGGGTTTGTGTGCCAGAGTCCAGACAAGGTGCGTGGTATGGCAATCAGAGAGCTCACGCTGGATATTATCGAGTGCCCGGTTGATGCAGACCTACCGCCATGGCCCACCCTCCGCTCTACGCCTCCTCCCCCACCCACCACCACCCCTATCACCACCATAATTTCCACCATCATCACCACATCCATTCCTTACTACTTTGACTCACCCTCCCCTCCCTTACCCCCGATCCATCACAATCCTCCTGGGCCCTTGCCTCCTTATGAGGACCCCCTTCAGATCTCCTTCCATGTGGTCAACTCCACTAGTATCGAGGTGAGCTGGGCTTCCTATTTCACCGTCACCGCCTACAAGGTCACTTGGGTCAAAAGGGGCCAAAGCCAAATAAATGGAGGAATGCGGGAGAGGACAGTGAGCGGGGATCGACGGCATATCAGCCTCACCAACCTGGAGCCTCGGTCTGTGTACCGGATCTGTGTGCATGTGCTGGACACACATAACTCCTACAGGCCTGGAGAGGATACTATATGCTCTGAGGCCAGGACCAAGTCGGCTTTGCCTACTAAGTCTCCCGGTTCAGCCCAAGCGCCTCAGGAGAGCATCAACTCCACGCTTCTTATGGCCGGCATCATAGGTGGAGCGGTGCTTATCATCTTGGTAACGCTACTCAGCCTGTTCTGCTGGCACATGCACAGGAAGAGCCGGTCAGCTTCGAACAAGTGGAAATACAACCGGGGCAGGAGAAAAGATGACTACTGTGAGGCTGGAACCAAGAAGGATAACTCCATTCTGGAGATGACTGAAACCAGTTTTCAGATAGTGGCGCTGAACAATGAGCAGCTGCTCAAGGGAGATTTCCGCATTCAGCCCATCTATACGCCCAATGGGGGAATTGGATTTAGAGACTGTCACCTCAGTAACAACAGCATAGCCTACTGCAAAAGCAGCAACGTGCCCAGTACAGAGTTCTGCCACACGTGATGCAGCAGCAGATAATACACCGGCATTCACACAAACACACACACACACACACACCAAAAAAACTTAACAGTAACAACATGCATAAAATACAAACACATACACCGTTTGTGTAGACAACAAAAAAATTTAAAAAAAATAAAAAATTCTAGTCAAATATAACTGTACTATATATATTTCCAAGTTCTGTCTACGATGTAATTTATACTGTGGATTATAATGTGGGATTCTCTGCTATCTTTTTTATTCTTAGAAAAAGAGATACAAGTGTTTCTTTTTTTATAACCAGCAGGGTTTTGAAAGTTGTTTTAATGGTCAGTACTGTACATGAACATGGATTTGTACAATCACGGCACCCTGGGTGTAGCTTCTGACAAACGCTGTCAGCCTTGGAAACGTTGGGCACTTCGAGGGCTGGGATCCTTTGCTAACCACAGAAGCAAAATATGGCCTTTTTTGCGCTTTGAAACACTGCAAACCCTAGTATACGGAACGGCAGTAAAGATAACACAGCACAGGGGAAATACAAACACTGATGATTAGAGCGTTGGGGAAATGTAGCACTGGTTCATTGATGACATGTAGTAAAAAAAAGAATTGAAGTGCACTTTCTTATTAATGGGAGCAAGGCAGGAAATGAGCATAGGTGGTACTCACATGTAAGGAATATTGGAAGGCTGTGTAGGGAGAATGCCATCAGTGGTGTTGAAAAGCCTGGACTGAGATTTCCCAAAAGTGCTTTAACACTAAAAGAATCTTTGTTCTATTGATTTGCAGTATAACAAAGGTGAGCTTAGTCAAGAGATGCTTTTGGAAAACTCTAAAACAGGATATGCCATTTTCAGCATTAGTTTCTTCAGTGAGGAGCAACATGTCTAGGTGCAATTATTAACAGGAGTTTAAAAAGCAACAAAGGGTTATTGTCCATAATGAGGTGCATGAATGTGCTG
Organism: Scomber scombrus; assembly: GCF_963691925.1. Taxonomy (NCBI): domain Eukaryota; kingdom Metazoa; phylum Chordata; class Actinopteri; order Scombriformes; family Scombridae; genus Scomber; species Scomber scombrus. The sequence continues at coordinate 7,959,231 of NC_084986.1, forward strand.
AGACGTTGCAAAATCTTTTGAAGAAATTCCCTAATTTGCTCTGCTTCTTTTCCTCCCTTTTTTCCCTGCTTTGGCAAGGGAGGCCACAAGGGGGCAGTTTCCCTCAGTGTTGAGTGTGGGACAGAGGAACAGAGGGCAAGACAGACAGACAGAGAAATAGAGAGAAAGAAAGCTGCATAGATCACTTTACCTCCACCATTCCCCTGGAGTCCATTGCCTAGTCTACATTACTCTTGCTCAAACAGCATTGTTTAGAGTATTATTGCTCATCGAGCTGGTTAATGATGTGGAAGCATTTAAAACTAACAGTGTTTTCTATGTTTGGTGGCTAAATGATATGGATTTTCACCATTGTGGTCTATCATGGTGATAAGCCCACTGTTCTTCTGTCTATGTATGTGATCACGATGCATTTATAGAAGACACACACTTAACGCTAATTATTCACCCACTTATTTCAACCCCATCCCAGCGTTCATTGGATTTTTTGATAAATTAGGAAATTACAACAAAAAAGATTGCACACCGCCCATGATTCTCACAATGCAAGTTGTGACTGAGGGGCTCATCACAAGTCTCATTATTTATCCTTTTGTCTATGTTTATGAGGCTGTCTACTTCATTAATGGTTTGCCCACCTGAACAATGCACCTGCTCACTTCCCAACATTGGATGATTCTCACCCTATCTTCCTCCTCTCTGCCTGTCTGTCTCCCCGTCTCTACACGTCTGATCCCTGCATGGGCCCAATTAAAGCAGTTTTCCTGCCCTTCAGCTCATTGACTGTGGTGGCAGCTCTTTGCATGTGAGGTGCCAGTGAGAGGACTTCATTATGCACTTCCTAAGAAGACTTTATTTGATTTGACAAGATTTTATTTTGAGGGGCCAAGCTTAAAGAACTCCCACTGCAGACCCCTCCTCTCCCCCCGTCTCCTCTCCTCATAATCCTCGACCAAAAAAGGGAGAAAAATATGTAGACCTTATTTTCACTTGGCTGGTTGAAGCTTACGCTGGGAGAGAGAGAGTCTGTTAACTCTTTGTGAGGCGCACAGATTCAGCTGCTTGAATATACACTGTAGAGAATCAACACAAATTAGGCCGAACGTGAAAACCATTTTTAAGGGCTTGTACTCGAGTTATTCCAGAGTGCCGAGATTATCTCTGAGAGGGTTTGCCTCTGCAGTCGGAATATCTCAAAGTAGCTGCACTTACTGTAATTCCAGCAATAGCTCAGACTACTTTAATTTAATGTGCACAATGCACAGACTTCCACAGCCCCACTGTTGAAATTCTGTTTTACCAGGACAACATTTTAAACATTGACAAACACAATGAATGTATGAAATCATCTGTCTAAACATGTCATTTAGTGTCATGTCTTAAAATCTTGTTTTTAATAACATGATTTACATTGTCTGAGATTTACCATGAGTGTTTTTTGTTTATTTTTTCACTTGAACAAGACCGATTTCATTTGTTTAAAATCATTTTAGAAAAATACTCGTTACTTGATGTTATCAAGAAAACATTTAAAGAAACACTTCAGTGTTTTGGGAAATCAGGTGATTCACTCTTTTGCTGAGAGTTAGATGAAAAGATCAAAAAAACAATCTCATGTTTCTTTGCTAAATAGGAAGGTACCACCAGCAGACGGTTATCTTATTTAAGCCTAAGTGGATTTTGTTGTTTGCCCCTATGCTAAACTAAGCTAACTATGTGCTGGCTGCAACTTCATTTTTATCTTGCTTTTTAAAAAAAATCATATATGTCATCTAACTCTTATCAAGAAAACAATTAAGCTTTCCCAAAATGTCAAACTATTCTTTTAAGTCAAAGAAATCTTCAAATAAATTAATTTGTATTACAACAAAATGTAATGAATAAAGTGATTTCACTCCCCTGTCAGATGAAATACACCTGTGTCTTTTAAGCAAAATAAGATTTCAAGACTCAGTACTTCATCATGTGACTTGTTTAGATGAATACTTTTGTTGTCGTTATAAAAACTTAAATCTTCTGTGGTTATCAAAGCATCTCCACTTTTTAATTTCAATCTTTTCCTACTAATATCCACATATCAGCACACCTAATACACACTGTCCATCCAGATGCACCAGGTTGCCCTGACCTGAGCTCTGACCTTCCCTGCTTAACAATCATGGAGCTTCGCTGACTGAGCACCTAACTGACAGTTCGTGTGTGGTTTGCTACATGCTGCACCAGCTGACCATAATCCCATGTAGAAACACTTGAACATTTACATCTGATATTGTTTGGATTTCTTTCTTTTTTTTTGGTTTGTTTGTTTTCTTTTGATGAAATCCCTATTTTAAGTTACATGCTGATCAAAGAAGTCAGGTCAAACTATTGCAACATATAGTATCTCCCCTGTCTGTGAATGTGTAACGGAGACAGATATTTGCCTTACCTTTTATGCAGGACTGAATGATTAACCAGAGAGAGAGAGCGAGAGAGAGAAAGTTAAGTGGGAGGAAGAAAGAGAGAAGAAAATAGGATACATAAAGAGACGGCAACAAGAATGCAGAATAGAAAGCACATCTCTGCAGCCACGGCAGCAACAATAACAGTATTAACAGGAGAAACACTAAGCATGACATACAGTAGCTAACAAGAGACTGTTCATCCATAGTGCCAGACCTCAAGCGGTGCTTGATTCCACCAGACTGGGAGGGAGCTTTGGTGGTTGTGTTACAGTGTAAATTACTCTTAATTTTCTACTTGCTTGATGAAAGAGCGCCGTGACCGATGGAATTACACAAAATATATTACAGACTTAGACAGACTGCTTGTGTCGGTTTATTACCGTTTCAGGGTGCCGAGAAGTAATTTTCCTTGAAGCTCATTGATTCGCATTGAAATAATTATGTTTAATCACTGAGAGGTCAATTCAGACAAAACGCAAACTGAATACATTTAAAGTCATCTTCTTTTTTCTTTTTTTTTTTTACCCCAGTCTTTTCTTCTTGTAGGCAAATCCTTCACTGCAAATATCTATTAGCCAGTAACATACATTCAAGGATTTTTGCATGTACTGTATTTAGCTTCATAGCCTTTCATTTTTCTTCATGAACTTACCAGTTTTGGACTTTTAAAGTGTTTTTTCAAGCAATCACCCAGCGGTGTATGAGCTACAGAAGGTTTAGAGAAAGTAGGCTGAACATTTACAGTGCATGTAAAATGGCTATGTTGGGATACTTTGACATCCTGGCTTTTCATCAAGACACCACAGTGTTACGTTTAGCCACCCACACCAAGATGTTTCTTAGGAACCAAAGTTAAATTTCTGTTCTCATGATGAAATGTTGATGTTGTTCCATGTATGTGCCTTGAGGTTGAACTTACAATGTAAAGTCCTTGAAACCTTTAAATGTTTTTGCACAAACTGTAAATACTTAAGTGAAGCTTTTTGAAAATAAAAGAGCCATCGGATTTGAGCGGACACTCCTTTTCATTTTTAGAAAACCATTCCCCCTACACAGTACTATGAAAGTTTATACTATACTTTGTTGTGCTCTGATGAGTCATCATATAATACATTCTTTTCCTTTTACATATTAGTTTTGTGTTCTGGCATACCCTGTCAAGCTATGTGAGGGATGAGTTTGTACAGAAACACTTGCCTAGTTACAGTAAATCTATTTTGGGTCAGACACTAGCAATTCTGGGTCAAAGATTTGTGCTGTACCACACCATGCCAAGTTATCTTCTTATTTCTAAACTGGAAGCTTGAGACATCTTAGCATAGCCACCGCAGCTTAGTGTTCAGCTGGGGAAAATCCAGGATACTCTCTCATTCTACTTGTATGGCACAACTAAATCCCAGAATGGGCTCTTTCTCCAAATCCTTGTGTTCTACCAAAGTCCAACTTTTTTTCCCTCCCTTTGACCACATCCCAATGTTGCCGTTGCAACCTCCAGCCCACTAAAACCCACATTAGCCCAATCTTAATTCACTTTGACAATTAACCACATGAATTCAGCTGAAACACAAGAGGGTGTGCCACTCTGGTGCTGTGAGCAGGAAATTGGTATTTTTCCCCAAATCTCAAAATGTCAAAATGTGATTTGTTTTTGCAATCTTTTTTAGAGAGACCAAGAGGGTGAAAAGAACTGAAGCCTTGGCACTAAAATCATCTACTTTGCTATTCTCCGCTTCTTGTGTGTTGTGTAATGATTCACACACTCTGAATCATGAAAAATTCAGGGTGTGCAATCTCACCCCACTGCATTCATCAGGATTGGGTTGCAGCAGCTATTTGTAAATCCATCACTAAGTTGTGGTTTATCCTTCCTAAATTCTTAGTAATTACTAACTGGTTTCAGATTTGTGGATTACGGAACCTGGTTGCTCCAATAAAACATCAGAAATGTCTCAGCTTGTAAAGACTCAAATAATGTGTACATTTGTGGCCAGGAAACATCTGTCCAATCAAAATCAGTCAGCTAAGCAGGTCATTGCAGCATCACAAGCTATAGCATAACTTCCAGGGGGGAGTTTTAAGGGGGGAAACCGGTATATTGAACTTAGTTGCCAGTCCTGTAAGTGTGGGTATTTTGTTTATTTTATACATTCATACATGGAGATACAATACTAGTCAAAAATTTGGACACATTTTCAGGTGTATCCAAACTTCTGACTATATATGTATAATTTAAAATGAGGGAGAAAAATCCAATCATGCTAACCCATCTGAGATTCCGTCATTCATTTTCGTGAAATGTAATTTACAATCTTTTCAGTTTACATCATAATTAAACAGCAAGTGTTTATCAAGTGCCAGGTCAGATGTGTTGACCATATTACCGCGACACCTCTCTATGTAATAACTACTTTGTGTGGTGCAACCTGTTTTAATTTAGTGTAAATCTTAACACAACTTTCATTATACCCAGGCTTATGAAGAGCTATTACAACTGCAGGCCACTAAATTAATTATCAATTGTCATTGTAACATAGAAAAACAGTATCATAGCAATGTTTCCAGCACAATTTGTGCCTAACATTTATGAATGTTCTTTTTCATTTCAAAGAAAGTGTTCGTGTTTGTCATATTCCATATGGCAGAACTAATGAAATGTGGATTTTTGCTTTGAATTGTTCACTGAACAGGTGTTAGCTCTGAGTAGCTGTTTTTAATCTTTCCCTGCCAACAGAACATTCACTTTACTGCTTAGTACAAGCTCTCCAACAGCCTCACTTTGTGATCCAAATTTAAGCATCTTCTAATCAGCCTCAATAGGGAGGAGAAGTCATTAAAGGATGCAATTTAAAGCAGTCTTATTTCAGGTATTAAAAACATCGACATCTGGTAGACTTAACATTGAATTGGCTGGTTTAAAGCCTTGATTTGTTGTTATGTTTGTTGAATGCAGGTCGGGCCTTTGCCTCTTTCACAGGCTGTCAGGCTAATGTGTGTCCGGATGGGTCACTGGATTTCTGCCCATTTGTTAGCAACAGTGAATGGCATGTACATTAAGTGTACTGACAAAATCAATTTAGGATCACCTTGCTCTATTTTAAATTACTGTATATAAAACTGAATGGAAAATGTGTCAAAACAGGTAGCATGGTTTGTTTGTTTCTGTGTGCTGGTGAAAAAGAGTCTTAGATGGTGCATTCTTGCAAATTCTGTTTTCTCTTTGGCTTTTAGCTGTTTCCTGAAGGTGCTTACTCCATTTGATGCCAGTCATTAAAATTTGATGTCATGAGTTAAAAAAGACCAAAACACAACACAGACATTCCTCTGACAACATTTAAACATTGAGCACAAGGTATATTTTAAGCAGTCATCAATCAGAGGACTGTTTGAGATGCAAATTAAATTTGTCTTCCCAATTTTGGATTACTGAGTCGATGTGAGAGGAAAATGCGAGCAGAATTCTTGCCTGTGAAAACATGCTCACTGCTACTGCGATAAGCAAAATCTTTTCTGTACCAAAATGAGTACTTTGCATTCCACCTGATAAGTCTCCAGTGTCTGCAAGGACTTGATTTCAAAGCAGGAAAACCACATTACTTTTCTTTAAAAAAAAATGTACACTGTCATTGTCTCTCTTCTACAACCTTGTATGAAAAGTGACATGCCACCTGCACCAAGTTTTAATAGGTGAAAATAAGAGTTTTTGCATTAAATACTGCTGTCTAACCACCTGAAATGCTTTCAGGCCTGAAGGTTATTTACAGGTGTTGCCACAATAAAACCAACCCCTGCCGTATAGAGCGTGATGCAACCTGCTAACAGAGCCCGGAAACAAATACTACCACTGAGAAGCTCACAATGGCCGGTTTGTATGAACGCTGTGTCCGAGAAGCTCTGATTCAACTATTAAGTAATTTTTCAAGGCTGTAGTTTTTTTGATGTTGTTGCATTGGATTGCGTTAGATCTTAAGGTGTACATTTAGGGTTAGGGTTGCAAAAATTAATACAAATTTCAATAACACTCACTTAATCCACTACAACATAAAAGTGAATCAGCACACTCTGGCTTCACAAAGTAAGTATTTCACACATAGATTGCACTACATTGTACAGGGGTATTGTGTCCACTCCCTGTATTTTAAATGTCTGTGCTGCCAATTTATTACATGATTGATAAACTACAGTTGCCAGTGCTTTAAGGAGACTAGGGAGGTACATACCGTACATTTATCATCGTTTGAATGATGCTGCTGTCCTTGTGTTACCATCACACTCTCCACTCCCTGCAGTGTAAGACAGACTGAGTAATAGACTGAGGGAAGGTGAGATAATAAAGAGTGCAGCAGGGTATTCAGATCTTTTACTTATTGTAAGTAAAGGTCGCAATACCAGTATGTATCCACCAATGTTATTGGTTAAATGTACATCGCATAATCAAAAGTTAAAGTACTATTTATGCACAAGAAGATCCTCTGTGGTGCATTATTACATAATATTTTAATATTGATGTATTGGTGTTTACTGTAAGAGGTATTTTACTGCTGTAGTCGGTTGAGGTGGAGCTAATTTCAGCTACTTTATAATGCTGAGTAGTTAATCCATACCAATACATCATGTTTTATAGGTTCATATTTTTTGTACAAGGGTTTTACTGTAAAGCCATTGCTCTAAATGCACATCCATGTGGTCAACTTTAACACTATGAGTTCCTTTATTATACATGTACCTGGTGCATGTCATGCTTAATGCTCAGAGATACATCACAGGTTACAGAGCAGATCATTAAAAAAGTGCATTAATCAAATTATTATAATGCACAGACCTTTTTTAGTATGATAGGCTACTGCATAATTTTCCTTATCTGTTTTTAAAAAGCTGCCTCAATAGGGGTTAATTATCTGCATCCACAAATGAGTGGAACTGTGGCAGATTGGACTCAGCTCATTCATTGCATAAATAATAAAGTCCTCCAAGCAGTTCTGCTCATTTTTACAAAGTAACAATGTGTACCTCTCTGCTTCTCCGACTCAGTTTTTCTCTGTGTTCCTCTTTAGTTTATACAAGAATCTACACAGAGGGAAACTTGTGCTTATTTGTATGCTAATTGGTGATTTCTCGATCTAGCATATAGTGCGGTGTGAGGTTGTTATCAAGAGACAGGTGATTTCTCGAAACACATCAGTGTAGAGGATTTAATTGGTATGAGTCTAAAGAACACTTCCTGTATGTCGGCTTTGCTCAATCGAAAGGAATTGTGTTTCTACTAACAGTCTCTTGAATTTTCAAAAATATGCAATATTAATGTTGTAGAAAGGCATGCTGCTGCTTCACAGAGATGTTTATGCATGTGCAGTACATAACGGCACAATGGGGAGAAAGGCAGAAATGCTCAAAATTGCTCCACATTTGCAATAAATTCACAGCTCTAGCTGCAAGATGTTCTTGATTGAAAAAGTAATTCATGGCTAAATCAAATATGAATTTAGCATTTTCAATAATTAAAACACCACCTGTCAGGGAAACTTATATCTAATTCCCCATTAGTTGGCCAGATTAAAGTTTAACTTTCTCCCCTGGACCTCATGGAGCATGGTCACGCCTCCATATGTTGGGCCAGTGGGTCAGAGGAGTCACTCGTCCAGGTGGGACTGAGCAGCTGTGACCTTGAGTGAGACTCGCCGTCTGGTAAGGCCTGTAATAAATGAAGACGGTGATGAATAGTGAAGGCAAAAGGCTCACAGCTTTCTGGAGGTGACCAGGAGGAATCTCTTAGTTAGATATAAGTTCAATGCGTACAAGCCTTAGTCAAGGGGACATTTATTGAAAGAGATAGTGGATTACTAATGGAGATAATCAGATTTGTGACCAAACCTAAGCTCTGTTTTAGAAAAGTGAAAAAATTGACAATTTCCTTTGTATTTGTCCTGTGTGTGTTTGTTTCTGTGCATTTTGGTAGTGAGAGGAGAAATATTAGATTGCATGAGGATGACCAAGATGAGAGAAAAAAATATTGAATAATTCTTTTGCGATGTCAGTTTAAATACATTCATCCCACACCAAGACCTTGTGGGATATATTTATGACACCGACGGTGACTTCCTCACTGAGACAGGTTTTCTAAACATGAGTTATGAGGGTCCTTGATAATAGACAATCACGTCTCCAGTCAGGTGATGTAGGTTCAGATATACTGTTGGCTCAACTTCCAGCATTATTCCATTGTTTCAGGATCTCCACTGCCTGGCATTCATAATGATTTGAGAACTCCTGCAACTGTAATATAAGAACAAAGTGAAGACTGTCCTGAGTAAAAAAGTCTCCTGGAGTTCGCCACCACATTCTTTGGGCTGAAGTAATAAATACTCTCCTTAAAGAAAGTAAAGTCTTTGATACTGCAGGCTCAGAACAAGGCTTTTATGAGGGAAACATGCAGTATTTCCCAATTTGGAATGGAAATAATGTTTGTTTGTTGCCTGGCGAACATCTGCAGCTGATGTTACACTGGCAAACAACTTCGGGTGTGCCAAGTGTAGTTTTTTGAAGATTTTGTTTGATTTGTTTTGGGGGTTTTTTTCTGTTTTGACTTGTGTACTTATTTGGTCAAAACTGTAATTCCCAAAAAGAAGAAATTGGCAACTGGACCCATGAAAGAGAGACAGCAAGTGCAGCCGTTGAAAGTTAACATCTCCCTTGTCACTTATTACCACTTGATAACATCAAGTGCTAACCACAATGTAAGCTAACTATCCTCCACTTTTTGAGTAGAAGCTAACTAGCTTCAACTTATAGAATAATACCAAACACTTCATACTCCTCTTTCGTTATCAGTGATTGTAATTATGTGTCGATATGGCTAACAGTCTTGTAGGTTACTTTAGTTTAGCTTCAATTTTCTGTGTATACGCTTTGCATCTTGCTTTCTATCTTGGATTAGGCCTACAAACTCAACAGCATTATGAATCTTCCCAAGTGTTCAATGTTTCAAAGGAACAGATACATTGTTTATGCTATATAACCAACACTATGTGGGGTCAGTTGCAAAAGGGAGGAAATAACATTTCTAAGCTATATTGGGCTATGACTTTTTCCAGCTGGTACTGAACCATGGACACAGCATGAAGGCAGTGGAGGAGCAGTGGCAGAGTAAAGGTTAGAGACCGGAAGGTCAGTTCAGTTCCTGGACCGGCAGGATGAATCTGGGTGGGGAAAAGTGAAAAAGCAGCACTTGCCCCTCTGTCATTACCACCACTGAGGTGCCCCTGAGCAAGGCCCTTAACCCTAACTGCTCCAGTGGAGCTACTCAGTGGCCAGCAGATCAGACTGTGATCATACTGGGGAGCTTGCAGGTGTAAATGTGTGTAACTGCGTGGCTTAGGGAAACTTCCCTGAATAATAGCAGAAAAAAACAAAGCTTTGACACTGTTTTCATAAACACTGTACATTGAAAAAAATGGGAAAAAATATACAATTTAAGTTGGGTTGTATCTGACAGTCCAACTCTCATGGTCATAATCATATAGTTGGTACTGCACCATGACATATTATGTCTTAGCCAAGTAGTTTCTGTGTGATAATTAAAAAATAATAGCTGTGTTTATTTACTGTGATATTATTGTTGTTTTCTTCCTGCTGGAGTTTGCAATAGTTTCTAATGAGCTCTAAACTCTTCACATGTTTTTAATAGAATCCACACAAGCAGCAATATTATGTGTGTGTGTGTGTGTGTGTGTGTGTGTGTGTGTGTGTGTGTGTGTGTGTGTGTGTGTGTGTGTGCGTGCGTGCGTGTGTGTGTGTGTGTGTGTGTGTGTCTGTGTGTGTGGTACAATACAGTAACTGTTTTCATCACAGGAAAATTAATGATCTGAGTTCCGTCCTTGGCTGCAAGTAATAAACAGGAAATGTACTATTGCTGTTTCCACTGCTCTTCGACCTGCTGACAACATAAAAATCTAGTTCTTCACTTTTGAAAATTCAAGTGCCTGTCCCCTTCTCTTGAACCCCCGTTTCCATTAGCATGTCTTCCTGCTAAACCTGCACTACTTCTACTTAGGGAACAATTTTTTGCTAAACAAAACAAGCATCTCCTTCTAAATTGGGAGCTCGTTAAAGTCTCACACATCCACCCAGTGCGCAGAAATGTGAGACATTATGAACTGACGTCTCTGTATCTGGACCATAAAAGCCAAGTGGATTAGCATTAGAGAAGATGAACGTTACATTGAGATCAGCAGAGGGACGAGAGTGGTGTTGAATTAAACAGACATGTTGAACAAGCTGTTAACATCTCTCACTCTCCTGCACTCCCTCACTCCCCCTCTTCGTCTCTCTCGCTGTAAGTAACAGAGACAAAAACCAGCCGCAGCCTGAACGGGAGCGAGATCCCACGAGAAAGCGGCGAGGAGAGGGCCGCCGTGAAGAGGTGGTGACAGTTCACACAGCGAGACCGGACAGGAGTCCACCCGAGACAAAAAGCAGAAGCCCTTTGTCTCACTGCTGGGAGAAACTGTGGCCCAAAGCTGTTTAAATGTTATGGCGAGTAGGAATGGATCTTATGAGCCCCGGGTCCGGAGTGCACATTACATGTTAATGACTTGGAACACATACAGCAGAGCAGAGGATCAAACTGCCAATTAAGCATATGCTGCAGACGCCACTGGTGTTCAGACACAACCATCTGATAGCGCTCAAGCTTGGTCTGCAGATCTGAATCTCTCCATGGGACGTGGAGACACTCCAATGGTGAGTCATTAGCCACAGACATCCCTGAAAACCACTGAGGAATATAGGCAGATGCTGATTGGCTATCACTTATTCAGCTCCATCCTCCATTGCCGCTTTTATTCTTCTGTTTCTTCTCTGTGTTTCTCACTCATCTGTTTAGTCTAACACTCGCTGATGATGATGTTTGTCTCCGAACAAGTAAACAAGCTGCACTCCAGCACTTTAGCACTTCAATTATTCTGTGGAAGTACAAAGCAGCTGAGGAATGGAATGTATTAAAGGTCACATATTATGCAAAATACACTCTTTCATGTCTTCTCAACATAGATATGTGGCCCCTGTGTGTCTAGAGACCCCAAACTATAAGAAAACACCATCCTATTGCATTTTCTCCCAATCCATCTTTTAGTAAATGTGCGTGCAAAAACACTGTTTAAATTTGGCTCCCTAGATAACATCATAAAGGGATCTGTTTAGTATAGACCTCCCCCAGGCTTTCAGCAGGCTGACAGTCCTTGCCCGATGAAAACTTAATGAACCAAATTTCTGTTGTTGGCTGGAAGAACCAACACAACAGTTTTAATGTCTCCCCATCATCTGAGGAAGTGACCCATTGGATTCACTTGTTTTTCGATGGAAATATTCCCACAACAACCGAAAAACTGTTGTATGTGTGTGCGATGGAATGAAACTGAACTCAAACTTGGTAGCTTTAAGGTTTGCCATGTTTTATGCTGTTTTACCTTTTAGGTTAGCCTGTTGAACCTGTATGTTGCACAGCTAATGTCTAGCAGTGTTGGGCTAATGTACTCAAGTAGAAAATGTGAATGTTAAGCCTCATTTGAAGCCAACTAAAGAACGACAGTCGTATGGTGGTCACTGTTTTTTCTTGTTGCTTTTTTATAGCCCGTTCTGCTCTGTGGTCCTCACCAGTGTGTGTTGCTACTGTAATGTAAATGTAAATGTTCTTGAGAGACATGTCATGAAGATACCAATACACAAGTTAAAATAGAAATGGTCAAACTGCAGGAATTCCTTTGCTTGGCAACGTTGTGTAATTTTGATTAGCACCCAGCAGCTAACTCAGACCACAGAAGCTGTAACAGGCCGCTGTGGCAGTGCATTTAAAGTCAAGCCAAGGCTTTTTCTGGTCCACAGATACACTTAGAGTTACTGTAACAGTAGTATTAGTGATGCTACTGCAACTTCGTTGCAGTGTCAGTATGAATATAAATAGTGTTAACAGCCCTCAGTCTCTCCTGATGCGGTCATGTAATTGTATTGTACTGGTATTGTATCACGGTTGGTAATCCACAACCAGTTCCTGAGTGGGGCACGTGGAGGAGCAGCTCATTTGCATGACCATAGAAACAGCCCATAGAAAACAGTACTGAAACAGAGGGGTTATGGAGGCTTGCTACAATTCATCACCTCAGAGGTATGTTCAGCAAAAAACTCTGAAGACATATTCTGGGGACCTCAGAGACCTATATTAACTTGTTGAAAAGGAATAAATGTCACCTTTAACGCAACACAAGTGTTCTTGCAGATGTGGAAAGAATTCCACAGTTAATAAAATGCTTCAGTTTTTAAAGGCACTGTTGTACTGTATACACTTTGCCAATGAAAAATATTGGAATAGTTTTGGTTATATTGTTTAATAATATTGACTCACAGTGTGTGTAATTAAGCTTTTTGTGATAGAAACATATTCAAAGTGAAAAGAAATCTCTACAAATTGATGCAAACAACAAAAGACCTCACTGCATGATTTACCCATTTCAAGTCAATATTTAGCAGAGGCACCTTTGGCAGCAGTTGCAGAGTCAAGCGTGTGTGTGTGTGTGTATGTGAAATCTGTCTCAGTTTGCATGTCTGGATACTGCAGATTTTACCCATCCTACTTTGCCAAACTACTTAAGCTCCATCCGGTTCATGAAGTACATGAACACGATCACCGTTTTTCAAGTCTTGCCACAAATGCTGAATTGGATTGAGGTTTGGACTCAGTATTCCAGGTCATTAACGTTACTGGTTTGAAGCCATTCCCGTGTAGCTTTAGCTTCATGATGACCTTCTCTGTTCAGATGTGCATACTTGCTGAACATGATTTTTTTTGTATTTTGCTGCATTCATTTGACCCTCTAATTCCAAAAAGCCTCCAGGGTCTGCTGCAGAGAAATATCCTACCACATGATGCTGCCAACAACAGACTTCATGGTGGGAATGGTGTGTTTTTGCAGATGTGCTTTGATCTGCTTATACCAGGCATAGCAGCCTTAAGTATGATGGCTAAAATCTAATTCTGGTCTCAGTAGACCACACATTTCTGTTGTATACATTAAACAGCAGTGCTTGTGTGCAGCGTTTCCCATCTTATAACAACGTTTCCCATCTTATTACGGAATTTTATACAGTAGCTCCATCAAAGCTGCCACACATCTTTTGGTGGTCCCTTTTACTAGTGCCCCTCTCAATTTGTGAGGATGGCCTCCTCCAGACAGAGTTCCTGCTGTGCTGTATTATTTCCGTTGACCTTTCTGGACTCAAAGGGTCTTGGGAATTTTCTTGTTCTCTTCCCCTGCTAATGACTTTTAATTAACCTTGATGTGTGTTAGCTGTGCTGAAGATTTACTCAAGGAAGTTTTTTTGCCAGAAAAATTCTTTAAGGCTCATTATAATAACCTAAAATCCATTATTATATGACTAAGCACAAAGATCACATTCATCTTGCTTCTTCAATTTATAGAGACTTTCTTTTACTTTTGACATTCAACTGTCTTTTATTTCTGTCAAAAAAACAAACAAAACAAAACCATTTACATTCGAATACTGTAAAATTTAAAATACTAAAGCATGATGGGCCAAAACAGGCCTCCAGAAACACATTTTTTCCTGAGATTCTCCATGTCTCTGGATGGGATGAACACTATTCTCCTTCTTTTCTTTTTTGAAGACTACAGCAAGAAACCATACTGTAGGCGTTCTCCTTTAGCTGTGTTAAGATGTAGTGACTTCAAAGGCCACAGCGTATGATCACGTTCATTAAACCCTTTAGTGACCCCTTGTGCCCTGCATGGAAGCACCTGCATTCCTCAGAGAAGGTGTATATATATATATATATATATATATATATATATATATATATATATATATATATATATATATATATATATATATATATATATATATATATATATATATATATATATATATATATATATATATATATATTATAATGTATGAAGCTGAGATGATAAAAAAAACTTACTTACAGAGATAAACAGGCAGAGATCCCATTCTTTCAGGTTACTTGGGATCTTTGTCGTACAAGGCACCGACCAGGACCTCATATTGTGCTATTATGGAATGTTCATTCTCTCCCTGATATGCAAGCAACAAAATCAACAGTGACAATTCAATTTTCCATGTTCCACGACTGCTCAGCCACTCCTGAGCCTAAACCACACACATCTGCTGATAAGCGTCTCCACACACCGAGGAAAGTTGGTGCCAAAAGCAGTTTGCACAGCATCTCTTTGACCTTGGCATGATTGCCTGTGAGGCACTTTAATTTAATCAGCTTCCCCAAGCTTGAAGCTGTGCTCATTGTTAAGGAGAGCAGGACCAGGGAGCACTATCCACACATGTGCACACACACACACACACACACACACGCAGGCACATGAAGGCATACTCCTCCTCTTACTGAAGCAAGGTTAGCGACAGACCAAAGCTCTGGGGACCTGGGCCTCACATCCACACAAAGGCCATCAGACAGAGGAGTTTGCCAGGCATCTCCATCAAACAGGCCCGTCTCTAATTATGTCATCAATCAGGGACGAGATGACGGGCAGGTACTCAATTAATGGCCATTGGAATGCAGCGCAGGGTCTTCAGGCACTGTGCCATCTCTGTCATCTTAGGCAGGCAACAGGACATACACATCAATGAACCTGGAAAATGCACGAGGCTGGGGCTAGGACAAACACATGCAGCCATTGTACAAAACCAAAAGAATGTTATGGCTGCATTCTTGCTGCACTGCTGCTGAATTCATCTTCTGTTTCTAGAAGAATTTGTAAATGCATGTTTTAAAGATTATTATGCCATATTGGCTACTTAGTACTGTGATGTCTTTCTTCTTTTTGTCATCTTCAGTGCATTGAACATTTTCAGTTTTATGGATGTGGTTGTGACTGCCTGTCCGTGTTCCCCTAAAAGTTGGAGATGATACTTTACTTACTTCAAAATTGGCTTAATGTCAGTGTTATACTTAAGAAGAAATTGTATCTAGAGGAGGGGTAATTGCTACCTTTGTTTTGGCATATAAAGATTAAACCAATTAACCTGTTTGGGATTCTATACTTAAATTGTACATTTTAAAAGGTGCACTGTGGATATGTTGACCATAGAGGTGCAATTGAGTAGTGCAGAATCAATTAAGTTATTTAAATCACTTCTTAAAACTTAATTTTTTTTTACTGTCTTTTGTCTTATTTCATTATATTTTTTGCTAGATTTCATTTAATTGTAATGTTGAACTGTATTAATTTAGTTTTTCCTCTTTAAAACTTTGGTCTTTGACGGCTTGCTTTGCGCAGGTGTGAGCGAGACCATGGATGTATTGAGAAAGAAGAAAAATTCTGTTGGAACTAATGGATCACAACCAAAAACATTTATAGTCATGTTAGTTTATGGTGCTCAGAAAATCATTTGTTTTATCGATGCACATGTTATACTCATTGTATGAGAATAAGTGTTTTGGGGCCAATGTGTACCATGTGACCTGCAATTCCAACTGTGGCCACTATACCAACATAGCTTCACATCCCAGTGCTTTCATGTGCTTGGAAGATGCGTGTGTAGGCACAAGCAAATGGATGATGACATGCAGATTCTGCTTTTCCACTGATTGCCAAATGGCCTAAGAAGCAAAGCAGTGTGGCAGAAAAAGACAGTGAAGATGAAGACACTGCTAGCAATCAAATATGGTTTCAAACAGTGCAAGCTCCAAAATATTAAGTAAAAAAATCTGTATGCTTTTTTTAGATAAGGGCACATACACAATGCCTTTTGGTGGGAAGCACTGAAGGTAAATGCCATGAGAGAGTTCCATGTGGATAAATGACAGTGGCATTAAAATGTAATCTAAAACATACAAACAATGGTAACAGAATAAATACACTGTAAACAATGTATAAACATGCAATCAACAATAAAGCACAACTAAATCATGCAATAATTTAGTGATTAAAACAGGCTGTGAAATAAATCACATTTTTAAAGCTGCCCTGCTTACATAAACATAAATGTGTCCATGTATAAGAATACTTCGCAGTACATCTGTAAAACTTCAAGTAGTTGTGATTACAATGACTTTCAGCGGGTGCACAATGTACTTGTGATTCATGTGAGTTCCATATAATTTCCAGAATTCATTTTGATACTGATTGTTGCATTCAATCAAGCCTTTGAAAATAGATGAATACTGGTTCAATAGAAAAAAGGTTTTTTTTGCAAAGTGATGATTTAACAATAAGTGGTAATCTGTAGAAAAACAGGCTTACAATATTTTAGCATTCCAGTCTGTCCTTTGAAAGAAATGAAACAAGGACATGCAGTTACAGTTTTTAAGCCAATCAAAGACTGAGGATAATAATTTCACTCACAATTAAAAAATAATATTAAACCTTACGTATAATTATTGCATTTAATAAAGGATGCAGACACATATGGAGTCCACATAATTTGTTTACTGAGACGCAGAGGCTCATCATCAAGGCATCTATTTTTCTGATCAGAGCTATTACAGCAAGCTCAAATAGACTCTGATCAGTGATTTGGTTACAAAATGAATCACACTGGAATTAATGATGTTCGATTACTGTGCTAGCCCACTTGTGAGATGCTAACTGCACTCATTAGCCCCTGAACTGGGCAGGCGTGAAATGGGCGCCCACATGTGTCAGTTGTAGCCTCTGCCTCAATGTGCAGCGCACAGCATTATCAGCTGCTGTTTAGACAGAGCCAGCTGATAAATAGGAGGGCAGAAATGCACTTAAACTGATTCATCTGATTAGTATTGGATGTGTTTTTTTTCCTTGGTGGAGACAACCTGTGCCTCTCTGTGAGGGGGTTGATTCTGTGAGTCTGGCTGTGTGTTGATATGGGTTTGTTTGTGTGTGTGTGTGTGTGTGTGTGTGTGTGTGTGTGTGTGTGTGTGTGTGTGTGTGTGTGTGTGTGTGTGTGTGTGTGTGTGTGTGTTGGCTGATAGATGTTCTTTCAGTCAAACCATGAAAATACCTCCCCTACAAGTGAATTAAGGTGAAGCCAATACTTATGCCCACACCAACAGATTCTTTATACCAACTGGATCAATAGTGTTCTGCAGTAAAGAGATATCCTGGGAACACTAGGCTAGACATCCTTTTTTGCCTCTGCAGCTTTAGGCTATGTATAATCTTGCATTTGAATTCAAATGAATGCTTACAAAAATGAGACAATATGGATGCCACAGTTGCGGCATAAGCCTGACAAGTTTTCTGTTCTCGGACAGCACATGTAGGCAAAAGCAGGCTTTTAATTTTTTTTTGCGACCATTGATTTTGACAGCTGAAATTATTTTATCAGGTAGCTACCTACTTAAGCTAACATTATCTCCATGAGTTGGTTTAAAACACTGTCTTGTCTTGACCTTTTAATGTGTAAAAATTGACTTGTTTCAATACAAGAGCCCTGTAAAAGTGGTCTGGAATATGCACTCGATCGCTACAATACATTATATCATGCCAAAAGACTGCAGCTGAAAGCAAATGACCCAAGCAAAAAGTTAGCAGCCATGTAAATTGATCCATGTAAAAGCCAAATAAATAAACAGTCCTACGTAATGTCTAGTAGTATGAAATGGAAAGACAACATAATTGATACATTTATGCATAAATGAGGAGCAGATTTTTTGTTTTGAACCATTGCGTTGGAAGGCTAAGGTTACTATGGTAAGCTACACCAGACGAAAGTTTGGATACACTTATGTTAACTGACAATCCAGTCCAATGCGTTTGTTTGTGTCTTTTTGGTTTTAAAGTGTAAAGAAAAGACACCACCATCCAAACTCTTCAGGCTATAAGGCATATTACTGTTAGCACAGCCCCATACACACCACTTCAACATGTGGAGGAGTCTAAAGCTTGACAGACCTACTGTGACAAGTTACAGTTGCCAAGTTGTGATTGGAAAATTACTGTTTAGGGGAGGAGGTTAGCAAATGCTCAATTGCAAGATTACAAAGGAGCAGTTCTTGGCTGTTCAGTGAAAGAAAGCTTAGGTCATTATAGGGAG
Organism: Scomber scombrus; assembly: GCF_963691925.1. Lineage (NCBI taxonomy): Eukaryota > Metazoa > Chordata > Actinopteri > Scombriformes > Scombridae > Scomber > Scomber scombrus. Next base: position 7,977,734 of record NC_084986.1, read on the forward strand.
TAGTATGTGTGATTTTCTGCAAATTATTAAATCACCAGGCCACTGAAGCTACAGTATAGTAAGCAGTGCTATTTCAGTATATTACAAAGACATGTTCACATACTGTATCGTACATTTTATTCAGTAGTACATTTCAAGCTTGGAGGCAAAGACCAACAACACACATTTGCTCCCTGAAATGAGAATGAAACTCTTCAGCTCTCTTGAAATCCTATCAACAGATAATAACAAACTTCTGTTTCAAGGGTTTAAGAAGTGTAAGTCTCATCCTTTCTGCTTCTCCTTTCTTAAATTGGTAATGGTAAAACAATGTGAAAATACATGTATGAGAGTGAAAAATTCAAGTTGTGGGGTGAAGGAGTATTTTTCACATCTGAGGCTGATAAGCAAATTCTCTACTAGCCGTTGTTTTTCCCACAGAGCTTTACATGTGTCTGTGTTACCACAAACCGTCTCAACAATGTGATCATCTTCATTTTTCACTTACATTTTTCACTTTCATCCTACAGTACATCAGTCATCATACATTGGCTTTTGACCACTTTTGCTGCAGAAGATGACATGTGGATAGTTGAGGTAACCTTTAATTACAGCCATATAGTACAAAGTGTTGAAAGGCAGCCATTCATGGACTTTAATAACTTATGCATTAACGGATAGATGGGTATTCATGACACACACTAGGAGAGGATATATATCATCGGATATTCAAAATATGTCCTAAATGTCTTTGTGGGCTGCAGCACTGATGACTTTTGGTCATTTAACATGCTGTTACGAGTATGTGCTTCACAGCTGACGTCTGCTTGATAACATCACAGTGCAGTGAGCTCAGGTTCATTGCCTGACTTGGTCGGCATAGTCTGAGTTTAAGGTTAAAGGTCCTCTCCTATCAGTGTGACTGATCACGGGCATGTGTGCTGAATGAGCACAAATTATTGATGGACTGCATTGAATGGTATTGATTGAAGTGTCTCACCTCAGGCACACAATGCCTTATTGATTAATTGTAATCCTCAATGAGGCTGTTCACTGTTATTTTGATTAGCGTCATTAGACATTATTAGAGAGCTTCAGAACATTTTATTTTTTTATTTTTTTATTTCTAATTCCAATCAACAATTGGATACACACTTAAAATATACTTCATGGTACGTTTCCTGGTGGGTTAGGAGTAATAGTGAATTGTGAAATGTCTATGATCTGGGGCCTCATCAAATGAAATATAAAGTGTGAGGCCAGTAAGCGTGTTGTGGTGCATAATTACTGTACCAGAGTTCTTCCCAGTTTCTTAATACCTTTGTTAACCTCTCTCTCTGCAGTAATTTACCTCTCATGATTGTTCATTTTCAAAGACTTAAATCTTTGTATTTAAGGATCTAATTCTGGAAGGCCTAATTAGTGCTTTATTCAATAATCTTGTACTTAAAAGATCAGCCAGGTACGGTTTAAGCATTAGACAGTGCTCCTGTCAAATATAGCAGGGTCTGCACTTTTAGTAATTTTGTTATCTTTACCTAAATATACCCTGTGGATTTTTCTTTTCAAAGTTTCTGTTCCCAGTGTTTCTTACCAAAATGCATTATTCTTACAGTCTATGAAACTCACTAAATGCATTACTGTCCTAAAAAAAGAAGAAAAAAGAAAAAGAAAAAAAGTTTATAAATTTAAACTTTTGCTAGCAGTCCTCCCTGCCTCTTACTGGAATATTTTCGCATTTCTTGGCATCTTGCCAAAACAGAGATCAGTCAAATATTATGAAAGCATTAGTGGGGATGTGCAAATGTGTACACATTCACATTCACAAGAAAAAAAATGGAAACTACTTTTACTACTTGTCAAAGTATTGCTCCACATCGCTAATAGTGCTCAAAAACTCCACACCTTTAACTGGCAACAAATTTAAGAGACTTTTACATACTGTAGGACTATGTTAAAGGAAGGTGCATTGAAATAGGTCAACCATTTACCCTTGTATTTCATATAGTAAAACATTCATACAGTGCTAGTTTTTGCAGTCTATCTGGTACAGTATACATGTATGTATAAAATAATCGTTTTTTGTTGTATTTACTTTAGAGCCAACAATCATACATCATGTATTATAAGATACATTCCCAAACATATACCTATAGTCAATCATCGACTGTACACATACACTTTCCCCACAGTGTAGTTTCTGCTAATTCAGCTTCAGTATGACATTTTAAAAATGATGGCCTCAAGGCACAAGCGCCCCGCCAACACATAATTCATTTAGTTAGCCTACTCTAAACAGCTGTCATAGTTAGTTTTACTTTATGTTCGGGGAAAATAAATGATATGAATGAGACATTATACTTTTAACATGACATATGTCTTTCTGAGATGCCATAACTAATTTCATCAATTTAAATGTAGGTGGTGTGTAAAAGAAAGTAATACATTTTTGCAGTCGTTATGAATCCAGATCTCATTTTTGTTTAGGGTTAGAATATACATTTTGTATAATTAATACTATAAATAATACTAACTACTGCTTAATTTTAAATAAGGTACTACATGGTAGATAATCTTAACAACCATTACTTCCTTATCTTGTACCAATTGTACATTTGTATGTCCCCTCAAGTAAAGTAGTAGATCAGTAAGCCACTAATTTAGACATAACAGTTTACTGTTCTACATAGGCTACACAAAATCTTGTTAACTACTCAGGAGTTTGTGAAGCATTGTGTTTGTGCACTGAATCAGTCTATCAAGAATTCTGGATCGTAAAGGGAATGTTACGGTGGAGGCTAATGAAGGCTGACTGGGTGAAAGAGCAGAATGGCGCCAGGGAGCTAGCCTGGCCTCAGCCCCTCCAGGGAATCACAAAAGACCTACAAGTAGAGGAGATCATGGCCCTGCCAATCCCTGATACCCTTTGAAAAGGACAGACATTGTCTGGCCTGCGCTCTGATGCCTGAAAATAAGCGTTCCTCTGGGCAATTTGAGCTGTTGTGGGTGCCAGGAAGGAAAAAAGGATCTGGTGATGCAAGGTTAACACTGGCAGATTAAGACCACTCATTCACAGCGGGTTTCATTTGTGTGGGCACATTCAAGCATTTGGGCAAGTTTTATGGTAAAATATAATATGCATTACCACTGTTGGGCAAGTTACTTGAATGATGTAATCAATTACATGTATAATATGTATTGACAGGAAGAACATTGCTAATTACTCAACAGCAAAAGTAATTACATCACTTTTAACTTTACCTATGTTACTCAGAATAGTTCTGTTAAAGGTGCCTTCAAAAACTCTGTGAACCTCCTCATCCACACATCACACCATAGATGACTCAGACTCAGTCTTCTTTGTGGAGCTGCAGGGCTAAAAAACCCAGGTGACTCCTAACTGCAGACCTAACAGTGACTAATAGCAAGCCAGAAAAGTAGACATAACATTTTCATTTAACCAGCAGTCAAATGTAGAAGCACCTCAACCTCATCAAATTTATGCTTGTGTGGGCAGCCTTGGAACCCTTAATAGTTTGAAGGAGGAGGACAGCACATAGACTTGCTGTTTTCATTGACTTCTTTATTCAAAAAACATGATTCTGAAACAAAGCCTAATATTTCAACTTAAACCTTGATCAGGTGCCAAGCAGAAATAGTGGGTTGACAAACAGTTTATATACTATATTTATTTATTATCCTATTGGATAATTGCATCATGCAGTAATCAGGCACATTTCTCTTCGATTGGTATTAGACAGCTGCGTCCCCCAAGCAACTCTATCACCAGAATAAACCTTTGGATTTTTACGTCACTGCAAACCTTACATATGTGAATCTCTACATTTCAATCTCTGTGTTTCCAGTTGATCGCATTTTAAACTTTTTGCATGTCATCTAACCCTGCATTAAATGGGTATTATTAGATGAATAATCATATTTTATGTTGCTGACAGGATAAGATAATGGTTTGGGTTGAAATACCCAGTTTTGTAGCCAAAAAAACAGCTGTAAATGTCCTGACGTCTAGCGAGCAGTGGTCTCAAACAGTGCTAATTTAGAACTTTCTGACATGTAACCAACTTGCAAGCCAACTACCCAACCTGCCCCCTCCTAACATGGAAGTCAGTTTATACAGATATAATCTAAACTTCTGCAGCCTCCCCATGATATGTGTTGTTGAAATTTTGATATGCAACACTATCTTAAAATGTAGAGATTCAACTTATGTTTCTGTGGTTTGCAGAAATGTACTATGCCATACGCTATGAATACGTCTATTTCCATTGTCTCTCAAAGCCACATATGAGTGTTTTCAGCTCTCTCTATAGTACAGAGGCATTTTCAGGACAACCCAGAGGAGCGAATAAGTGAGTGTAATGTTAATATATTGCTTTTCAAAGGTTCAGGCACAAAATCCACTTGGTTAGGTTCAGGAAAAGATCATGGTTTGGGTTAAAATGATCAGCTAAACTACCTAGCCATCCTCCCTAAATGCCTCCACCTGTTAATAAAGTCATCTTATATTGATGTCCTCTGAACTGTAGAGCTTCTTTATTTATTGTAATATCAATTATCACAGCTGCTAGATGGCATACATGTAAAAATAGGTGTTTTTGTCAGCTGAATTTTAGATCTATACTGTTGTTTCTCTTGTGAGCAAGGGCTGGTCTCCCCACATCTCCTTTCCCCTGTGCCACACTAACATGTACCAGACAGTCAACTGAGTAATATCAATGATCCATCAAACATCCGCTGAAAAAGCAAATAAACAGACCATCAAACTGTTGAAGCGAAGCAGCTTTACAGAGATTCGTAAGTAAATTGTAATTATATACACTACAATAAAATACACAGAATTATAAGAGAGACACTACTAATTACAAATACCATTGACTTAACATAGTAACTACTATGTACACAATAAGGAAACAATGATTTGTTATCTGCCATTTAGCATCCAAGTTGGAGTTATTTAGTTAGTAATGTGTTACGATTATGTGACTGCTTTTCACTAGTAGTTCCCAACACTGATATTCACTCTTGGTGGTTGCTGGTTGGACGTTCATTTAATTTTTATTTGCTTGTTGTTTTTTAGATAATATTCAAAATATTCAAAAATAGGGGCTTTTGAAATTGAAGAAGGGACTTATAAGGATGATGAAAAAGAAGATTTTTGTATTCAATATATTTTCAAAGACAAATCATAAAGGTAGCTATTCTAGTATTGGATAATTGGTATTTTATGTCAGATCTCACAGTTATTAGCGATAACATGACATTTCATATAATGAAAGTGGTCATTTGGAGGCAAAGCTTTTCAGTAACGGCACCTTGTTACAATTCCACAGCAACATGGAACTGGACCAAATGAGCCAGCTGGAGGAAGCATTACTGCATAGGAAGAGTGGTTCGATGATTGCCATAATCACAGAGAATGTGTTTCAATCAGCACGAGTAGCTGACTCAGAAGCTTGACTAAAACGGTTTGCAGGTTAAAAACAGCTGGTGTGTCTCTGAATCCAGCAGCTGAAAGGATTTACATTGAAAAGATCAAAAACACTGCAAGCCCCATCCACATATCAATCACTCTTCTGAATGCTTTCACATGCAATCATGAGCTGTGGATGAGCTGAGATGTCAGAGGAAATTGTCCGGGCCAATGCAAAATGGAAACACTAATCACAGACATCTAAAAATCATGGGATAATTTTATCTGTCATTTCGGTAATATATTGAACACAGTGTCTGCCGTTTGTTGTCTTTTTAGCTTATTTTATGAAGGGACGCTTAACACCATCCATCAGAATAAAGGTGTAGGTTTATGAGTTTACTGTTTCCTCTTTTTCCCTTTTTCCTCTCCCTTCCATATTGGGCCATAGATCTACAAGGCCTGACACTTGGATGAGCCCATTCCAAGCGAGTGATATTGCACCATAGATTTTAACAACGTGACAGAAACACCAATACAGTGCTGAACAAAGAGGCATTAAGGCAAAGATAAACCTCTGTAAAAAGCAAATAAATCAGCAGGGGCCTGGTTTAAGATGGAGCCCAGAAGGGTGATGGCCACTCTTAATCAATAAGAACCTCACCAAGAAAGGTTTCCATCACACCGATGAACCTTATACCATGACTGGAAGGGGGTTCAGCTTTTAGAGTACACTTAGTTTTGCTGGCCCAATTAGTTCTCAATTCTGTAGTGGCAAGTTTGTCTTATTCTTAGATCCTTGGCTAAAATAAACCACTTTGGGGTATTTTGTACTTTATAAAGTCTTTTTTACAGTAGGCACATTTTTAAAAACATATTTCATGGTTTGTCTGACAATGTGTGCAATGTAGCTCCTGTCCAAAGTGAAGCTGAAAAATAGACAAATCCTAGCGATAACTGTTTTTTTTACAGTTTTTTACTGACTTCCTGCAACATGTCAATTGGCTGTCAGTAAGATTTGTCTCAATAAACATGTGACAAGTATTCAGCTAAGTGCTACTAGAGAGGTCATCTCAAGTGCTAATCCCCAGACTCCATCAATTAAGTAGACAGTGGTTGGCCAATTAGCTGAAAGTTCACTGCAAGTTCACTCTGGGGAGACCTGTGATCAGCTGACAGAACTTCCTGCTCTCTCACTTTTTATGCCAGGTGTGCAGGTCCGATGGGATCAAATCTCTTTGTAATAGGTAGTGAAGTTCTGCAAAGTTATGAATTGGTATGGGTTGTAGCAATTTGTCACCTCATGTAAGAAGGGTGAGACTGGTATTTTTTATGATCTTTCAAGAAGGTTTTAGTCATTAAAAGATATGAAGTAAAAAAGAAGCAAAGAATCATTTCATTTAGTTCAGTATGTTGAAGGAAATGGTGTCTTGACCTATGATCAGGGCCTGCATTGGGAATCAAACTTAGTCATCAAGCCCTCAGACAGGCGACACTATTCTCCAACACTGACCTCACGTACCTTAAAACTGCCTTTGAATCCTAACCTCAAGCAAACAGCAGATACTCAGCTGCTTGACCCAGGCTTCTATCTACATTGTGTCTGCTTAAGCTAACCTACATTGGCTGCCCCAGCTGGCTTGGTAGACATAAATAAATAAAGCTAAAAACATCTGCCTGCTGTGTCTTGACACGACACTGATGAAAGTGAATCAAAACATTAAAGCTGCAAAAACATTACAAGGAGCTGAAAAATGCTATAACACTCCGTATGTTGATGAGAACTGCAGAGTTGGTTGATAATTCTCTGTGGGTTTGTCTCTACCAGCAACTCCTTTCCCAAACATTTAATTACAATGTTTCAGTCTCTCAACTTTCATCAACCCTATGCATTATGGATGCCCTGAAATGAGTTGGTATGCAGTTTTGTGATTTGTAAGGACTATTTATTTTTAACTTCGGACTGAATGTCGGCATACTCTCTTGTTAAGGTCCCAATCAGTTTTTAACAGTGTTTTTCGAAACTATGTTATAGCACTGCACTGAAAATATTGTAATACTTAAAAAAATATTAATGTAGCACTCAATGCAGGAGTCAGCCAAGTCAAAATATACATATGAAACAGCCTAAAGACTGATGTGATGTGCTTTGGACAGGACCATCTCGACTACACTTCTGTCTGATTGAAGTCCCTAGAGTAAGTAAGGTTAAGACAACACTTGGGTGCTCTACCTTGACACTCATGTTCTTGACATTTTCTGCGGCACTATTGAAATAATTACAGAGCCACAGAGATCAAATCATCATGATAGAATGACACAAAAGTGGCAAATGAGTCACAGACAAAATAATGGTCTAAAATGTCTCTCAGTGCTTTTGAGGTAATGTATCATTTTGCTTTCAATCTCGAGTGCACCATCTTTTGGATTGTCTGGTTAGGGCACTGTTGTCTTTGACTAGTCTTTCAAAAATCTCCATTCAAAATGATGAAATGAGCAATCATAGCTCTCCTTTCTATTCAGTGCAGTATTTATTAAGTTATTCTAAATGTGCATGGATGACACCAATTCTCAGTAAGAAAATGTGATTTACTGATTAAAATGTGTCATTAATAATCATGTAGGTCTATAGTAAAGTCTATTCACTTGCACGTATTCACAGGGTGCCACACAGATTCTCTCGAGTGTTAAAGGTTTTTTTTTTGCCTTGCAGTCAATTGTCACGTTACATTAAACATGTGAAAGAAGTATCATGTGAAGAATCAACTGAAGGAGGCCTTTGAACGGTCCTTCATATGGTCCTTTGAAAGTGCATTAATTTGGCAAAGCTGGCAAATGCAGATATATCACTGGTCGACTTCTCTATGACTGTAATCCTATAAAGAAATGCAGATTCTTTATAGTGACACTGCCTACAGCCTGCTGATGAGCCTTAATGAATGTGTCATGTTGCTTGTCTCTGTTCTTATCAAATGACTATTTTAGCTACGGTAGAAAATTACATAATGGTGGCATAATCCGATTTCTCATTCTGTTCTTTGGGCAGGTTCCATTGTCAGTCAATAAAGCATTTGAGTAATTTAATTACTTTTCCAGTAATGAGTATTTAAGAAATTACAATTTGAAATTCAGTAAATAAATTAAAGATAGTAATCCCAGTAACGCTCTATTACTTGTACAGTTGAGGTTTATGTGTTTGCTGTCTTACTGGGGTAAATGGAGGGTTGATATCAATTTTGGGGTCAAAGGGTGTGTGAATCGTGAAGCTGAGGTCAGGACTTCTGGAGTGTTGAGGCTACGCTAACAGTAGCTGCTGATGGTCAGTAAATTCTTCCAAACTGTATCCTGCCTGCTTGTCAACTCCCAAACATCTTCTACAAAGGATGGCATGTCTGCTTGTGGAGGATTCTGAGTTTGACAGAGCTGACAGCTAATGAGTAAATAAAGTAAAGTAATGATAAATGTAACATGTTACTTTTGATGCTGAGTAATTACTTTTAAAATTAGTAATGTGTAATCAGTAATAATTTAACTTAAAAGAAACTTGCCCAACACTGGATAAATCTGTCAAACTCAGAGTTGCACTGCCACAACTAGACTGAGACCACCTGGAAATGAGGGTCTTATATATATATATGTGATTTTAATTTTAATTCAAAAGTTTCTGTTAAATCCATGTGCTGATTGTGAAACTGAACTCCTTATCTGAGCAATGGACAGCCTCAATTTATACAAGGACATGTTGTAGCTATGGTAACATCATGTATGCACCTCACCTTGGAATTTGTTTAACTTTTGTTGTACTCCAACTATTTTAGTATGTCCTGATTAAAAAGTGAGAGGAATGTAGCAACCAAACAGTAATTATCTTCCCATAATAATACAATACAAAACACCTCCTATCCGTCCCATTTCTGTTTGTCATTATTTATAATACATGAGGTCCATCGTCTCAATTAATGATGCTCATGATATATTATGAATTAACCAAACTACAGGCTTGAAAGAATCAGTTTATACATATTTACTAAACCATTAAAGTCCCAAAAGCAGTTCATCACGAATCTATACATCATATATTACCTTTAGATTACACTTATGTGAAGATCAAATAAATGCAACATCTTTAGATGATGGCGAAGAAAGCCTTTACACAGACCAGTAGGCCACGGGGGAGGCAAATAGCACTGAAGCACATTGCTGACCAAATTACTTTCCGTAACTAATTATTACTGTTTTGGTTCTTAATTAACTTCCACAATGGAGTTACTGCAGAAATGTAGCCCTCTCAGTAGATGGTATCTAATTTATTCATTTTGAAGCTCAGAATATAAATCTGTTGAACAGCTACATTATAAAGGGGCCTGAAAAAATAAGTTTCCTAGGATTTATTTTCACGTCAAGCATCAGTCTATTCCTCTAAATGAAGAGCAGTTTGGTTTTCATATCTTACTATTTGACTGGTGATATAACATGGATTGTAGACTTATTGTACATGCAGAAGGTGTAGGTCAGAGACGTTTCTTGAGGATGCTTTTTTCTTAGATTTCAAACATGTTAGTTTTGACAGATGTGATACCTCGTATGTCTTCAGTATTTCATGTAACCCCGGGTGAGAGTTCACTTTAGAGACGCTCACAGCCCTCAAAGCCCCTGTGTCTCCTGAGCCCAGTACACACAGACTGCAAACATCTCACTGCTGAGGTGACCTTATCCCCTGGCTTCAAACAGGAGGGCTTCATGAAAGGCCAGAACAGCAGATACAAGGGCCTGTCGACTGACAAGCCTCGTGGTGCTTTGACAAGAATGACAAGGATAAAAATATGTTTGTGTAATCTCTCCAATCGGATTAAGTTTCACCTTTCCCACACTGGAGTGATGGTGGTATTGTGTATCACAGCTGAAGGCTTTTATAATGAATGTTTCGGCATCGCCATGATAAAAAACATATTGTCATCTCAGATTTTTGTTTGGGTCTCTCATCTGCAGTTGTTAAATCCCCCCATGTCTGCATGCTTATTGTCTCGGAAAGCTGCCTGGTACAAATCTAATATCAACCAAGAGACACCAGCGGAGGGAACACAAAGGAGAGAGATCTTTGTGACACATGATGAAAGATCTCTCACAGGTGCCTTTGGTGCAAACTTCTACAATTCAATTGATGGTTCTATATACTTCCATATCGCCAGAACGTTACTGACAAGATAGAAACAATATATTAGCATTCCCTTTCATATGTGCTGTTCGACTTTTATGAGTAAAACAGTATTTCTAATTTATAAACCATTGTGTGAGAAGAATAACGAGCAATCTCTAACAAATACTCAGTGGTATCGCTGTACATGTGAGAAAAGAAGTGGTTGATATTTACTAGTGGAAAATATGTGAGACACTGAGTCATTCAGCACAAATTTGATAGTCTCTAATTATCAGCATGCAAATATCACCCATCTGTGCTTTAATGTGGCCTTCAATTTTTTTTTTTCACCAAAGGGTAACATTTCTAAAAAGACAGTAATTACTTGTACTCATCTGAGAATGTGGGTCCCATTAATGTTGCTTTGGCACAAACACTGCAAGTGAATTCTGTACACTCTCAGTGCTGCAGCTGAGATTTATTAAAGTTCAGCTGTTCCTTGAAAATCCCCGTATTAGGCTGCACACTGTCCGTAATTTTTAGAAATCATCATCAGATATATCGCTATACAGTTTCAAAACATATGGTAAGTCAATTTCAGCACATATGGCCTCTGTAATAGAGATACTTGAGAATTATCTGGTACAAGTGCACATTTAAGGATCAGTGAAGGTGGTGTTTTATTGGGAGTCATTATAAACATTTTTTTATTGTAGTGTATACAATATACTTTACATCTTTCTCTGAATTGAACTGTGCAAAAGTCACGCTCCCCTTTCTGTCCTCTCAAGGCACATATAAGTTCACAATGTGGACAGATTAACAACACAAAATACGTGATTTTTTAAACAATAGATCTTTAGGATAGAGGAAGAAAAATAAGAGTCCTTCATTTGCAGCTGTTGACTATTTCACCAGCCAAATGACAACAGTTATAGGTAGCTAGCTAGTAAAGCTAACGTTAGCTCCATGAGTTGATTTAAATGTGTCCAACCTACTGCTTTTAAAATTTGTATCTGTATTTGTATCCTTAAATATGCAGTGTCTACATAATGTAGCACTAGACAGCTGTCTGAGGAGCTAAAACATCAGCATCCTCACAAATTGATGATGCATATAGAATATATGGAAATAAACAAACTGCATTTTGCTTGCATAGAAGTGTAGCGCTAGTTAGTCCTCATAGTATAAGAAGAGAAAGATCATACTGTTATAACCTTCTGACACCACCCTGCTTGGCTCATATACAATGTGCATTTTCAAAAACAGTTTTTATATTTAATTTTACAAAATAACATTTTAGGATGAGGACTGATAGATGTGTGACGTGTGTGTTGGGAAACTTCCCCAAGTCCAATAAAGAGGGACAGGACAGGGACACTAATGTTAACCTATACTCTAATAACATCCATCCTAGTTGTGGATTTTTTAATAAAACCTCACAAACAAATATGTCCTAGTTAGTAACACACAATTACTTTACTGTAGGTAGCTAGTTAACTGAACTTGTTTGCATTAGGGTGTAAGTGTGTGTTCTGGTCATGTGTTTTGTGTGCTTCAGCACGTTTGTGTACATTTTCCTGCATGCTCATAAACTGGTTACATGCTGTAACCCCTTCAAAATACACCATTATGTGTGCTGTATGTGTCAAATGGAAAAGACCTAATCTTAGAACATACAGCACAATCGCCCACTCATTTCTGACTGTCTGTCAAGTAAGATCTAGCTTTGGTGCAATAAATCACTCACTGACACACAATGTAATTGGCCGTGTGATGCAATGAAGTATGCTTCAGTATCTGATGGCCAGAGGGCCAGTTCTTAAGACAGCTCTCACTTTGCTTCCCAGCACATCATAATTACTCTGTTTCCCTACTGGCTTTCAATCCTGTCTCTGTTGCGATCCATCTTTTACATTCACTCCCTCCCTTTGCATTCCTTTAAGCCCCCAATTAATCTCTGTAGCAGACCTTTCACATTCATTTTTCACACGTGTTCACATTTACGCGTTTATTACATCAGCAAATGAATATCAACACCATGCTCTGCTCATGTAAATGAAACACGGGGGGTGTGGGGGGTGGGATGGGACTGGCAACTATTGAAGGGAATTCATTATGAAAGGTTTTAGACTATCAGGCTGGATCTGAACTTTAATAGCAGCTCATGAATCCTCGTGGCAACCTTGGGACGAGTGAACGCTGCAGATGTCCTGGTCCCAATGATCACATTAGATACAGTCATTTCCACTTGACACATCTTGAATATTCAAAGGACAGAAACGGTGTAATCATAACCTCATGAATAAAATAGTGCACCATTACAACCTTATGAAGACTGTAATTTACATTTCATGGTGAGATAACTTAAATGATAGCCCAGGGACAAGCTTAGTACTCATAGTCATCATTTATAAGACTATATAGACTTTTAAGGGAAACTTTTTGGATGAATTTGTTCATTACATCTCTATTTTAAAATTATTCCTTAAGGCTTTTCCCATTACATAGTTTCATTGTCACGGTTTTGGGATTGGCTCTGTTTAATGATGGGTCATTTACTGGTGATATCCTGAGGTTGTGGATGCCTGGAGAACTAGCAGTCATCTCAATGACAGTCAGAATCAGCCTAGTAAAATTACTGCCAGTTAAATAGTAGAAAAAAGGGAGTATTAACAAAAGGCTTCAGTAATTTGGCAACAAAACCCATAGGGAGTGTAATAAAATAGTAAAAAAGGGCAGTGCACACATTTTCTGTTCACATAAAGTCTGTTTAGGTGTATTCAGAGGTAGGTTTTAAACAGCAGAAATCAAACTTTTTTTTTACAACCTAGTTTAATTTAATACAACCAAGTATAACCAGTGTCAATAAATTAGGACAAATCTCAAAATAAATATAAAATTCACACTTTTCTTGGGCTCCTCACCCTCAGCCAAAGAATAGAGAATGTCTTTGATGTAACAAAGAAGAGAGATACAAACACAAAAGGAAAAAATCCAAATTGAAAAGTTATTTACTGTGAAATTCTGTGCCAGTAATACTACAAAGATTAAAAGAAAGAAGGGACAGGAAGAAGAGGGGAAAAAAGAGAGGAGATTAAAAAGGAAAGAAGAACTATTTGCCGCACGAAATGAACTCATAAAGTTAAATTTGCAGTTTTGGATTAGGGTTTCTGTTTAGAGAGGCATAACATTTAATTCACTGGATATTTGAGGCAGTGCCAGGCTGAAAAAAGATAGTATGAAAAGGCTTGAATGATGCAAAATGTGTGCAAAGTGTGAGATGTTGCTTTACAATCTTTTCCCTTTCTGCATTGTTTTTTCCACAGCTGCCATGACTTATGTCTCAAGATAGAGGTCATGAAAAAAAAAATCACTGAAAGCGAAGTTAAAATAGAAACTGAAGACGACGAGGATGTGTGGGTTTTGCCAAACATCAACAAATTCATTCTCCTTGTGAGGCCTCTGAGATGTGACAGTTTGACAAGTGGAAACCTCTGGGGAGATGCTTCCGCTAACCCTGCAGGAAATGAAATATGGATTGTCAGGAGCTACCCATGAAGGACACCATTGGCCAGACATGAATGGCACAGTCACTGTCTGTGGAAGCGTGTACACAGAGATATAGTTGCATTACCTAAGGCAGTGCTGTATCCTTAACTAGAACTTGTCATTCCGAGTGAAATGTCTCAACACCTATTAGATGGATTGTCATTAAATTTGGTTCACACATTTTAGTCCCACTCAGGATGAATTTTTAACAACTTTAATGATCCTCTGTCATCTAGATCCAGCATCGGGGCCAACATTTTCAACACCAACAAATCTAATGACATTCCCCTTAGCTGTATTTTGTGTTTAGTACCAATTAGCAATTGATAGCATGCTAATATGCTAAGCTAGTAAACCCGCTATGTTGTCATCGTGAGTGTGTTAGCATACTAACATGATATACTAAGATGTCTTAAATTATCAAGATAAGAAATAAGAAAATGTGATAATATATCCGACAAGACATTCTAGACCACTTTTTGGTACGTTTTGGCGTAAAACTATTGGGCTATTAATATCAATTTCAAAATATCAAGCTCAAGTTACAAGTTACTTTACATGACAAATAGCTGTCGCACACTAACAGGTCTCTGCAGGCTACAGCCGTACCCACCAGCCATGGCATTTGTCCCAGCTGATTTCCCCGAAATGGGCCACCACTCCAGAGCCTCTCAGAGTCCTCTGCAAGAAGGTGAGAGAATGAACAGTACCCCGCTCTGAGTCATAAGCCTGAGTGACTGTTGCCGTGCAGTAAATGAGCTCCCACTCATCACTGAAGTGAGACAACCAGGACTGTATGGTCCTAATCGCAAGTCCCAAGATGAATCATAAGTTCAGAACATCATGTACTTCACTTTAATTCCAGGAGTCAAAATGTCAGAACAGGCATCGTTCAGTGAAAATGATGTGTAATTCTGACACTGTGTAGTGAAGTTTACTCTAAAAGCTTGTATCCGCAGAAGTTAACAGTTCGAACAGCAAAAGATTTTTTAGGTTTCATTGCCGTTAAAACATTACGTAATGTTTTTTGCTTGAGTTTGTTCACTCTGTTCTTGAATATATACTGCCACTATTAGGAATCATGAGGTTTTCATATGAAAGCCATAGTCTATTGTAATAGTCTACTGTGGATCTTACTGAAGGATGTCAAGAAACATTAGCCTACATATTTTATGACACTTGTCATATCTTATATTGCATTTCTTGTTACTGGCATGGATTCAAAGGTAGTAACCACACTGGTAATGCACTGACATTTAATGGGTAATAATGTAAAGCCAATTCACACTTAACATACAGTATTACTTTACTTCAGGATTTGTGTTCCCTTTTTTAGGTGTTAAACCATAAAATTGCATATGTCCTTATTTACCATAGAGTCACACCGTGGTTTAGCACCTGTTAAATAGTAGAAAAGCAGAAAACCACTGAAAATGGTATGTTTATGTATTTTAAGGTGTTTCTTTTTAGTGACACAAAATATGAGACGAGAACATGAAAGACCCACCAGTCTCAACACTTGATTTATCATACAGTTGCAGCTGGGGAAATTGCATCGAAAATTTAAAGCCTAGGAAAAGCAGGTGAGAAATCTGCAGCACGGTTTTAGCAGACACAGAAAGAGAGGGGGAGAGAGAGAGAGAGAGAGAGAGAGAGAGAGAGAGAGAGAGAGAGAGAGAGAGAGTCTAGCAGGGAGAAATAGTGAAAGAGACACAAAACACATATTAAAAGATGCATTATGAAGTAGTTTACCAAAGCTCACAGCTCAGCACCAAAACACCAGACAGAAGAGCAGCAATCAAATAACCTGCTATTTTTACAAGACTTTTTGTTTCCCTCAGTTGCCCCCCTACCCTGTAATGACTCACACCAGCTCCAGTCCAATGCAATATGGTTGTAGCAACCGTTAATTAAGTAGGCTGTTCTATTTTTTAAATTCATCCATTTACAGAAATGATCTAGTAAAAAAAGTTTTAACAAAAGGATGTTCAATAATTCTTTTTTAGTTTTAGTTTAGTTTACTTAGTTTATAAGTACATGTGTACAGTGTACATGTATATTATTAAACATGAGAAATAAAAAGATCATTGCACCAGATTTAGCCAACAGTCCAAAGCGAACAGAAGAAAAAACGTTGTTCTGCGCTTGATTACCTTCCTTGTGTGCACAACACACATCAGAACGACCAAATATCAAGTCTTATTAGCCCCACTCCATGTAAAGTCGATAAACTGCGGCTTTGTTCATTTACATCTGTAGTCTTAGTAAAACACAGATAAATTGAAAAATTGCGATGATGTAAATTTTGGACCTCCGACTATAATTTGCAACAGGCTTAGTAAATGGTAACCCTAGCATTTCTGGCATCAATACATATGGAAATAGTTAGCTTGAGAGGGCTTACTTTGCAAAAACATTGCTCACTAAATATCATCCTACTTCTTTTAATTTTTTTTTTTTTTTGTGTATGTATACTTACAACCTTTTATTTTAGAAATGTGTACAAGTTTATAATTTTTTCTTTACATTTGAGCAAAATGCCATGGTTCACTCCATTGCCCTCTGGCTGAGTAATACTGTGGTGAATGTCTCCCTGCTCCTCTCTGCACCAGTGGACAACATCTGGCTTGGTGACCTCTGAGACAGGACTCACTGGACTTCTACCGGCATCCTGTGCATTGTGTGCTGCTTCATATGTGTGTGTGTGTGTGTGAGAGAGAGTGAGAAGGAGAGAGAGTGAGTGCCTGCTCTTACCCATATATCTGTGCCTCTTGTCATGCATGCATGCAGCTGCCTGGTATAACATCTGACATGAGACCTCACGTTCGTTCATCCTCTCCCTTCAGGCCTGAGCGTTCCAGCCTCCAGAACCTGCAGATGAAACAGAATATTAACTCAATGTAAATTGGCATTTCTCCCCCATCTTCCCCCTGTATTCAGGACCCTACATCACTGCATTTCCCTCCAGTCTCAGATATTGAGTGTGTCATAAAGGCACGACACGGGACGGTGGATAGGAGGAAGAAATGTGCGTTCGGGATATGAAACACTGTGCAGTGGTTAGTGAGATAAGTGGCATTTGTGTTTCCTCCCGTGGCTAATTATGCTATTTATACCCTGGCAATGGAGGAGACGCTCTGAGCTGGTACAGCAAGATTAGTATTCTCACTAACATTGTTTATCCTCCTGAAAGTGATAACAGCACACACCTCTTGCTTTAGGGGTGATAGCTGTGTTTGTCACTGTGTGTATGTTTGAGTACATGGTTATGTGTATCTCTGTGTGGATGTGGATGCATTTGTTCTCTGCGTTTTCTATGCGTGGTAAAATAATATCAGCTAGATGGAAATGGCTGATTTATTTAGCCTCTTTGTATCCAATATGTTAAAGAGAAGGCTGAAAGTACGTTTTATTGTGCATTATTAGTTAGACTCGGGTTCCTAAACCCATCAGTGGTCTGCCAAGATGGTAGCTGTCAGTTCCTGAGAACAAAACAGTCCCCATAAGACTCAGTTTTTCATGGTGAAGTGGTGTTTTTCTCCTACTATTTAAGAAACAATGTCTTTGCAACTGTTAACAGACAACTGATCCTAATCCAGTACCAGACAGTTTGTGTCAATGTCATGTTTGTTTTCGTGTGAAAACTGTAAATCCAATATTAACCCCCCTTTTAGCTGTCTTTGTTTCCATCAATACCGTGGGAAATAGTTCTGCTCTTTAGCTGCTAGGTGCTAACTTTCAGTTCCGTGTTGGGCATATAGCATTCATTGGGTTTATCTGTGCTTTTTTGGTGAACACAGCTGTCTGGAAAACAACAGTGAGTGCAGTGGGATTGAACCAATTCAGTAAAGTTGCAGGCGTTAAACAAAAACAGTGAAATAAAAGATACATCTAAAACACTCTGCAGAGCTGAGGGGAACTAGTATCGGGTGATAATTCTGTTGGTTTGTCATCACAAGCAACCCCTTACACATTACACATAGTAATTTGACCACTTGCTATTAAAAAAATATTGACAATAGCAACTTTAATGTGGCAATAGATCATAATTCAGGCCATTCCATCTCATAGTTCATGATGATGATCTGTGGTAGAGTTGCTGTAGAATAGCTGCAAGAGAAGGATGGAGTGCGATAAAAATGACTTCAGGCTGTGCAGAATAAATATCACGCCCCATCTACAGTATATCTCACAGTCATCTGTACTTAATGCATACTTTGTTAGACTCTTGCTGTAGCATCCCTCCATTCCTCTCAAGGCATATTGGAAAATTCTTTTTTTTGTTTGTTCCCTTTTCATACAGTATGTTGCAAAGTAGGTGATGTGACTGGTTCAGATAAGGTGTACCTTGTTATATGTCTGCAGAATTTAATATGAATAATCTCAGTTATTATGCTGAGTATATTCCCCTAGATGCAGGGGAAACAGGACAGTCATACACAATATTCCTAAAGCAAATCATCACCTTATTTACAATTCAGACTATATGCAGGGTCAGTAAAAATGAAGCCAAAGTAGTTCTCTTGTTGATGGGCCACTTTCACAACTTGGACGTAAATGTTCTATACTCGCTATCCTTATGAGTGCCAAGACCTAAGGACCTATCAACATATTTTTACTCCTCTTCTGCCTTCACTTAAATTTTAGCAAACACAAAGTCTCCCATGAGAAAAAAAAAATGTTGCTGCTTAGAATATACTCTGTAAAGCCCCTTTCACACATGCACTGCAGCCTTGAAATGTTCCAGACAATATCTGGAGGAGTTATATGTGTGAACATAAATGGCCAAACCAGTCTAATATGACCCTGTCAGCTCCTTAGTATAAAGTGCTTTTAAAAGTCCAATTGAGTCCGTTTTTGAATATAGCAGGTCATTTTCTGGAGAGTTCCCAGCGAGCGAGTGGGCATATTGATGACATTTCTATCATGCGGCCGGCGCTGGAGGAACGCAGCAGGCCAGCTAAGCAGCATTATTTTGACTTGAATGCTCCACTGTGAAGCTAGCACTAACGAGAACAACAGTTTTCAGTTTTTGTTCAGGATTTATTGTGATTTCTTATAATATTCTTTTTTATTTGTGGTGAAAAGCTTAAAAATGCTGAATTAAAATCACAGCATGCTTTTTGTCTCATGTCCTGCCTCCTGCACTCTCTACCCATGCAGCTTTCTTCGCATAAACCAGAGTACTTCTATTAGGTGTGAATGTGTCTGGCATGGACAACCCCCTGCTGTGTGCTACATGTGTTAAAGAGCAACTCTGGACAACATCCCTGACCTGATACTCTGGACACTGCCCAGAGGTCATCTGTGAAAATGGTGAAAACAGGACTAATAGTCGAGAGCTATATGCTAGCAACTCTATGAGGCTATATGTAGTTTTGAGCAATATATCACAATGGCAATGCTAACATGTTGATGTTAAGCAGGCAGTATAATTGCATTTTTATACACTAATAGAATTTGACAAAATTGCTTTGATCACACAGTCCACTTTGGAAAAACAATGTTTCTGTTGTTGATTAAATTTATGCTGTTATGAACAAGACAAAAATCACCTTCCAAGTCTATATTTCCTCACTCCTCGATCCTCGATTGAATCAGAAGATGTTGTGGTCCACCATTTCGACGGCCATCCCAATTCTCTTATTTCTGCTACTAGGATCAAGGAGTGAGGAGGGATCTCTGAGGAGCTACGAGCGAGGAAACACAGCAGCCTTCACAGAAATCTTTCACCAGACGACACACCCCCTTATTTATTGACCAGCCACTGGAGCTGATCTGACTGATTTGATACAACACAACATCTCAGCAGTTTGACACTGAAGTGGAGACAGATAACAATTTAAACTCAAATGTATCCCATGTTTTATATTTTATTTATTTTCGGATTCTCCATCTAGTTAAACATCTGTTAATTATCAGTCTGATCAACAAAAGAACCATAAAACTACTTAATTTATTAAAGATTTTTCTTTTCATGATCAGTTGTTTCCCCCATTAACTATATTTTTTGGTAAAAATTAACATAAGGAAGGTCTGTCTGTCAGCAAGAAACACATTTTAAACACATTTATGTTTAACATCATTTTCATCATTTCTACTCAGTCATATGATGCTGAAAATTATTACTTTTTTTCCTGAAACATTTAGCTTAATAAACCATTTTCAGTGTTACAGTGATACCCTGACCATGTATTGAGTTATTAAATAATGCACTCACAATCAGAATATCAATAAATACAAATGCAAGTGATGAATAAATAATATAAATGCATCCTGCCAGTAAAAATGGTTCATATGCTTATAAGCAGGACTACACACAGTAGGAATTCAGGTTTTTATCATGCGCAGGTGTTTGTCAAACAGATATAATTTATAATATAACAGGATGCAGAGAGAAAATACTGTATATGTGTGCAGACACAAACTCCATCAAAAGTTGCTGCAGCTGTTGAAGACGACTGACAGATGATCCAACTGTGATCCGCCGCCGCCGTCATCAAAAACAGACGTTTTTACATGACGTTTCAGAGGAAAGGACATCTCATGTCTCTCAAACCATATTTCCTTGTTCCTCTCTCCTCACTTGATTTGCTTGCACCTGTCCTACATCCATCAGTGGCAGGGACTAAGCACAAGAAAAAGATGCAAGTGAGGGAAATGTGGTTGCAATTTATGAGACTTAAGATGCACCTAGAGTCTACAGCTATACTGGCAGCTACACTACTATGCTACGGTACTAATACTACACTGAAATGCTCATTTCAGCTTGCTAACATGCTCACAGTGAGAATGCTAGCATGCTGATGTTAAGGGTCAATGATGTTTTTCATGATCACTGTCTTAGTTTAGCACGTTAGGATGCTAAAAATTGCTGATTAATATAAACAGAACCGAGGCTTGGAATGCCATTGGTTTGGCAGGTGTTGTCATTCCACACCACCGAAACAAATATGTTTTTCTTCTGTCTTGTCTGATCACAGATTTGTACAAATTATTTGTTGCCAGTGTATCTTCCATACTGAGAACCGGCTAGCAGTGGGCATGACTAACAGACTAAGCCTTTGTCCTGATAGAGTGCATGATTCTCTGAGATTACTGCTGATAGTGAAGAGGCTGTTCCAGATACAGACACTTTGAAAGTGATATGATATGCTGATTGCAACAGACTTGAAGTTACATTATCTTATAAAATGTGTGGTAAAGGATCATTTATAGTGCTGTGCAATAATCACCAGTGCAGTTTTAATGACTATACATGAAGTATCTAAACTGTAGTTGTGTGGAAGCTGTCTTTGGATAGGAAACGCATTACTATATGTTTCACATTATATCACAACTGAGAGATGCAGCCACAGTACAGGAAGGTAAAGGAGGCTTTCCATCAAAATCAGTCCTACTGTACGTCCTCCCAGCCTCTTCGTACCTCAGTTTCTCATTCTGTCATAGATGGTGTTGTAGAGGAAAGATAATGGATTCCCTAACAGCTCACTGTGATAAAAGCCGACACTGCTGAGTCATGTGGTCTTATCAGCTCTTTGTGTTCAACGTGCAGGACAGATCATCCCACAGTAACAAGAGAACCCCATTGTCTCTTTTCCCCCCTCTGAAAATTAATTCTGATTTGCAATTCCACAGATACAGAATGGGTTACTGAGCACAATTTTGAAACAAAATACAATTCTTCTCCCAAATCCTGCTGTAAATGAATCATGCCAGCGTTTTCATTCCATTCCTCTGTGCCTCCCCTGCCTTTTTATTTGAATGTTACGGAAGAGTTAAGCTTATGAATACCTTTTTTTTTTCCTTTTTTTTTAAAAAGGAAAACATTACAAGGTCTGGCTCATGCAAACTGAAATTATAGCAAATCGTTCGTAAAATTAAACTGTAACAATATAGCAAACACAATTTCATTTTGTGTCATGGCCATAAATCGTGTCTACTCTAAAAGAGCTGGTTTGGTTTTATGTTGTTTGAGCTTGTTTCAGGTTCTAAGCACAATTTAATCAACCATTGCAGGTGCATAAAACAGACAACTGTGGTTTGTGAGACAATAGAAAAAACACAAATTGGATTTTCCATTTGCTTCTACAATTAAACAGTTGAGCTGCTGATTAACACTTTTCAATTATCTCCATTCTCAGTTGCAGCTGTTCTCTATCTATCTATCTATCTATCTATCTATCTATCTATCTATCTATCTATCTATCTATCTATCTTGGTGTAACACACATTTATTCATTTACACAAAACGCCTCCAATAAACATCAAGGAATCTAATTTCCAGCCACCTGTGTTCACTTTAGTCTCGTTCTAATTACCAGTGTTGTTCCTCTCTGTGCTGAATCCAATCATTACAGTATCACCTCTGTCCCTGCATGGCTGATGTGTGTGACATTAGATAATTTTGTTGCGTTTCTTGCTTGTGATTGATGTGAGTAACAAAAATCAATTTTGTTGTTTCCAGAGACAATATGAAAAAGCAGGTGTTGTATCGAGTGTTGGCCGATAGATAACATTATTGGAAGCACAATCATTCTTCATAGGCATGTGTATAGATGATTACATTCGTTTTCTGTGAATTGTTCCTTTATCACTTGGGTCGCAATTCAGCTTATTATTATTTAATAAAAAACAAATCAATTTGGTTGATCTTTATGTTTTGGTGTTATTGTGTCTCCAAATCCAAAAGCTTTGCTTTTGTAAAATGTTGTAGCACAGTCTCATAACTGCATTGTGAGTGAAGGCATTATTGACAACATGAACTTTAACGTGAATTTTAATAAATCAAGATCTATTATGACATTTTTATGAAAGTGGTAGTTATGTTCCTCCAGAGACTCTGCATCCTTTAAAGGAAATGTTGTACTGCAATATAATATGATATCATTATGAAAATACGAATATTGCTTGTTATGTATTTACTTAAAATCCTGTTTACTGTTTTACTCAATATTAAATTAATAAAGCTTTTGTTTCTTAAAAAAGCTTGTGCAGTCAAGTTTGGTTGTTATGGAGTCTTATAGTATTAAAGTGTCAGTTCATCCACATCACAAAAATACATATTGTTCCACTCACCCCCAGTGGTAGCATGACAGGCCAAGTTTTGAGAGATCTGTCTCTAAGATTCTTGCCGCCATCTCAGTGCAACGGAGGTGAATGGAATTTTTTTGTGGTCCTGTCGGCATTGAATATAGACATTTGAAGAATTCCACAAGAACTTGCCTTTCCATACACAATGTCACAATGTCTAGAGGATGGATACAATTCTGTTGTAGCTCAGCCTAGCTTAAAGATCCCCTCCAGACATGTATTAAGACAACATAAAATGAACTGTCCTTGGAACAATAATTTCTTTAAAAACTCCACAATATATAAATATGCAACCTCAAATGTTTAACTGTTAGAGTCCATTCTCAGTCTATGTACACTGAAAGCTTCAAGTTTCCACATCACACTTGTGTAACTAGACCACAAATGGCTTTACAGTGGTGCTCTCACAAATCATGCTCACCCAAATCGCCCCTTGAAATCAGATTTTCAATGAACACTTTCTGCTTCATCAGATGAATGTAAAAACAGTCTTCTAGTGTCAAACTCTGCACATACATCATTCTGCACAGTCAAGCTCAAACATCCAACTGAAGGAACAAGAGGAAAAACATATTTTTGAGCGCAGGGGGACTTGAAAGATTGAAAGCACGGGGACACAGCTTGCCCAACTCTAAAAGGTAAACAACAAATTGTGGCTTTACAGGAGGTTATATGCAGGACTATTTCTTGGTGCCTCGCAACGTTCTCATTTTTACACTTTGGTTTTTGGGCATATTGTACAAAATAACTGAAACAAGGGTTCTACTACCTTAAAGTTACACAGGCTTCGTCATCACGGAAACAATAATAGTAACAGTTTTTTTTTAAAATGGCCTGACTCGCACTTAGAAACATGGTACTAGCGGTTGGAAACGGGAAGTGAACTGCAACGTCCAGCAGTTAAGTACCCATTTTGCCATATAACTAGCCATCCACCCAACCCGCCTCCTCCTAATAAAGAAAACTGGTCACTTCTACGGGTCATAATTTATATGGTTGCAAGATGGCATAAACATAACTATAGGACACCATACTGGCTGAATTTTAAACCTATATTGTCGTTTTTCTTGAGAGGATGGGCTGAACTTTTTAATTAGTGAACTTTAGACCCAGTGCTGGTTGGATTTTTTTTTAACCTTTGGCCACAATAGCTGTTTCCCCCTGTTTCCAGTTTTAATGCCAATAGCTAACCGTCTCCAGCCCATGCTTCATGTTTTGCAGACAGATAAGCGAGCGGTATAAATCTTTTCATTCTGTCGTGGCAAAAAATGTATTGACCTTATGTCACGGTCATAGGTTGTCATTTGTTATTGAATGGTTGCCAAATGTTCAAAAGATGGGTCATTTAATATGAGCTTGTCAAGAGAGCAGACACGAGTACAGAAACAGATTGGAGAGAAATAAAAGACGAGATTGGTGAGGAAATCTCGCTATCAGCTTAATTTCTGAAGCATTACGGTTTAGTGTCTGTGACTGTTTGTTTGTTAACCTATATGAACTAAAGCCAACATCAAGCTCAGTTAGTGACACAAGAAGAGAGCCAGAGCGGTCTGCCCCCAACCACATGAGATGGTGCAGGGGACGAGAAGCAACAGCGGACAGCTAGTGGAGCTCGCTGGGGTTCAATAACCTGGATCCTATATTATCAACCAAATGCATTCAGTATATGTTGTGGCCTGTTAATAGCTGGTGCTGATAAGCCTAAGTGATATTTAAATCCCATGAACCTAACACCAAATCATTTTATCAGTATGACATTTGCCTTGTCACTTATAATACTGAGAGAAACTTAGAGCAGACAACATCTTTGCCATTTACCCCTCACCAGTTAATTGATTTCGGCAGTTGGTTTGTCATTAGTTTCGCCATTATTTTTTAGACTGTTTCCATCATGTTCAAAGGCGTTTGACAGCCTTCCCAACAATCTGCACAGCACACACACACACACACACACACACACACACACACACACACACACACACACACACACACACACACACACACACACACACACACACACACACACACACACACACACACACACACACACACACACACACACACACACACACACACACAAACAGCCACAACTTTACATTCACTGACTCACACACACAGCAGACAGTCCACACACTCAAGCACACACTCGGATTTTTGTCCAAGCGTGATAAGAATCTGGTGAAGGTCGTGAGAGGGATCTCATTCTCAGCAGAGATGAGCCGACTGATAGCGTCAGTCTGATTCCACCGCCGCCCCAGTCGTCCCAGTGGTGTCATAGCTGCAGCACTGATGCTATCGCATCCAGTCATCCACCGATGACCCTTAAAGCCCATTAAAGATTCCATTTAACTCAGTGTCATGCACAGGAAGCGTGTGAAGAGGACAGCACTGTGTGTAAGTGTGCACTCTGTGGTTTTGTGTGTGCATGCATTTGTGTATATTTTTTTACTCAAGTCTTTAAAGGATTAATAAAATGTGAACTTGCTACACTTTTAAGCAACTGAGAGCTGCCAAATACAACTCAAGTTTTCTGAGCAGCTCAAGTGGAGTAATTTGGGGATCGTGTCTTGCTCAAGGCACATCAAGGCTGGTTGCTGAGGGAGCGGAGAGTAATTCTCCTTCAGTCCCCCCCCCCCCTTCCTCCAGTTTCCCAGCCAGTCTGGGACTCAAGAATAATAATCTGGAGGTCAGAAAAATGGTTAGGATGACAGCCTGGAGGTGAAAAGACAGACATAAAAATGGAAGAAACATACTCTTGTCTGCAGTTATTGTAGCTATTACATTGTGGAACTTGTGGTGTTGAAAGAGATGCTGTTTTTCTTTGTTGTTATTTGCAGATTCAAACTTGACAAGCTGATCTATTTTAATCATGGATATCTTAGGACACACAGTGCGACTCACTACTTTGAATATCAAATTATTCACCACATACCGTTGGTGGTTGTTGTTGTTTTTTTGCACACCAAAAAATGTGTTTTTGTCGGAGAGTGACAAAAAGCCAAGTTTAAAAATAAAAAAGTGGCTTGAAGGTGCTCATTAGAGCAGTTGCCAAAGAAAAGGATTGTTTAAAAAAGAAAACATTTGAATGCTTTTATTAAGGTGTCATGCAGACATGATTTAAAACCATCTCTGGATACAAATACTTGTTTTAGCTGAAGACGAATCATCAGTGTTAAATATATTTTTGTGCTGTAATTAAGAAGGAATATTATGTAGTGTGGGGTGGGGTGGGGGGGGTGTATACCCTATCATCCTTAAAGTATGAAAGACTTAGTAATGGATTACACTGGTTCATTATGAATTGGCACAGGATTAAACTGCAGAGAAATGTTCATAATCATATTTATGTTTTGCAGGACGGCAGTGTTGGGTTGTGCTAATCCCTTTGGTTTTGGTCTTGTTTGGTGTTCTTTTGCTTCTTGCACACTCCTGCGGCCTGCTTGATGTTAAAGAAACAGCATCTCTAATGTTGTAAGGTAAATCATTCAAGTAATTGGAAACCACATCCAAGACACCCTTTACAAATACTGTGAAGCCTAACCTGAAATTTAAAATGATTGTATTATCATTTAAGGCTCTATGGTTTGATGTATTTGTTTATTCTTTTCATCGCTGTCTCACTATATGACAGAGACTGTAATGGGCTACTACAAATAGTAAGAGTGTGTTTCAAAGATAATACAATTCAGGAGTGTGTACTTGAAACACAATGGACCTCATGTAAGAACCGCTCATACAAACAGATCTGTTATTATAAAACACGTACAAGTGATTCATGAAAATTTGTGGTATTTATCACGGTTCTTCTAAATTTTCTCTTAGGTAAGAACAGGAACTTATGTGTGGTCCAGACTTGTCGTACGTGCCCTGAACAGATAGTCTCTGCGTTTATTTACTGAGGAGAACAAAATTCATGCAAAATTAATATTCTGTTTGCCTTACCATTCTCACCATGACCGCCAATTTACTGAGAGGGTTTTTAGATGTTAAGAGTTTTCAAAAGATTCAAAAGGATGGATCAGTGCTAAATAACATTCAGACTTTCTTACCTTCCCACAGTACTTCGAAGGACCCATCTTTGACAGCTGAGCCTCACAACCAAAGCAACCATCAAAGAAATGGTAATTTTCTTGAAAATGTGATATATTCTCTGTGCTCTGTGTGGTGCGGTCTGTGGCTTTTTTCTCCCATTCATTGAAACTTTTTCATTTCACAAAGAAACACATATATTGTTTCTTCCCCCGGGAAGTTTACCAACTCGTATTCACATTGCATCTAGCCTTCAGTTAGAAAATACTCTCATATAATGCATGCTGTTATTAAACCCCCTCCTTTCATGCACACGCACTATAGTCTATATATGACCCTGCTATATTTCCAACCTCAAGTAGTGACAGTTTGGGAGAAAAAGAACATTTCTGAAGGTTGAAGATACAGGCAACATGCAACTATCTGTAGCTGTCCATCACTGACTTTAAATATTACTCACAGTTCCATCTTTTGTTCTCTGTGTTGTGTAAATCTGTAATTTTGGACTTGTTCCAGATAGTTTCCCATAGTTAGAAGAAAATACTATTCTTGACTCGTGGCTAATTGGTTTTTAAGCAATGGCCTAACAATGCCCACTGGACATTATTAGCAGGTAGTCACCTCCATGTGGCAACATCTTCACTTATGTCAACTACAGAGATCACAGACAAGCAAATCGTTCCCCTGCTGTTTTACTGAGGTAATTTGCTGGTAAAATGAAACAATCTCAAATGTGCAGAGCAGCTCTGCTCAGCTGTAAATACTCTGGTTTCTTTTCTTTTTTTCCTGCACTGATGATGTAATCCCTACCAGCAAGAAACTTGCGGAAAGTATACAAAGAGAAGTTTTTCAAACATTTTGCATTCTGTCACACTAGCTTTAACACTGATACTGAAAAGCCTTGTGATAAATTCCTAATCAGTAGAAGTCCAACCTCTTACATGGTGATCATGCTGTAGCCAAAATTACTGAGATACTGTGTTTGGATTTGTCATTTAATTATTCAGCATGCAGGTCCAAAAGCTGTTTTCAAATTTTTTGGACCTGCATGCTGAAATCCCCCAAATCATACAGAACAATTTTTAAGAAACTCAAAAGAGGCTTTGCTTTCTTTCCTAAAAATGTTACAATTTGAAGTCAGTCACAATTATGTCACATAACATATTCATGTCTCGCTGTCTGATGCAGAACAATTACAATCAGCAAAACACAGTCATCAAACCAATAGAAATGGGGTTTCTGAATCTTTTTTTTTGGCTGTCTCAGACATTATAAGCTCAGCATGTGCCAAGAGATAGTGTGTCCACATCCCACACTACATGTAATCCAGGTAAGATGAAGAATGAAGATCTAGTAGGGTCAAAACATTTCCCTTTTCATTGGAGACACTCTTTTTTCCTAAGCCTCAGAATGTCCCTATCAACATAGTTCATATGCATCTGGAACCCTGACAATCTTCATTATCTATTCATATATAGATATTTGTGCTGTATTGAAAACTTCTAGATGTAAAGACAAAAAACATAAAACATTTCAATTTAAGTTTTTAGTTTTTTCTGCCATAAGAAACATCTAGGGCATGTATGGTACCACACATGGAAAATAATGGCTTGTCAGGGTGGCATACAGCGAGTTTGCCATAAGCCTATAAATGGAGGCAATTAAAAAATGAGCAAGACACCCTAAGGTTCAAAGGATTAAGCAAGTGACTCAGTCCTTGGTTTTATCTCATCTTGATTGCATTCCAGCAGTGGTTGAGTATTTCTGCAAATAACCTGAAGAAATTACAAGTAGCACAAATAACAGAGCAGCTTGCCTGGTTCTTTACTGGATTGAGATCAACTGTTGTTACCATGCATGAAAGTCTGTCCTGGCTCAATGTTAAAGGCAGATAACTACATTATATTACTCTTTTACAAACATATAATAATGACAAATATGTCATACAGTATATTCTACCTAGCTGTAGCATGCTACCATCTCTTTCTCAACTACTCACAGGTTAATGAGGCATAATCCATTCATAATAAACCAACCTGACATTTTCTGTGTCACACTTGTACACTGTGCTACACTGGCTGTCTTTGATGCTGCACTTAAGCAGAAAATGAATTTGGACTATGGCTTCTTCTAAAGTTAGGAAATAATTGACATTACAAAATGCACATTCAAGGACAAACAATGTATGGCTTGCAGCCAAGCAGGCTGCACATTTTACTCCAACTAGCATGCACAGACATGGAGGAAAGGAACAGGAGCTGCTGGGTGTGAATAGTAATCAGCTCCACAAATGGTCTAGACAGCTCTGCCTTTTGCTAACCACAGTTTACTATTAACTCAGAATATAAAAGTGTCAAAAGCATTGCAAAAGAAAAAGGAAGGTGACACAAAAACTGTTGCAAAGGATCAAAAAAGTGTCTCAAAGACGATTTCCACAAGGACTCTTAAGTGTGTATATGGCATAGATTTACAACATTGAAAAACAACAAAGAAATCACAAGATAAAAGTTGAAATGCTTGAATCAAATAAGAAACATATGAGTGTGTTCTTTGTAAATATAAAACCTTTCAATTAAACTCACAACAGGAAATCACTGGATGATAAACTACATATTTCTATGAAAAAATAACATGAGCCAGTATGTTTGTAGATGCAAATAATGAAGTGACAAGAGAATAATTTGTCTTGTACTTATATTGACAGAAAAAAAATACACCTTCAAAAAACCTTCCACGCGTAAAGCAGACTCATATTCTTACTCACATTAATCATCCTGTCAGAGTTTAGATCAAGTACATTTATCATTAATAAATTAGTCAGTGATGGTAATGTGGTGGAGGAGGAGCTCAAGGTCTACGCATGTGTGGTTTTTAGATTTTGTGCTAATTGGATCATAGAGAACATGTCGGCTGGGATGTTAAATGTTAATATGTCTGATTCTGTTGCAGCCAGTCGCAGTAAATCCACAGCAGGACAGAGGTGGCATTTCAGAACAGCTGGCTGGCCTTTCTGTGCTCGGTGCTTCACTTGGCAGGTGTCACGCAGCCAACATCCGATGGCCGACCGTCCAATAGGTGGTCTAAGGCCAGTTTATTCTAATTCTACACTGAGAAGTTTTATCTTACATACCCATGTCCAATGCCCTTATCCAATTCATGCTATTAGCAGATCATCTTATTCTACAACAGAAATGCAGTGTTCATGGTTCAGTGTTTGAGCTTATTTTTTGAAATTTAATGAGTCTGTTTTGTTTCTTGGCTCCAGGCAAGACCACCTCTGCTGAGTCCAATTCAATTTTAAGATCAGATCCAGGCCTTTTTGAGAATGGGTCATGACCACGTAAAAAATCCTGAGGCTAATCAGTTTATTTATTATTATTGTGTACATTTCTGGGTGAAGCAGATAAAGGAAATCATAACTTCGACAAAACTTAACTATATTGTAAAGTGTTTTTAATATTTTGTCCACCCCTATTTATACTATGAGGGGAAAACTGGAAACACTTTTCAATATGATGTCATTCAGCACCATCAGAAATCACCATGAAC
Organism: Scomber scombrus; assembly: GCF_963691925.1. Taxonomy (NCBI): domain Eukaryota; kingdom Metazoa; phylum Chordata; class Actinopteri; order Scombriformes; family Scombridae; genus Scomber; species Scomber scombrus. The sequence continues at coordinate 8,008,504 of NC_084986.1, forward strand.
TGGTAACAGATTGTATTTATCTGTTGTCAGCTGCTGTCAGTGCCAGAGCACCGCTCTGTAACAGAAATGATATTATGTTATGGATAAACGAATAGCAAATGTAAAAGGAATGCAAAGCAAATATCCTTTTCACCACATCTGATATGCATCTGTACTAGTGTTTGTTTACATTTCATATTTCCATTCCCCCTGAGGGTTTCACCTTTTGATCTGTGATAGAGATGCGTGAACATCACACACTATAGAATATTTATACTCACATAATCAGCATGTGGACAGGATGTTCTCAAAGTGTGTGTGGATTCAATAATGAGTGGATGACAGACATACGGATGGAGGGCGTCTAGTGTTTTCTATAGACCAATCTATGACTCTTAAGATAAGATTTTATACATATATTTCTTTTAAACAAAAAAACATTTAGCCTTGCATCTTATATGCTTTCAAAATGCCTTTAAGTAGGATATATTTGACAGTTAAATATGTATGCATGTTTTATTTTTGTCAGTTACTTAACAGTCACCCCGTAATATGCTTACATATGCAGACTCATTTGGTGCACATTCTGATCAGAGGCTGGAAAAATGGAAAAATGAGAGTTGGCTGTGAACAGCATGCATGAGCTGTGCTGTTGGAAAATCAAATTCAGGTGGAAACATGGATGTGGTTGAATGGGTGATGTGAATTTGAATTACAAATAATGCTGTTAGGCAGCCATTGTGTTGTTATACTAATTGTAGTATCTGGTAGGGGGTTGTAGAACAATATTAATAACCCCCCAAAAAATACATGTCAATGTCAGAAAGTATTTTTTTTTCCTGCACACCTGAATCCTACTTTTGTTTCAACTATGTATACACTCCTGCTGCTGCTATATGTGTACCTTAACAATTGATAAGTTAAGTGTTCCAGAAATCCCATGGCTTTCTTTCAGCAAATCCACTTTTATGGCTTCACAGCAATATCTTAAAAAATAAATAAAGTTGTATCAGAAATATATTTATATCTATATATATCGAGGGAAAAGATCTACTTTACAATGTACTTTTTACAGCAAATTCACAAAATTGCTTTAGGGATGTTGCTAGGAAACAACAAGAAACTATGAAGACTGTTAGGTTCACAAAACTGCTTCACAACAGCATCCTTTGCCAGCTGTCAGTCAAATTCAATAAGCCTTCCACCAGATGCTCCACTGCCACTTATTTATTTAAAGTCTCCCTCCACTAAAAATCTGTGTTTTGCGTATTGTTACTTTACTTGGATGTTTGAGCTTCACTGTGCAGAATGATGTTCATGCAGAGTTTGACACTATAAAGCTGTTTTCATATTCATCTGCTGAGGGGGGAAAGTTTCTCTGTGCTCACCTTAAATGTGAGTTTAAGGTGTGATATACCTGCGAGCAAGATTTGTGAAATCGCAGCAAGTTTGGAACCAATTGTGGTTCAGTACGCAACTTACAGAAGTGTAGAATGTGGAAACGTGTAGCCTCCAGTGCAAATACACTTTACAGTAAAGAAGGAGACATCTTGTGTCCAGAAGTGAAAATTTTGTATGAAATATAATTGCTTGTTCATAGATTCTGGATTTTTTTAATGAGGTAGAAGGAGGAGATATAATTTAAAGAATTTTAACAAGATAATTGAACCTTTTTTTTTTTTTTTTTGCCAAAAACCATATCAGACACAAATTATTATTCAAGCAGAGTGCTTTTATGTGTTTTAAAACCTGTCTGGAAGGGATCTTTAAGATTGCAGCTCTGAACCCATATTATTAAATGAAATAATCAATACACAGTTGTTTAACAGCTGCCTGTTCTCTAAGTCAATGTAGTTGCACGTTTGATCTTCCACTGCTTGAAAGAAAGAACATTCTCAATCTTAAGATAGTCTTTGTCAAAAATTTAACACTTAAAAGTGGCTGTCCATCAATTTAATATTACTGTTTCATGACGTTGGTAGACTCATAAGAGAGAGATATAAGTAATAAATAAATATATTGTTGAAAATTGTCAAAATAGAGCAGAGTTATCCTGACTTTAGGCCCTAATATTGGGGGAAAAAAATTCTGGATCCTTATTTTTCCATTATGCATCATTTTGTTAGAGCCTCCATGCTCTTTAAACATATGTTTCTTTTGAAAACCACACCCACAGTTTGTAATACACACTTTCTGTTATTCATTTGGAGTGACAAAATAGCCCTAATGACACCATTATGGCATCATCTGGGTTATTTTCTGAGACTTGACAACCCCTCCAGAGCTACAGAGGTCTTTATATAACTGTTTTCAATGTCTTTAAAAAAAAAATTGACCTTTATGTATAAAACTGGTGAAGTGTCCCTTAAGGTATTATCATTCAAAATGTAATCAACTGTCTTTTGGACCACTTTGTACTCACATACCGTGACACACAAACCAAAGACATAGTCTCACAATGGTTCTTAAAACTGACCAACTTCATGAACTGAATTTATAATGAAACGAGTGTATGAAGAAACAGTAATCAGTGTAATAGCATAGAGAGTATCCGTCACAGAGGTTATTATTTATCATGACAACCTTTATCATGACATTTTGTTAGTCAATAGAAGAGAAGAGAGCTCAGAGGAAATAAAGAGGGAAGGGGGGGGGGATCCAGAGCTGCGTGCGACAGCATTTTGACAGAGGACGTTCACTCTGTTCCAGGGGGAGGCATTATTTATGCATTAGCGATGTGAAACTAATTGCATTCATCACCACCTCACACAAGCCCACGGAGCTGACATGTAATTTGGATTTAACATACAGACATTTACATATACCTGCCAAGTGTACCAAAAAATCCCACAAGTAGTGCTCGTTCATGCATGGGCGCCCGGGTTGATATTTCAAAACTGACCGCATTTCTCTCACAGTTATTTTCCACTTGTGTAGATATTTATTGGTATGATACAGTTTGCATTGAATTTAGAGCACGCTACATCTGCTCACTCTGAGTGTCAGTGTAAAAGAAAAATGTTTACAAGCACTCATGTGAACAGAAATTGTAACAGATGACCTTAGTATGGTGAACAAAGGAAATCAAGCGTTGCTAACCCTGGAACTCAGACTGTACATGGTTACTGTCGACACACGCACGCGCACGCACACGCACCTTACTTCTTTTATCATTTTGCTGGTCTGTTGACCAATGCTACATGACTACACAAAAGAAATATTAATGCAGTGGAACATTCCAAAGTGGAAGTCATTGCCCTTGTTTGCTGAAACAACATAAGACTAGGAAAATAATACAGTGGCAGTTCTGGCAAAACCAGTATCACAAACCTGGCAGGCAGGCGTGTGCAATAGCCTTATATCTTCTCCAAACTAGTGGCCCAAAGCTTCATCTGCGCAATGGACTGTGACTGGCAAAGCTTATTGAAAAGAGGGAAAAAAAGACAATAGGATGAAATGTGCTGGCACCAAAAGGAAGCAAGTTTGGCGCTGTGCTTCCTCCGCTCTGCTGTGCTCTCAGTGCCAGCCCTCCACCCTCTGTCATCCCACTTGTATCTCTCTCTTTGTCTCTTCTTCCCTCCCGATGCTGCACCTCCATTCTGCCTCTTCCCCCTCTCCCTCCTGCAGCACAATCTAATCTGAACAGCTTCTCTCCCCTTTGAACCACCTTACAATTAGGCAAAGAGCAACGTTGCCCTTGATGCATTGTAGTAACAACTACTCCGCTCAGTAGGAGTTTGACTTTGATCCCTTAAAGGCTGGAGCAGAACGCCGGGCAGCTACAGTGCAGTATGCCCTCGCTTCATCAGGCATTGCGATGCAGTTGCGCTTCATTCAGATTGGTGTGACAGCCTCCACCCCTGAGGCATGGTGTCAAGCAGATATGGAGAGGAAATCACTGTATCACTCCCGCACTAGAAAAAAAAGAGTGTGGCAAAAAGTGTAAAGAAACAAAACAAATGGTGGCATCAATATTTTAAGCGCTGTCATTTCACTTGACACAGGCTGTAATCTAACACTTTACCTGACACACACTGGCAGAATGGGCAGGATAAACTCTGTGTGGATATAGAGTAAGTGTAAGTGCTGCATTAACAGCATCCTTTGAAGATTAGAGTGACTGGTGAATGTCCTAAATTGCTCTCCCCATGTTCCTTGGTGGTAGAGACATTTGTGGAACATTTGTCACTGTCTTTGACAGAGAAATGTTAGGCTTTCTCAGGTGGAAAAGCCTGGGCATGCTTTCCTTTCCAAAAATAGTGTGCTGAAAAACTAAAATGTAACTGGGATGCATTTTTGATATGTATAGATAGTAAGAGAACTTGACAAAAAGGTTTCCATCACAGAGTGTACTTTATAAAAATGTATTTTAAGACGTGTTTTTCTTCTGACTGATGCAGTAAAAACAGTCTACAGCCACTCTCACAGCTCTTGGAGCCGGTACTGAACTGCTATCACCAGCATACTAACATGCTCACAATGAAATGCTAATGTTTAACAGATTTTGTTTTTCCATATTCACCTTCTTAGTTTTGCTTATTAGTAATTAAAAGAAGCAGCTGATTGAGCCTGTTTTGAATATAAGTTATTGCATGTATTTTGCCATAAACAAGTATTGGATAAAGTGAAATTCTGACCAGATAATGGAGCTAGAGGAGAAGTTGAGGCATTACCAAAGCGATTACAATTTATCCTGTGGAGAACATGAACCGATGTTCCAAATAACATGGCACTCTATTCAACAGACAATTAGCTAAAATTAGGAATGTGAATCTCATGGTGACACTAAGAACATCCCTACATGTTTAGAGTCATGCTGTTAACATGGCTAAAAACATAGAATTATGACAATACATCAATATTTAGTGGACAATTCAGTAAAACTGGGATGTTCATACTGCCTTCTGTTCCAGTCAAGCCTCATTAGCTCGAAAGCATGTCATGTCTTTTAAATGTCAGCACATGCTGTTATTCTACAATAAAAAAGTAAATAAGTTTCCAAGCAACGCTGACCTCATCCAACAAATTCGCATATAAAAGCCAGCCGGTTTACTTTTTACACTGCTACTACATTTTGTGCTGATTAGACAGACGTTAATAAAGCTGTCAGACCCAAGCTTCAATTTAGTTCAGATGTCTGCCCCTTTATTTTGCTGCCCTTTATTTAGAGGTTAAATAACACATGTTTTTAAATTTTGTCCAGAACATAATTTCTTACCTCAATATTCACTTCACTATCTCAGAAAAAAAAAAAAAACCTATAAAAATTAATCATTCTCAAAAATGATTTTGGAAGTTCTAATTTGTTGCTCTTTCAGTTTGCATGAACACTCAATAATCCTTGCTTCAGCCATAAATTAATTGAAAGCAGAGGCAAATCTGATTGAAGCCTCAGTTGAATCAATAAATCTCCCAGCTTGAATCCAACATGGCCAGCCTGCAAAGATCAAAAATGTTTGCACGATTCAAAGACCTCGAGCTAAGAAGCAGTTTGCTGAATTCATACATTTTCTTTGTTTACGCCTTCAACAAAAACCTCATAATTACAAATAATTAGCCTCACAAGGCATTTTAGGCAATAAAATGATGTAACAACAGCTATATTAACCATTCCTTTTGATTCTTGGGACAATACAGCCCAAGATGTTCGATGTTCTATGATTTATGAATAATGAATGAGGAATAATTTGACCTATGAAATATTTACAGAAAACAACCTTCATCCTGTGACACTTTTATGATCTATAAAACATAAGTAGGGCATGGGAGTAAGAAAAATATGGTGGAAAGATTGGAAGATGTTACATGCTTTTATTTGTGTAATAAAACAGAATATTTAAAAGGTGCAGTATGTAGACTTTAGTTTTATTTAGTGTATAATCACCTGAAAATAAGAATATTTGTGCTGCCATGTTGCATCGCCATGTTTCTACAGTAGCCCACAATGGACAAACCAAACACTAGCTCTAGAGAGGGGCCTTAGCATTTTTCGCATGAGGGCAGGGGTATTTATTTAGTTGCAATATGCAACCTTACCGCTAGATGCAACTAATTCCTACATACTGCACCTTTAATTACAAACATAAATCAAAGGCTGTACAGGATTAAATGTTTTGTTTCTCATACCCTGTTAGCTAAATATGGGCATGAATTGAGAGCAGAATATAGAGCTGTTCATCCAGACTCAAACATGTTGTTAACCTCTGTGGAGAATGCGGCTTACAGGAGTAAGCTTTAATAATACTGCAGGGCTACAGCAGCAATATGTCTGCTATAAAGGGATTTTACAAATCCAGAATTCTATCAATGGAGCATGAATCTACACTTTTCAATGTATAAAAGTTAAAGTACTCTCACTAAGTCGAGAAAATAAAAAACAAACTTTTTACTTCCTAAATGCTTTTTTTTTTTAAACTGATGGAACATTGCTTGTCCTCAACAATCTGCAAATCCTCAATTTCTAGCAAGCAAAAGTTTGTTTGAATATGTTACTTCATCATTCTTATTTTCATTACCATACATTGTATAAGAGTTGATTTTTCATTTAGGAAAACTTTCACAAAAGTCAGTTTTTATTTCATAATCACATTTTCCCTAATGGCACTTTTATTTCATAATGTCAGTGAAGATTCTCGTGATATATCCAGAATGTCTGAATCAAGGATAAGTTGTTTTAGGTTCTTGAAGACTTTCACGTCTCTTGTAGTAACATGAATAACTAAACATCCAACCTTTCAACAGTATGTCATGTTGTTCGCTTTTTTTAAGTTTATTCATTATATCTCAGTTCTTTGCAGCCTTCAAACATGTCTATAATAACAGCAGAAGTGGACCTAAGAAAGGCTTTAGTTAAAAGGTTGAAAAAATGACATCAGGTGATTGTGTTTGGGAGTTTTATAAGGAGCATAAAAGTGCTGCACACTGCACAGGGCTGCCAAAGCTCACAAATTGACCATGAGATTCACAAAACAGATACTTTTCATAGACTCTCACACCACACGTCCATTTTCTCACACAGTGAAAAACAAATTCCTTATCATAATGTCACTTCATGAAAAGAAGACACTGACAGTGCCTGGACAGACCCCAGACAGAGCAGCACAATGCAAGAGAAACCTTCAGAGCTGGAGACCCCCCCCCCCCGTGAGCTCACGCTCCCACAGTTCTAGACGCTGCAGTTTTAGACCTAGACATGTGCGAGTTTGAACAACAGATGAAAAATGGTGTGATAGATGTACAGTGAACAGTAAAATCTGGGTAAAATACAAGTGAAAAAATTGCAACACTCTAAAATTATATATTAATTGGGTATTAATGCAAAAACGTGAATCAGCTCGTGCTCCTCTCTGAGAAGGTAAGACTTAAAATCAGGACATAGGTACATAATCCTGGCTAAACCAAATATGAGCAGCAGAATATAAAAATGTCTACAATGTTTAAATGCTTTATTGGCACAAGGCTTTAATGTTACTATGCTATGCTCTGTCGTTTTAGAGCCACATTACTATTCTTAGATGCACTGAAGTGTCACTACTTATCCACAAAGCTGGAAAATTGTTGCATTGTCCTTGCAGTGAGAGGCACAAGGTAGAGGAGCATTCAGAAGGGCATCATAATAAGGCAGTTGTCCTAGAATCTAACATCAATTTTCCTTTTTCTAATTCAGTGTGAATAATACTGCTTTTAATGAATGATCATAAAATCCTAATATAATACCTGCCTTTATACCTAGCCTTTTAAGTGTTGGGAAAATGTAATCTATTATAGATTAAATAAACTCCCCCTTATACTAACTAAACCCTCCCCTGATATTTACCTGTAGAGTGAAATCCAAGAAAACCACTGTAGCTACTTAGTCTGAAAGTCTGTGCAAAAAAAATGAATGGTTACATTTTTCTCAGTACTTTAATGATTTCTTTTGCCATCTGATCAAAGGAAACTGTTGTAGTTCATATAATCGTGTGCTAAATGAAAACCTACCTTAGTAACTATACCTGCATTGGACCAAATATCAGCTGTATACATGCTGATAGTATTTATTTCAGTTTTAATATGAGAGAGAGAGAGAGAGAGAGAGAGAGAGAGAGAGAGAGAGAGAGAGAGAGAGAGAGAGAGAGAGAGAGAGAGAGAGAGAGAGAGAGAGAGAGAGAGAGAGAGAGAGAGAGAGAGAGAGAGAGAGAGAGAGAGAGAGAGGGAGAGAGGGAGAGAGAGAGAGAGAGAGAGATTGATTATCTGAAAAGTATAGTGTTGAATTGAGAAGCCTTTTAATTGTAATGCTGTTCAGATAGGGCTTCATTCTGTGATACTTGCAGACACCCTGCTTTGTAATAATAAAACAATTGTGTATGTGTGTCTCCAGTAATGCTTAGATGAAGATGTTCTGCAGGTCCTTTAAAGTCTTGAAATTTCTTAAATTCAGTTTTATAAATAGCAGATCCTGAAATCTATAAGTATATTTGAATGTATGTAGTTCTGCATCAGAGTTGCCATGTTATGCATGGATGTATGGATGTATGGCTGGATATAGAGTGTGGGCTCTGTAGATCAACAACAGTAGCAGTGAGTTATTCAGACCATTGGGGGGAAATTTGCTTTAAATTACAATTATGAAAATGTTTTAGCAATGTTGTCATGATTTTTGAGATGTTTGATAAAGGTGTCACTGGGGAAAATGTGATGGAATAAAATATCAGGACATTTTTGAAATAAAAATGATTGAAAATAACAATAATGAAGTAAAAATGTTTAATATTTGAATAATTAAATTAATTAATAAATACATTTAAAAAATAAATGTAAAAATGTATGAAGCTATTTCAGATTGTATTGTTATTTATAAATGTATCACTATTTATTAATATGATTATTTCATAATTTTAACTGAACACTTCCTGTGCAGCCGCAGTGAACAAATTGATATGTCTCTGCTCTAAGACTTGTTAATTCCCTGTTCCCTATGTGCCCTGTTTAATTAACTGCCTTCTCTGTATGCACACTGACAATAGAAGAAGAATATACCAAAGCAAGGTCAGAGCCGGCCATCAAGCATCTCTACTTTTTTATCTGCTTGAGGTGCTTTTGTTCTTTAGGGATACTTTACTTTGTCATAGGGAATCCTCAATATCACGTTTCCCCAAAAATTAGAGAAAAATTATTTTTCTTTCTTGTCATTGTTTTCTTCCTCTATTTCCCAGAGTTCACACTACAATGCTTGCTCTCATTTTATTAAAGCATTGTGAATGTGCTTGATGGGGCGGAGATATTAAAGGGGAATTGATCATATCCATGTCCTGGGTACAGTCACACGTTTGGCAAGTGAAAAGAGAGCAACCGCAGCACCTCATTGAAGGAAAGACAGCAGTGAAAAGGCAATAGAACTGCTGATAAGAGATTGTCTGTCCTCATTTCCCTTGCCAGTTCAACTGTAGGAAGCTCTGTGTCATTTGACAGCACACGGGGGAGCTTAGTGGTGACTAAAAGAGGTCTGGATCCTTACAGTATCTGTTAAAGAGAGGGGAAGAGTAGAGTTTCACCCCTGTCAGCAGGTTTTGCAGTAGACGGCGATCGAGGCAGCGTGCCGTTGTGGCTTTTAGCCTGACGGGCTCATGTCTTGTCGTAATGTGCGATAAATAGTTAACATGCTCCATCTTCACCCCAAGCCAGCTTGAGCCAGGCCAGAGTTCAGTCAGCATCATGAATAAAACATGGTGAGTATTATTTGCCCAAGGAGATTACTAATGTGATATCCAAATTCCACACACAAGTTTTAGTGTGTAGTCATAGTGGGGAACGACTGATAAATGATGCAGCAGTTAATTGGTTACACTTTTACTCCCCAGCATTGGCTTTTGTTGAAATATGTTGGAATTTGTCTCGTGGGGTAATGTGCTTCAGAGTTTAAATAATAAACATTCAAATAATGTGGAAATATATGTTCTCTGTTCTTTGCTGGTTTGATTCATTCTGCAGAAGAGCAGCTGAGTAAAAAGAAATGTCAGTGATCATAAAAATACACCTGTGAGTTTTTCAAACACAGGAAGTATAAGATGAATACGAATCCTTGTCTGTGCGTGCATGTGTGCCACCATGTGCATGTGCCTCTTTGATGTCGTATACACACCAGCAGCGAAGGTAATGGAATAGAAAGATGTAGGTTTATTGACATATTGATCTCAAGGCCTTGCAGTGATGGAAATGCCCTGCATTCACTAAATTGTATGGACTAAAGAGTAATCTTCCAATTTAAACTGCTGGAGGGGGCTGTAAATAGATTTGGCAGAGAAAGAAACTGATAATGACTTTGGTGTGAGTATTAAATTTGGGTATTATTTGAGTTAAGATATGCAGTGAGCACAGCCAGTGCCCACATAGATAATTTCTAAAGTGCAAAGCACAGAGAGTACATCACTTTTAGTTAAATACTGTTGCACATGTGAGCTCTATTGTTGCACCGTCACTGCTGAGCTACAGTATCAAGCAACTGTTGCCAGAAAAAAAGTCTGGCTGCTTCCACAATCTTCGCCTGGGGTGGAGGACGTACACTAAATCCTTACTTTATGACTTTAAAATATTGCTTTTGCATCACACTGAGGAGTGTGCTCGTAGAAAATATTGTTACAGCGTACATGTGCAATCAATATAGCCTCACAGCAAATAAAAACCTTAATTGTACGGCACACTGACTTTGCAAAATAAAGATTCCATCTGCGGCTCTGATAATAAATACAAAAAAACATTTTAATTATAAAAGAGCTTATAATATATGAGCTAAATATTTCACTAGGTGCTGTTATTGTACTTTGCTAACAATTTGATTGAATTGTAGTATTTATTAACATTTCCATTGTTAATGGAGAAGATTATTTTGAGAAAGGATCAATGCAGTGCTCATTCATCCAACCATTCATCCATCATACACAGTACCTCAGATCCCCCTCATCCTCACCGAAAGTCATTTTACAAAACGTTTTATAATTGCACTGATCAGAAGAAGATAAATAGAAGTTTATTTTTCATATGACTACAGACATGTTTTGTGTTGCCTATGTTCAGTTTTTGTATTTTCCAACATGCTGTAGACCGCACAGGCACTGTGATTCTGTGGATCTTCAATGTGTTTCTCATGCATGCAAATTTGAGACATGTGACTCAACTTCATATTACACAGCTGTCATATAGCATCTGCACATTCAGTCCAAAAACATATCTGACAGCAGGCATAGATGGCGTAATACTTATTTAGAGAGGTGATGTTTATGAGTATTGACAATGGAACAGCATCACTTTCAACTTTCAAAAATGCTTGGTTGAGGTAGGAATGTTGCCATATGAAAAAAAAAAAGTATGTGAAAGCTGATGAAAACAGAATTTTAAAATGTTCCCAATCTGTAGACAAAGCATTTATATAAAGCTGCCACTTACTGAAGCAGAGACAGCAAAAAATAATGCAACAATAATCTTCTTGGTTTGATTTTAGACATGGACTCTTCTTTCATGCCTGCTCTTGCTTCCTCGCCTGACATATAGTTAAAACACTAAAATGTGTCCATCTCAAGTGGGCAGCAGCATTGAAATCCTCATTGAAATACTTGATTATGTAAACTTGACGTATCCTCTTTGATATATTTGTGTAAAAGTAATTGATGAAAATATGCACCCATTCACATTTTATTTGGACAAAATTGCATGAATTCTCTTGAAACATAACTATGATGACTTTGGACAGGACATTTTAAGGATGAGGGATGCTACTCCTACTCGCTTGGAATAGGGTGGGGTTGGGGGGGGGGGGGTTGTATTTATTTGGGAGCAGTCTGCAACCTCACCGCTAGATGCCACTACATCTTACACACTGGTCCTTTAAGAGATAAGACAAGCAGGAGGAAATGTGGTGAACATACTGTATATGAGCTGTTATCAACCATCTGCACACCTCTCACCCACTGCCTTTCCTCACTCTCCTCCGCCTCTTTCTCTGCTCCCTCTGAGCACTCCCTGGCGAGTGATGCTTCGCCAGATCCGTCAGATTGCTCAGATCAGATCCAGGCACAGCCAGATGTGACCCCGACCCTGCGTGCACGGGTGTCATCACTAAAGATACTGCCAAGGAGGCCTCGTCTGCATGTCATGAGGAGGAAAGGCCTGGATTTAAACTCTCTTTTCAAGCATTTTTTGAAATAGTTTCAAACAATTTCAATGGGACTTTTTGAAGTATTTGTGATGCTGCATTTTAAACAGTTATTTAATGACTGAAATTTTGCATTCAAGTCACAAGTCCCACAGATAATGGAAGGAGCCCCTGGGATTATCTGTTACAAGATGCATCATCCATCTGAGTTGCATCAAAACCAGATTGGTGGCCTTTCAAGTTTTGAAATTTTGACCTTTAATGAGTGTCCCCATGAGGAACATCTGTCTAATTTCTGAATACTCCATCAGCCCTCCAGATTTGATCAGGTTCAGACTAATGGTGTCTGGAATAACCTGAGATATCATTTCTGACAGGCAGCTGGACAGAAAAGCAGCCCTGTTGTGCATGGGACTAAGAAACCGAAAATCTTGCAGTAATTCGACTAGTTTTTCCCATGACAATAGTGACAATGTTGCTCATTTACAAGTTAATAGACTCATGGATTGCATCCAAACATCTGTTGGCGTGTTTACTATGGCATTCATCTGCATATTTTAATGAGAAGGTGAGCATGTTTTGATGTTTCACCGATGGTCATTCACTTTGCTGCTGTTGTTTGCCTACGTGCGGTGTGAATGTGCCACTGTTGCTATGCTTGACAGGCATAGCAACAGTAACTAATGATGGGGTGGAGAAGGGGCTGTGGCCATAAGTAAAAAGAAGAAATCTATTCACACACAGGTTAAACCAGTAGAACTATTTTTCCCCTTCTCCAATAAAGTATGACAGGAAACTAAATTTGAAAAGAGCTTAAATGCGTAGTGACATTTTTATTCTTTAACAAAGTGTATTTTAGTTTTTGATCCCTCCCCATTGCTTCACAGTGACAATTGGCCAGCAGATTAGAAGTGATGTTGAGTATATACGGTGATATTTTTGATGATCCACCCCTCTGTCAGTGCATCTGTGCTTTTAACTGCTGACAACTCATCAACTGAGACAATGCCTTCAGTTCTGGGAGGGGATAATCACAGCAACTTTCTTAACAATTCAACAATGACCTAATACATGATTGCATTATTAAGTCATTGTTCTTACTTAGAAAAGTTGGCCCTGAACAAACTAATTAAACTTCTGAAGCAGGCCATTAGCCTGTCAGCCTTTGCCAAAAGCCTAAATCCGAAAATTCTCACTGTATGAACTACTCACACACTAATCCTATGGATCCCTCTGTGTTCTCTGCGAGGGCTTTAGGAGGCTCTTGAGAACCATATGTTGTGTATCATCACCTTAACCAGAGGCATGTGTCTAATGGTGTGTGTGGATGCGTCTGCATGCATGAAAGCTCCCCAACTGTGTTTGCTTGAAGTATGTACATGCTGCATGGGTCTTAGATATTTTGCTATGGATATGATACTTCAAGACTGAGACAGAGATGCAGAACAGGTGGTCTTTTAATGACTCACTCATGGCTTGCTTACTTTAGTTACTTCAGTGTTTGAAGAGAGAGGTCTGACTGTGTTCCTCATTCCTCTGTCTCGAAATTGTCTGAGTGCTGTTTTGGGTGTGAATGCTACTTGGCTAAGGCTAAACTCTCTGCAAGCCATTGGCACTAATCTACATGCAGATCTCTTTGATGTGCTGTCTCTGGAGCAGCGGAAAGAATTACTCAGCCCACCTCAGAGCTCATTGCTCATGGCCAAGGTGACTGCACCTGGGTAAGGTGAAACGTTTTGTCAGCGTCCCGTGAACCTGGCAAAGAGAGAGCTGCTTGTCACAGTCTATCAGCTCACAATTCAATATGATTGACCCGGGCAGGAAATCTTTAAGTTGCTCATGCATGGATGGAGAAGGAGAGACGGTAGCACATCAAAGCTTCAGGGATGCAGATCGCTCATGCATGCTAACATGGCAGCCAAGGTCAGGAGGAGTTGCTAAGTGATTGCTCCCAAACCACCTGCTCAGAATGAAAGTGGACATTGATTTAATGCTATTGTTAAGTGATTCATTCAACTGCTGTTACAGTTGTACAGCTTGCAGACAATAATGGCGCTTTTCCACTATACAGTTCCAGCACTACTCGACTCGGTTTGGTACAAGGAACAACTTTTTCCATTACTATATTACCTACTCAACGTGGGCGTGGTCGTCATAGCACGGCTGCGCAAAACTGCTGTGACTTTCGTTTTATACACAACACAAACATAAACAACGGAGGACATGGAGGCGATGGTGCTGTATCTGGCTTTTTGTCACACACAAAGCAAGAAAATTGAGCCGAATGGCTGTAACGCTGTTTCCAGTATTTATAAAATGCCGGGTTTGATTCTTGTGTGGGACGGCTCAAGACTCTTCCAGTGAAGACTTTCTGACCAATCAGTGGCCAGTCTGTTGACGTCACATTTAGTATCGGCTCGGCTCACTTGGAACCTCGGCAGAGCAGGTACTAAAAAAGTACCAGGTACCAGGTACTATCCTTAGTGGAAACGCAATAAAAACCGAGTAGAGTCGAGTCGAGTAGTGCTAGAACTGTATAGTGGAAAAGCCCCATAAGTGACGTAAGGTGGCAAGCAAAGATCTGCAACTTTTATAATTCAGCAATTTGTGTATGAAAAAACATGACTGGGGGAAAAAAGTTCAATTCCGAATAAATTAGAATTAAAACTATGATTGACCTTGTGTGTATTAAGTGACAACTCAGTCCTGTTTAGTAAATACTAAGACTGCATGTTTCTTTTCAAACAGTTTACAATGTTTTAAGCAATGTGATTTTCTTATAGAGCAGTGTAAATTAAGCCTGTCTGACTTGGAGTCTGCAGTTCATATCCCATGTTCCTGCTCTAGCCTAGGTGATGTTCTTTCCTTAAATTTCAACCTGCACTAACCAGTGTTTTCTGCCACTTGGATGCAACTGCAACACAACATTGGTATATTATTACCTCTCAAGCTGATGTGACAAACATGTTACCAAACAGCTGCCTTGTTGCAAATCCAGTAGCTACAGAGCCACATTAGCATTCATTTAAATTTCAGGAGAAGTCCAATATTCACTCTCCTTCTAGCTTCATTAGCTTCACTTATATTGTTGTCTCTCATATTCAGTATTTTTTAAAGAAATATAATCTTTATGTCAGTTTTGTATATGACACATATCCAAAAGCCTTCTGGTTTGGTTTGGGGCAGGGCTGGTTTTGATGATTTTGATGATTGAGGGACTCAAAACGCGCTCACCCTTCAATACAATGCTTATTTTCACTTGTACACCCTGCATTACTTAGACAACACAGACAAAATAAAAATATAATCCCACAATATGAATCTGAATAGTTACATACTGCACATTGTCTCGGGAAGGACACAGAGATGCAAAACATCAATCAATCAGCGAAAACGTCAAGCTACTTTTGTACTGACTGTCACATAACGTGCCATCATGAAGTGTAGTGATTCAAATTGAATTATGAAATCAGAAAAAAGAATACCAGAATATAAAAGCTGCTGAATTTTGCCAGTTATAAAACCAATTTCTTAATCTAAGACACCTTGTATTTATTACATTTAAGTTAAATGAATATCACTATCTGTTATAATTTAATTATTATTACATATATAATTATCATTGCTTTTAATGAATAGTAGCACATACTAACATGCTCAGTATGATGCATGCTGTGGCAAATACCTAGTATTACCTGTAATGACACGTAGTTAAAAAAAAAAAAAAAGATTGATAAGCATTTTGACTTTTGACTTAAGTGCTTTGAATCACCCAAAATAGATTTCTTTTCACTACTGGTCACTCGCCTAATCAAGTTAAGTATGTGTTCCTGATATATAGAGTAGTGTGTGTGTGTGTGTGTGCTAGAGTGGGCTGGTGGGTCGGTTAACGATTTGCATTTTGAATGTTTTTCTTTCCCAGTGGATTTGATTATTAACCATAAATGACGAGATTGTCGTTAAAGCTGGGGATTGAAAGCGGCCTATATTTGCCATGACCAGGCACAATTGATGTATGCATTAGTTTTCAGATATCCATAATGATAAACAGAGTGCACTGTACATACTAATAGCCTCTACTGCACAAGGTTTACTTTGGAAGCTCACCATCAGAACCAATTCAGCAGGGAAAAGGCAGAGGTTTGTGGCTGTAATTGAATTGTTTTTGAATTTGAGGGTTTTACAATGAAATACAAATACAGAGGGGTTTTGTTAATCTGTAGCTGTGGTTTGAGAAGATGAGTGAACACTGTTAAGCACAAAAGCTCTCTCTGCTCCCTCTTCAGGCCCAGAAAAGCCTGTGTGCACTGGTTTGAGATGATCAGCTCTACATGCTCCTGCTTCACGGAGTGGCAGCAACCTTTTTTGTTTGTCTGTTCCCGCAATTCTCTTAAAAGATTAGTGCATTTATTAACATGCCTGTCCTCTCCCTGTGTCCCATCTTGCCTTAAACGCATCTCCAAAACCCGTCATCCTTGAACATGGAGCTCCCTGAGTTGAGTGCGAGTTACGCCACCAATCTTTGTTGGGGGACCGAAAAGGGTTTATTTCATATCATGCTCCATAAGCCAGCACTAAACCTGGGAGAGCGAGCAATCAGGGGGTGAACACATTGGGGGCCACGGGAATTCTCCAACATGGCTGCACCTCCAACTCCCCCGGATTCACGCCAAGCGTTAAATCAAAGATGGGGGAGCTGGCTATATGGAGGGCCTGAGATTAGTGCTGGAGAAATGATTTCATGCTAATTGGAAAAAGAAACCCTACGACACCTTATAAGCACAAAACCCATTATGCGGCATCATGGAGAAAGAGTGGGAGAAATTGAAAATGTGATGAATACAAATGGCGACAGAGTTTAAAAGCGAGTGGGCTAAACTTCTGATGGACGGATCACCTTAATAGGGGATGAAAGTATTCAAAGTGAAAATCACAAAGTAAGAGAAGCCTGGTTTGAAAGCAGAGGGCTCAGGGATATTATGTCGTCAGGTGGGATAGTTTGAGTTGAGCCATTAGGTAGGATGAAAGGTTGGTCTGCTGAAATCGATAGCTGTACCCCACCTGCTCTGCCATTACAACTCTTGACACAAAAGGGCAGAAGATTTCAACATTTCATCATCGTGTCCTCAGAGGCTATTCTGGCTGAAAAGGGGTGGATAATGTACTGGAGGCAGAGTAGGAGCTGAGAGAACCTTGGGATAAAATAGAAAAGCGTGCCGACAGTGTCGCGGTTAGTAATGGGCAGAGGTTCGGCTGAAAGGTTGGGGTTGCGCAGTTAATTCAAGCTGACAGGGTAGGGGATAAAAATGGGTTCCTCATCTACAGCCAACTAGAGGGCCAACCCCGTCCAATCTCTTTGATGGAAAGCGGCCCCTCCCATTCCCTCCCTGGTAAAGGGTGAGACATAAGCGAGAGGGAGGTGCTTTATTGAAGGTGAAAAGTTGCAATGTTTTCTGAGTGGACAGCCTGAAGGGCAGCTGGCAAGAGATTAGAGGATGTTATTAGAAAGCAATGGGCTGTACCTTCCACTCATAATCCTCCCACATGGGGACGAGTGTGTATCTGTGAGTGTGAGTGCCTAACCTGATAGTGCCTGGACTCTGAAAAACATCCCTTACTCCTCTGCTTAGGTAGACGTTTTGTTTCTTTTTTGACACTCAGACACACCACCATCTACTCATATTTCTAGAATCTCAATTCCGGTTTGCCCTGGATTCACTTCCACCAAACATACCCAAACCAGAGGACAGACTATGTCAAGGACATTCACTTAATATAAATATGCTGGCAATTTGGCATGTCTGTCTCATGTTTGGATAAGCTCCCAAGTCACCTTTCTGTAAAGGTCAGGCTTCCGGTCTCACAAAGTTTTACCTTTTCCAACATGGCACAAATCTGAATTGAATTTCATAACTTTAAAGTCACACTGATCTTTTACTTTTTAGTTCCAGAAAATATGAAGTGTTATGAAGACATTTTACATCTATAGCTATTGTGCATATTAATCCATATTTTTCTTCCATGAAAATTACATTATGCTATGTGAATAACTACACATCCCAGCCCAAAGTTGCCCTGAGGCAATGAATGAATAAATACTGTTTTAGTATATAAATAAATACAAAATATGTCTTAAACAATCAAATATACTTCTTTACCTGCTCATGCACATGCAGATATATTTATATAAAGTTATTTGAATTCAAACATGTTATAAATAGATATTTATATCATCAATTGCTGGCATCTTGTCACGTGTGACTTTGCTTCCTGAAAGAACAAAGGTCTAACTCACTTCAGCTCCTCATTTCTCTCGGCACGTACGTCTTATGATATGTGATAACCCCTTTTTTCTTCTTTTTTTTTTTTGTATTATTATTAAAAAATGCAGTATTTCCTGTATTCAACCATGTAACTCTAATGTCATTTTAAAAGTGTGCTCTACAGTGCTGAATATACAGCACAGAAAGTATTACAACACAGATTTGACTTATCTAAACTTCCTGCTGGTAATTTCTTTTTCTTTCTTTCACAAAAGCACTCATTCTGTCTGGTTTACCTTATTAACCTGAGAGAGCAACTGCAGCACAGCCTCTGAAAGCTTAATGAATGCTCCTCAGTGTCCAGGATACAGTATATAGAAAAGCTGATAATACTGCCTTTGAAGGTTTGCACAGGTTATTCTAACTTAAGGTATCTTGTCAACAAGACTCAGTGTTGGCATTACAATATGTCCTTTTTAGTATGCTTCAGGTATCCTTGAATATATCATATCTGATGGAAGACGCTGCAGCAGTGTATTTGCCTGCTGCCATGTGAATAAGGCTGTGCAGGCCTAATTAAACCAGTTTTAATATGTCTAGCTACATTTCATTGTAACACTCATTTAGTTCTGCATAGTAAGCCTATTTAACAAATGACATTAGGGTAATCTGTTCTACATTTTAAAGTCGTGTTTACTGAATGGCGATGCTGATAATCAGACTGCCATAAAGCAACCATTGTTCTGTGCTCATCACTATTGTCTTGGTGAACCACAGAAGAGCTATACAATCATCTTAGCTCTCAGAACAATACTGTTTACTATTCTTTGAAAATTCTTGTGGTTGCACACCTGTAACTGGAAGACCATTTATGCAACAGGAGCCTTTCATATATTTATGCATGCTCTGATCCTATTGTATAACATGTTGGAGACAGACTCGATGAACAGTCATTAAAAGTGTGTGAAGCAATGTTGTGTGTAATTTTGTATCATTTTTTTGTGATCAACTTAAATTTAGTTCCTTTTCCCCCTCTTGTAGTTTGGTAAGGGCACACAACACAAAAGGAATTGTCAGGCAAAGAATACACACTCCATGATACACACTCCATGTGAATCAAAAACTCAGTCAAGATGTACATGTCTGTCCAGGGTCTTTACATTGCATAAAACACCTCAAAGCAGCTTTTACTCTTCCACCTACTATACCCTTTAACCCCTGGTGAAAAAAGAGAAAAAGAAAACAAAAAAAGAACAAAAAATCCTTCAAACAAACAAACAAAAACTACTGGTACAGAGTGTACAGTATCTTGCAATCTACAATTTGGTCACACAGATGGGAAAATAGCATGTTAAAGAAACTGTACTCTCCTCCCCTTCTTTGGCCTCTCAATCTGTTCATCCCCCCAAAAATCAAAGGAGTAGTTTGAGCTCTTGAGCGTCCTTCATCAATGCATGAATAGATTCTGTTTTAGCTCCTTGTGCCCGAGTACAAATAGATCTAAATGATAACACTTTGTAAAATAACAGTTTCCATTGAAATATGCTAAGTTTGTGGGGAGCTTTCCATCTCATAACCAGGAGAAAAACTATTTTCTTACGTACAGGTTGGTTTATGGTTGAATTATCATTCAATAACATGATTTGTGGAAGACAGGTTGCAGAACTATCCAGTAGGGCAGAGAGGATGGAGGTAATCTTCATCCAAAACAAATACACTTTTGGGCAACCACACATTATATGAATATAAGTATTGATTTTGGAGTGCATAAGGTGCATAAAAGGTTTTGAATAAAACTTAATAGGCATCTTTTTCGTGCTGTTAAGTCAAATTGTTGAATTAAGTTATGGTGCCATAATGTTATCATATTTCTGAGATAAAAAGAGTGATGTCGTTCCATACTCTGCCAATTTTTAAATTTGTTTTGTAATTTTATATACAGGTAAGAGCCAAAACCAAGTTTTGATTTTACAACAGCCATTAAATGCAACAAAGGATGAAGTGCCACAGGTCGATGCCAGGAGATACCATATTAAATGTAAATTTAAGATCTCATAAGTCCAAAGTTCTAAGTCCATCTTCATTAGAAATGGCTAAAAAGGTAAGCAGTTGTTTTGTTTTTTGCCACTGTTGATATATAACTAGTTTGCCATTAATAAGTAGGCTTAAATTATTGTTTCTGAGGATTGGTGTCAGTAAGAAATTCAATTTTATGTCCCATTGACCACTTCTAGCAAATTGTTTCCATCAACTGGATGTGCAATAATTGGTCCAAAATTATTCAAACTAAATATTTTGTAGAGATCAGAACACAGAATATTTTTAAGAGTATATGGTAGTACTATTTGTTTCTTTTACTCAAGCCATGGTACAGTACAGCTCTCTCCTTATCAAGCCATTTAAGCAAAGGCTAAAGCATGAATTAAATATAATATATTTCAAAGTTAGGAAAAGATCAACCTCCTCCCTGTCTGCTATTTTGGATTGTAGAATTATTAATTCTTGGTTGTTTGTCACACCAGATAAACTTGGAAATGTGTGCTTGCAATCTTTCCCAACAACCTGCTGAGGGTGGTAGGTGGATCATATTTGAAAAAAACAAGAAACAAAAATGTAATAATATATGGGCCCTGATCACTAAGAGTCTAAGAGACAAAGTAAGTAAGATGTAATGTTGTTTTTGCAATTCCTCTGTTATTTAGTTATGTAAAACTTAATGCAATTGCAGTTTGCTCCCATTGAACTGAATATAACTCAGCCAACACATTAAGGTGTTGGCTAAGGTGTGAGGGTCCATATTAATGATGAAGTCAAAAAAATAGGCCAATAAGCACCAATATGTACAGCATTCACACTCTTTTCAGAAAATGGTTCTCAATCCCTTAAGACATCAGCTAATTAGAAAAGCCACAACAAATTTGGAATAGAGTAACACAAATATCAATTACTGTACATTTCCATACAACTTGCATTTTCCACATATAAAAAGCCTTACGTAAAGAATATCCAGCTCAAAGTCCCATCTTTATTTTCAGTTTAACAATTGGTACCGTGTGTGTGTGTGTGAGTCTGCATCAATATATGTCTAAATCATCTGTCTAGCACATGTGGATGTTGACAGCAGCAGAAGCTTCACTCACTCACTGTTATCCACATGCTGCCCATAAACATCTGACCAGTTTTCCATCTCTTCTTCCTTCACATGACACAATGCTTGGCAACATTTAAAAATTTGATAAAAACACCACATCTGATGATCATTTTTCATCTAAAATAAAGGACAAATTTGTCGACATGGTGATAATTATAAGAAATTTAACTGAGGGACTGCATGGAGGAATGACTTGCCATAATTGCAGCGACCATAAATGCATGCTTTATTGCCTTTATAAAGTATTCATGCTGCATGGTTGATGTGCTCAGAATGTTTCACGACAGCAGCACTAATACACAGCGTGACTGATCAGAGTCATAAAACCCAAAAAAGGGCAAATGGAGGATAATACTCAGCAGAGAAAGTAGTTGGGATACTGCTAACATAGTTGAGTTGTTACATTGAAAGTGTTTTCTAGTCTTTTTTGAAAATGATTCCATATGTTTAAATGCTTTGAGGAAAACATAATATCCAATTTTGCAGAAATCCATCAGCTCTCACTCATGCAGAGTCTGAGCTTTTAAAGAGGTGGGCTCAAAGATAAGAGAGAGAGGAAAAGCCAGAGAAGAAAAGGCTCTTTGGTTCTGAGGAGGGGTTACAAACATTATTTCTTTCCAGGTTATTCTAGGACATCTGTGTCATGACTGATGTCAAGGTGACCTAACTTTTCTCATGTGACTCACAGCTGGATGAGGAGTGCATCTCATTTGTGTAATTAGTTTACATAAAAAAGTATGCTGTCACATTGCTGCACAAAATATCCCAAATTTGCATCATCTGATTATACTGACAGTAAGAGGAGAAATATATAGAGAGGCTTATTTGGCACAGGAACGTGTATTATCTCACACATTTTAGTATTATTCACATCACTGAAGCCACATGTAGTGCATTTTGATAATTCAAGCAAATTCTCTTCAGTAATGGATATACAGTAATTATGTGAGGAAGTCATTTATGATGTGATTGAATTACCAATGCAAACATTTACATTTCTGCTGAGCCCTTGATTACATTTAGTGACATACTTCTTGCCAATGTTTTTCTATTCCTTATTTGCAAATCAAATTTGTGGCAAATTCAGTACAGTTACTTTTTCTGTATGGCCAAAAACATGCTTAAAGTTAGGGTACGGTCATCCTCATGGTAAAACCTAATTTTAAGATTTTTTTATGTGAGCAGTGGGGTTCTACTGTATGTAGACACACAGATTACCAACATACAAATTATTTTACATATTTCACATCATAGATTTAGTTAGTTGTGTTTTATCTGTGGCGATGTCACAATGTAACAATACTACAACCAGAATCAGAATCAGTTCTTAGATGCAGGCTGGTTTGTCTATAGTTTTGTTAATCTCATAAGAAATTATAACTTCTGATATTTCTTTCCACTGACTGTTGCTTGTTCCATCACAAATACCAAGATATACATATGATTATTTGTTATATTACTAATAAATTGGCTCCGATAAGAAAAAAGTTTAATTACCTCGTTAACATCCTTAAAATGATATCTATTATTTCTCCCTCATTGAAAAGTACAGAATCTAAGACTATGCAAATATTGCTCATTGCAAAAGTTTCACTGCTAGATACCAGACGTCTCCTACTTCACTGTAAAGTCCATTCTTAGTGTTTGTGCACTAGAGACTTCAAGTTTCCACATCACACTTTTTAAAGCTACATTCTGGACGACAGCTGGCTCCAAACATGACAGTAGGTACACACTTTTTGGTGAGAAAAGAAAAACTTTCCTCTTACAGCGGACGAATGTGAAAACAGCCTTCAAACTCTGCACATGCTGTACATTATTCTTCACAGTGAAGTTCAAAAATACAACTGAGGTAACAATATAAAATGTTCTGTTTTGGGGGGTTTTTTCGACTAGAGGGGGATTTAAAGGGGACATATTGTGCTTTTTCTGGTGTTCCCTTATTTATATACTGTTATTGTGTCAGATATCTTTGCTAAACATGGTCAAAGTCCCAGGGAGGGAGAGAGAGATCCGATAACCACTGAGAGTGTCAAATGGCTCGAGATTAGATGGAATTAAAAGGCAGTGCGACAATTTAACAATCATTAAAAAATTCCTGTAACGTTTTCAGTGTTCAGTCATTGTACTGATGTAAGTCAGGAGTGTTTCACAGTTGAACATATTACCATTTATTACTGATGTATCTTCAGAAGCTACAGCTAGACCTGTATCCCAAGTGGTGTTGCAACAGTAAAGAAATCTTCAATCAACGTTTTATTCTAATGGTAGGCCATGAAGGCAAAATTTATATGCCTGCAGTGTCTTTAAAACTGCTGGAGCCCAGTTATCAATGCATCCTCCATTCCATCAGTGGTATAGTTTTGGCACACATCACTACATCAGATGTTAAATTGGCCATCTCTCGGTACAAGCTGAGAGCCCCGCTGACTGTGGTTTATCCATCAAGGACTACCTGAAAAATGACTGCAAATCTTTTTTATAACACAAAATTATAGCTTAGTGCAGACAGAATACAGGGGATCGTGATCTTGAAAATACTTCAAGTTACTAAATCAAGGGAGAATTGCATTAACGAATATGCACTTTGAAGAAAGAAGCCAATTTAACTCGTATATCAGATTTTAACAGGTTAGCTCTGTGGTTGTCCCAATCCAGCCACTGTAGCTACAACCTAGCTGTAAAACTGATATGTGCTGTTTGCATCTCTGTATTACTAATGAGTCAGTGAACAGAATTATGAATTAATCAATCAATCAAGTGTTTTCATATTTAAGCTTAATTAGATCCGACGGTGTTATAAAAGGCTGCTCACAGTGTCAGATTTTCTGCACATTTTGGAGGATTTCTGCCTTGCCTGGGTTTGAAATCTTTTTTAAGCAGCAGTGATGTCCGAAAAACCAACAGGGGGGAGAAATAATGAGATTTGCCTGTCTAGAAGAGCACACAGGACTATTGCATGTATCATTAGGTTGTTATGACTGACTTTTTTTTTTTTTTGGAAAGACCATTGTAAGTGTTTTAAGAGCTACTTGTTTATTACCCCTTGCAGTATAACAGCTTACTAGGAATATTTATGCTGCGTTAATGAGAATTTAGCATGCACTCAATAGATTCAAATTGGGCGATTTCACATACAGATGCATACAAAAACACACAAGTGTTTCTCACATACACACACGCCTCCCTGAGCTCTGGCAGTGAACAGGCGATCATCGCCCCAAGGCCCCTCTGTGGGTGTTACGCAGCCTTGGCCCCCTTGGCAGTGTGCCCCCTCCTGGCAATCAATGCTCATTTTACTCACTCATCCACACCCATGGCATTGATCTGTGTCACCCTGGACATAGTGCATGCAGGCATCTACTCAACACTGCTTTTCCATTCTGTCTGGTGCACAGATGGCCTACATGGACCCAGGAGACAGGATCTGGCGTTCCAGGTCTTTAGTACTGGTAGCAGAGGAGGATACTGGACAGCATGAGGCCACTGGTAGCATTTAGCTAGTTGGACTAAGTGATAACACTCCATAATGGTTTGTACTTGGATAGGTCAGTGGGTACAGGATGGATTCATACACAGGTGCATGGATGGATGGATGGTAATAAAATGCCATAATAATGTGGGAGGTGTATAGCTCCAAAAATCACTGTCACCATCTGCTCCACTGAAGAATCAAGCAATGCAGTAAACCAAGTACCCAATTCTGTAACTGACTCCTCACTGAAAGTGATGGATGAATTCAGGAAATGTGCACATATCACATTTATCCCAACAAAGGTCTGGATAAATAGTTTTTTTTCTTTTCAAGGGTCTAGTGGTGAGCAAAGCTGGATTAGCCACAAGGCCCAAGTGCTAATTGTTTTTGGTATGTGATTAATTGCAAATGTATTAGAGAATTTGCACCACTGAAGTACAGTATTCTGAGGTGGGTCCTGCATTATTTCACAACAGGCATTTTTCAATGTATGACCTAAAAAGCCCATAACTTTACATAATGCCATTATCATTGTTATGCTGTTATTTAAACTGCTCTCTTCTCACTCACAGGACACATTCCTGAAAATAAATTTCAGGACTGCTCAGGAGATGATACTAAAATCAAGTCAACTTGAATTTTGTAAGCCAATATCACCGATCACAAATTTGCCTCAGGGGGCTTGGTAATCTGTACAGCAATACAATACATCTTTACACCCTCAATGTGAATTCAGCTTCCTGCTTTCTTACAGTGCAGTTCAAAAGTAGACTTCTACAAAGTGCTGGAAACCAAAATTAACTGGTTAGAAGTGAACATGGAAGTGAATGGACTACGTGGAAACAATACCACTTTAGTCAAAAAAGCAGACAAGATCATGCTAACACAGAGCTTATTAGCACCAATAAGACTACCAGGAAACAGGAAGGCTGTGTACCTGATAATAAATCAACAAGTTGCAGTCCTCTCTGGAGCTACTTGGTGCAAAGCCTAGGAGTAAATCATAGCCTGGGAAATGAGAGGACAGGTACAGGTAGAACTCAGTGTACTGTATGAGATTTCTGATGCAACCTGCGCTGGCCTGCATTATTTTCCAGGCAGAGTGCCTCTTCAACCTCTGTTCCTAGTAGGACACAGCAGTGGACAGCTCCGAAAGTGAGAACTATCAACAAACTTCCCCAATAACGAAGTGTGCAACTGGAGAACCGATTTGCTCCACTGTTGCAGGACCCTGGATCTCAGTGTGATGACCTGAATGATCTCTCATCTTCACACAGCAGGGTAAGAACGGAGAGTATCTCAGAAAGTAAAAGGGTACAGGGAAAGATGCTTGAAACGTGCATCCACAAACAGAACTTTTGTTCGGTGTTTGATGCTGACATTGCATTAACCATGTATGTAGCCATACAGAAAACATAACCATACTGAATTTGCCACAATTTGCATTGTGAATAAGGAATAGAAAAACATTGACAGTAAACACTCAAAAATATGTCATTAAACGTAATCATGGGTTCAGCAGAAATGTACTTCATCAACATTCTGTTTGGTAAATGATTTGCAATACAGAAATCCTAATTGATTATTAGTTAATTAATATATGCTCGAAATGTGTTCCTTCAAACAGAACTTTTGTTCAGTGTTTGAAGCTGAAATTGCACAGGTAAATGCATCACATGATACATTACTTCTTTACTTGACTACTTTATGTCCATTACAAAAAATAAATTGTTTGAATTATCAAAATGCAGCACATGTGGCTTCAATGATGTGAAAAATACTAAAATGTATGAGATATATAATACAATGTTCCTGTGTCAAATCAGCCTCTCCATACATTTCTCCTCTAAAAGTTACTGTCACTAATAATCTGATTACACTTATCTCGGACAGTTTCCAAATGAGTCAGTGCATTCCTGCCTAGGCAAGAAATAACACATAATAACTGCCTCCCTGAACAACTGACAACAATGGAGTCTTTAGCACAAGGTGTTCATAGATGGCACAATAAGTAAAACACTTTGATATGATGTTGGATACTTTTTCTCTTTTTTATGTTGAAAGAATTGTAGCTTCATTTAAATGCTAATTTAGGATATTTTGTGCAGCGATGTGACAGAGAACTCTTTCTGTAAACTAATTATAGAATTGAAACAAACTGAATTGCAGGGGAAAAGGTGGGTCAGTTTGACTTCACAGTCATTACACTCAAGACCTACAGTGCCTTGCAAAAGTATTCATACCCCTTGAACCTTTCCACATTTTGTCACGTTACAACCACAACCTTAAATGTATTTTATTGGGATTTTATGTGATAGACCAACACAAAGTAGCGCATAATTGTGAAGTGGAAGGAAAATGATATGTGGTGTTCAAGATTTTTTACAAATAAAAATCTGAAAAGTGTGGCGTGCATATGTATTCAGCCCCCCTGAGTCAATACTTTGTCGAACCACGTTTCGCTGCAATTACAGCTGCAAGTCTTTTGGGGTATGTCTCTACCAGCTTTGCACATCTACCTACTGCAATTTTCAAGTCTTGCCACAGATTCTCAATAGGATTTAGGTCTGGACTTTGACTAAGCCATTCTAACACATTAATATGCTTTGATCTGAACCATTCTATTGTAGCTCTGGCGGTATGTTTAGGGTCGTTGTCCTGCTGGAAGGTGAACCTCCATCCCAGTCTCAAGTCTTTTGCAGCCTCTAACAGGTTTTCCTCCAGGATTGGCCTGTATTTAGCTCCATCCATCTTCCCATCAACTCTGACCAGCTTCCTTGTCCCTGCTGAAGAAAAGCATCCCCACAGCATGATGCTGCCACCACCATGTTTCACGGTGGGGATGGTGTGTTCAGGTTGATGTGCAGTGTTAGGTTTCCGCCACACATAGCGTTTTGCATGTAGGCCAAAAAGTTCAATTTTGGTCTCATCTGACCAGAGTACCTTCTTCCACATGTTTGCCGTGTCCCCTAAATGGCTTGTGGGAAACTGCAAATGGGACTTCTTATTGCTTTCTTTCAACAATGGCTTTCTTCTTGCCACTCTTCCATTAAAGCCAGATTTGTGGAGTACACTACTAATAGTTGTCCTGTGGACAGATTCTCCCACCTGAGCTGTGGAGCTCTGCAGCTCCTCCAGAGTTACCATGGGCCTCTTGGCTGCTTCTCTGACTAATGCTTTCCTTGTCTAGCCTGTCAGTTTAGGTGGGCCATGTCTTGGTAGGTTTGCGGTTGTGCCATACGCTTTGCATTTTCGGATAATGGATTGAACAGTGCTCCGTGAGATGTTCAAAGCTTGGGATATGTTTTTATAACCTAACCCTGCTTTAAACTTCTCCACAATTTTATCCCTGACCTGTCTGGTGTGTTCCTTAGTCTTCATGATGCTGTTTGTTCACTAATGTTCTCTAACAAACCTCTGAGGCCTTCACAGAACAGCTGTATTTATTCTGAGATTGAAGTACACACAAGTGGACTTTATTTACTAATTAGGTAACTTCTGAAGGCCTTTGGTTGTACTGGATTTTATTTAGGGGTATCAGAGTAAAGGGGGCTGAATACATATTCACGTCACACTTTTCAGATTTTTATTTGTAAAAAATCTTGAACACTATATATAATTTTCCTTCCACTTCACAATTATGCGCTACTTTGTGTTGGTCTATCACATACAATTTCGATAAAATACATTTCAGTTTGTGGTTCTAACGTGACAAAATGTGAAAAAGTTCAAGGGGTATGAATACTTTTGCAAGGCACTGTAGAATAACCTGGAAAGAAATTATGTTAGTAACCCCTCACAGCGCCAAAGAGTTTTTTCTCCTCTGACTTTTCCTCTCTCTTATCTTTGAGCCAACCTTTTTGACAGCCCAGACTTGATACATACAAAATGAGAGCTGATGGATTTGAGCAAAATTGGTTTTAGCATTATACTCAAAAAGCACTAGAAACATTTTCATTGTTACAACTGAACTCACCAGTTTAACTTGTAGTAGTTTCTTGAGTGAAACGAGTGAGCCTCATGCTCTGATTGTGGGTGACTTCGCTGTCAATGATGTAAGAAGCATGTGCAGTAAGAGCATATACTCGCAAAATACTCTGCCTTCCCAAGGATATGGCTTCTGAAATGACAGAAAGAATCCTGAGCTGCACATCCAACTGTGAAAACCATCATAGTGCACACACAGGGTCCAATGATGTGAAACAACAGTCTGAAGTACTATCTTTATTGATGTGTTGAACACAGTCAGCTCTCTGGATGCTGAGGTGTTTATCAGTTGCCCTCTACCACCGCTCAGGAGAAGTTGAGAGATTCAGCAGGTTTTTTTGGCACAGAACACATGGCCTTTAACTGCATGTACTCTCCATTCAGTGCACTTTTTCAACAATTTCAACTTTCTCTGGAACTGCAGACATCTTTTTAAGGCAGATCGACTTTACCTTAACAAGTAGCATTGGCATTGTCAGAATTGGGTTTCCAGGGCTTTAGTAGAAAGTGTTTTTTGACTAGCCCTGAATCTTTCCAAGAGAGGAAAATATCAATAAATGTCAGAAAATTTTAATTATTCTAGAACACCCCCAAAGCCTTGCTGCTGCCTGTCTGCGTGTGTTATAATATGCTATTATAGTTGTATCTTTTTTTTTTTTTTTTTACTATGTCATCTTTTTTAGCTGCATGTTTGTCTTGTTTTTATCTGGTTGTCATGTGTTTTATTTGTCTTTAAAGCACAATGGAGTTGCACCTGTAATCTCGTTATATGTAAAATATAATGACAATAAGCTTTCTATATTCTATATTCTATATTCTGGATGTTGTAGAGACTGAGGAAGTGGATGGGGCTGCAAAACATCCCCTTGTATACAAGATCAGCCGCCCATAGAGAACCACTGTTTAAATGACTAATGAAGCTAAACAAACTTCATATCTTTGATATCTGCTGTTGGTGCATTCTGACATTTTTACTTGAGAATATGGCTCAAGCTAACATTAACAGTACATGTCAACAAGCTAATTAGCACAGCATAACATCATGGATGTATTATAAGAGACCAAAAATGGTGCCAATTCAGTCCTACAATAATTGTGCGGTTGACGTTTACGCCAAAAAAAGTTTCTAGTTTCCGTGTTTTGTGGCCCACTGAATATGCACAGTAATGTTTCCCCTGCCGGCCTAGCCCTTGAGTTCCCACTTGGCCCATAGTCTTAACATTGTGATGACATCACAGATTTTTAAATCACTTTTCTCAGCTCGAAGAAAGTTTTACAAATATAAAAACTTTGTAATAGAAAGACCTTGTTTGCAGTTTGTCCTGTCAACAGTTTTACAGATGTAGATATGGATACCTTGGGAGTTGATAACACAATTTAGAGAACAGCAAGATGGTCAAAACATCTGATTCCCTAAATGGTTTCCCAAAAAATGTTTCAATTCAACATACTGTCATCAGGCTGCTGGTTTATTTTGTTTGTACAATAAAAACCTTATAAAAAAGTAAAGAGCAATCGACAACCAACCAAATAAAAGATCTGGTGACTGCTGGGACCAAACTTAAGGTCCAAACAGCTTTTTAAAGTTAACTTATTGTTTGAAATAGCTGAATATCCTCCAAAAGTGTTATGAGGCATGTCAAACTACCTTGATGCCCCCTCTCCAACCTTGTTTCGATTTTGGAGTGTCAAATGTGGATCCAACTTCCAAAGCTGTTTTTTTCTGCAGGCAAACAAGAACGAGCGCAAGCGAGCTGAGAGCCCCAGTGAATTAAAGAGAAAGAGAGAGAAAAAGAGAGAAAGAGACACAGCGGTGGTCTACCGAGGAGAAGGAGAGGTGTTAGAGTGAATGAGAGAAATAAAACGTTATTTTCTGGTTATTTTATGGTGGTTACGTTCTAAAGCACAAATAATTAAAAACACTCAACAAATGATTCACTGTTGAAACAGACGCTCTTAGTTTCATTTTCCTTCTCTGCATTTCTCCTTTTCAATCATTCATTACATCCAACTAATGCAGTAAATACAAAGAACAACAGGATAAATCTGTGTAGGTTCTGCGGTGTTGGAATTTCAAATCTGACGCCTGCAGTGCACCATAGGAGCATCAAATGAGGCGCGTAAATTATCGCTCTGAGTGCATTTGGGCCTTTACCCCCCACCCATTTCCCACCCTCTCTCCCCTAAACTCCCCCCGGCATCCACCTCCACCATTTGCTGTGAAAATCGTCACAGTTACAACACCCCACACACAACGGCAACAGAATCCTCTGTCTCCACAAAATACAGCAAGCTCAAAGTGATATCTGCTGGGTCCAGTCTGCAAGGCTAATGACACTCATGACTCTTCCCAGGACAAGCCGAGGCCTTGTGTGCCGGTAGCTTCCTCAATTCTTGTCTTGATGGGTAACTGAAAAAAAAGGTGAATCTGCTAAGAATCATGAAGCACCCAACCGCTTCTGCAAATTGATCAAATTCAGCATCCATTCCTCGTCACTAACCGCCTGTCACAAAAAAATGGGCAGATAATCCTTTTAACACACTAAATCTAGCTTTATTAAATGTCAAGTCTTTTGGCAGGAAAAACATTTTTTAATCAGTGATTTAATATCAAGTACAATCTTGATTTTAAGTTTTTAAATGAAACTTTTTTAGACCAAGATAACAGTGCAGCTGTTCTTATCAAGTCAACGCCTACCAACTTCAGTTTTATGAGTGAAGCCAGAGTGCATAAGAAAGAAGATGGAGTTGCTGGAGTTTTGTTTTTATGATTCCCTCCAATGCAAGCAGATATTGTATGGAAATGTGCTTCTGTTGAATATGTGGCTCTTCAGTTTAATATCTCTTCTTAAGCTATGTTCCTAAACATTTACAGGACATTTGAACACTGTGCAACATTGTTGGATGACATTTATAAACTGCTGTCCATAATCTGTATTGGCTTGGACTGTGTTGGTATGATTTTAACATCTGTGTTGACAACCCACAGGATAAAGGGACTAAAGAAATGTGTTGTTTTCTTGATAATTCTACGGACTGACGCAGCATGTGACAGAGCCCACACACAACAAGAGACACACACTGGACTTAAATCATCTCAAAGGGTCCAAACGTTTCTAAGGTTGGGCTGACTGATGTTGCTCTTTCTGATCATTCCTGTGTTTTCTTTGAGAGTGCTATCTCTGTGCACACAAATGTTCAAACAGAGGTAATCACAAAACGGTAATCACTGAAAACACCAGTGAAATATTTATTCAGGCTTTCTCTTCCACACACATCCTGTCTTGGGTCCCAGTCAATGAGCTTGTAGATATTCATCATTGAACCCGCTAAGGTGAAGTTTGCCTCCGGTAAGAGAAGATGTCCTTGGAGAAATGGCACGCTGGTCAGAATAGAAAAAAAGAGAATGCTGAGAAGCTGAATACACAAAAAACAAATATCCAGGTTCAGTATGACATCTATGAAAAGAGACTCTTCTCTGACTTCATTGCCAAGAACAATAATAATGCTCATGCCTTGTTTGTTGCTGTCGATCGAGCTGTTTCAGTTGCCTCTAAAGGGCTTGCAATGAATTTGCCTCCTTCCTCACTCACAAAATCCAGAAAATTAGACAAGCAGTCAGTGCCTCCATATCAGGTACAGCATATGTGCTGTCCCTGTGTCCACTTAAAATCAATTCAAATACCATGACATAATTTTATCCAATCAACCACAAAAACTTGGAGGACATTATACAACATCTGAAATCCTCCTCCTGCTGCCTTGATATTCTGCCTACTGGCTTTTTCAAAAATGTTTCTAACTGCATGGTCTCTGATCTTCTACAAACTGTCAACAACTGAAGGCCCACATCAAATTGTAGGTAAAATTATTGAAAAAGCAGTTTTTCATCAGCTGACAAAACTTCTTGGCACTAGACAATTTCATTCAGTATAGTATCTACCTTCAAAATAGTGTTTTTTTAACACTAAGTGAGGAAACACTACATTGCTATTTCGTATTCTCTTAAAGAAAAAAAAAAAGCTGTGAAATGATTGCGTTGCATCGCGCAGTCTCTTCACACTGAGACTCCTCACCTGCATCTCCTCCTCCTCTGCTTAAAAAGGGAATCTGGTGGTTTGAATGTGAGGAACCAAGACGGAGAGGCCGCAAAAACCCCCCCAAAAAAAACATGCCATAGCATCAAACCCTTACAGGTTAAAAGTTCATGTTATCAGAAGCTGCAAGTTATAGGTTGTTAAGTAAGGATTGGTGGAGGGTTAATGGGGGGCCAACAGCAACATTTTGGGGTCTCTAATATGTTAATCTGGAGCTGAGTGCACACACTTCTCACAACATTGACATGTATTCATTACATAAAATGAGCTCAAATTTGGGGCACACAAGTTCCCACTCCAGTAATGAAATCCATAACATTTACTATTCTCATCATCTCTCTCCCTCTTTTGGCTCTCCTTTCCCAATTACCCTCAGTGCCTACTGCTGTGCTGCGAGAAGAAATTCCAACAGCTCTTCAGGGTTTTAAAAAGTTCACAGACTTCTGGGGTAACACTTCAGATTACAGTTGCCTTCATCTGTCACAAAGTCTTCCAATGACAGGAACAAAAACGTCTCAATATGACACAGCAGATTTAGCGAATAATAGATCTATCATTGATCTGACTGACTGGTGAGATTGTTGAATTCCATAAACCCTTGAAAATAATGAGCTGCTTCAAACACAGATAAAAGTATAACCGTGTTCTGCATAACAACTTCTACAAGAGTAACCTCAAGTACCTTGAATTGTATTTGTTTGTGCCAAATGTGGCTCTTTTTTGTTCACATTCTCATTTTGCTCGCATCACTTCTTGAAGTGTGTGTGACGCCTACTATATGAGGAAGAGAGGAGAACAAAAAAACATTAGCAGAGGCGCAGCTCACTCCCTGGGCAAACTGGAAGTTGCCATTTCAAATGAGGTCACTTGCTTCCCTTCGGATTCTAATGACGTTTATTGATGTCTTTAATAAGTTTTTCTTTTCTGTTGGGTATTAATGGACAGTGTGATTCTGGGTGGTGCACGCACAGCCATGAGAAACGAAATAGCGGAGGAGACAGGGAGACAGATGGGGAGAGAGCCAGACAGACAGAGATTGAGAGAGAGAAAGTGGAAGATATCCCAAGAGTTCAGTCATACTAATCCCTTTGGCCGAGAGCTGTGAGTCAATTATTCTTCGTTTGTCTTTTATCTTGCCACTACTGTCTGGAAATGGGGCTCCTCCAAGGCCTGTCAGGCACTTATTGATGCTGTCTGGCCTGAAGGGTTCACACAATTCTAGAGACGATACCAGAGACGCGTGGGGTCCGAAAGGGGTAATTGGGTCAGGAATTGGGGTTGGTTGCTTAACAGGTGCGTTGTATCGGGGTGTAAAAAGATATGACACAAGAAGGAGCTATATCTTAAAAATGAAATGGAGTTAAAGGTGTGGTAGTGTCATAGTTTTGATAATGGTGGAATTTATGAGCGTGAGCACTGTTTTGTGTTTGGACGAAACACACAATGAATATGTATGGTTATGTATGATGTAATAGGAGATGAAAAATATTTAGCCTAACAGTTTGACACTTTGGAATCCACTTATTCACTTTCTTGCCAAGAGTTAGATGAAAAGATTGATCAATCTCATGTTTTTCCATGAAGAGAGAGCCAGGAAACAGTTATCTTAGATTAGCATAAGGACTGAAAGCAGATAGAAACAACTAGCTGGCCCACCACAACGACACAATGTTTCTGTTGGAGTACATTTTAAATAAATAAGCTATGGCATGTTCAGACTGCAGGCAAAAGTGGCCCGAATGTGAATTTTTTGCTTTAACTATGTGACTCCAATCTGTTTTTTCCATAACAATGTGTGAACAGCACATAACACATAAAATCTGATCTTCTCAATTCTGATTTTGGCCACTTTCATATGTGGTCCTAAATCAGATACAGGTCCTATTGTTTTATTGGGACCTCAGCCTGAACAGTCATATTGGAATTCATGCAACTTTTATGTCTCTCTAAATCGACATTTATCTCAATTCTGTGCTGCTGTGAGAGTCTCGTGGAGAGGTGCTGACAGATGGAGTCAAAGTAGCCCTTGACATCCTGAAATTTTGGACAAACCTGTTTCTGTGAAGCCATTCATGTCACAATCCCACCGCTCCTGGCTCCGACTTCATATCCACACAAACCTCTGTCTAGCAGCAGCCATTGCTCCACAAAAACCCATAATTAAAAAATGTGGCTGTCTTTCTCCCCATTCTTATGTAATTATCATCTGCTCGTGAATTTGCTGGCTTCCACTGCACATGAATTAAATGATTAAGAGTGACTTCAGAGGCCTCCATGTTTACTTCTATACGACAACATGCTGCTTGTGACATCTTATTCTTTGATGCATGTGGGTCAGTTCAGGACCGGCACCAGTTCACACTGGAATCTAATATTGGCCACATTTTTAAAAATGATGTGAGTATCCAAAAGTTTGTTTAGTGTTCCACAAACAGAAATGCAAAACCACCATTTGTGGTTTCATAGGGAATCAGAGAACACATGCTTAATAAATCATTTTTAAACATTTGAAATGAGCCAATAAATAAGTTTGTACTTCTTAAGCATTTCAATATTGTTTCAAGTGAAGTTGAAATGAGTATGAAATGAACTACAAAAGTATCCATTTCCTAATGGGTTGCATCTAAGCCATGCTATACAAACTGATTCTTTCTGATCCCAGCTCCAGCTAACACAAGCAAATGGGTGTAAAATTGATGCAGAAAATGCTCTGAAACCAATGAAAAAATGGGATTCATGAGTGATTGGCTGAAATGCCCACAGAAAGAATGCTTTCTCTCTTTTCTTTTTTTTAACCTTGCTATCAGTAACTGTAGCTTATCATTAGAAAGGCAGAGGCTTTTATCTACTTTATTTCAGTCTTTTCAAAAATATTGTATTAAATTAGGTCTAATAATTGTATATTATTATATTATCAACACAAAGGAGGCAAATTGCAGTAGTTTTAGCTCTAACTTTATTAAACTTCTTCCTGTTTATTTCTAGCCGCACTGCAGTAGCCTTGCATGACACACCTAAATATAATCATTACCACAATATTCTTGTTTGTATTATTTTCACTTTTCCATTGTTGCGCTATCTCACTTAGTCCGCTCAACTTTTCTTCTCTCCTGTCGTCATGATTGTGAAGACATAGATGATGTCACTAAAGAAGTCATTTTTCTATTGTGTTTTAAAGGACCATAAACAATGACATTTGCAAAGGATTTGTAATTGGCTGCAGCAATGTTATTTATTTTTTTGGGTTGCCCACAGTTGTGGGTATTTGAGGCATAATATTTACAAACTGGTTTAAGATGGTGGGCTCTGTCGTAGGAGACAGTGGCATATCCGGGATATTTTGACTGGGGTGGCTAAAATGGAACACATCTAGTGTCAGGTGGCCATGGCATAGCAAATCATAATGAACGGCAGCAAATCAAAATGTGTAAAATGTTAATGTTTGGTGCATGACATTACTTCAACCTATGCACAAATAAATCCTAATTGAATTTCATTACTCATGTTAGCATCCATTGTAATGTTTGTACTCAAGGCCGGGCTGTTTTTACATTTCGTAATGCAGCATTAAACCAAAGGTGCCATGCTGACCACCCTCAGCAACAAAAGCTGATATCACAACCTACAACAGCACTAACATAGTTTCTTTTATATTCAGTTTTCTATCCCCTGCATTACATTTTCTATTTTCACTTATCAGTCTCTGGGAAGCAGTAGTTATTTAAATATGTCTATTTTCTATCAGTGATTATGTTCAATATAGGCTACACATTTTCTTAGAGCCTTTTCCCTGTGGTGGAGTAAATGTGTTATATGTTACAGGTTCAGAATGAAGCTCTGGCTCCAAACTGGTGCAACACATTTATTCACAGGGGTTACCAGTGCAAAACATGTTTAAAACAGTCAGCAGTGTTATTCATCGCCGTGTTAACTCAGTTTGCATCAGCTCTGCTATCTCTGAACCGTGAACTTCACTGTAATAACTTCAGATCACAGTCCTGCTTTGAAGATCTCAATGGACTTCTTTTACTTTAAATATCCTGAACACAATGCTACAAATATCTACATGTGTAAATAGCACCTTAACATTCTCTCCCAATACAGAAACAATATTGAGCATGCACAATCATAAAGATATTTTTTCATCTAAATTCTTCCATAGACTGCTCTTACTCAGTTTAACTAATTGAAAATATCACTTTGCACCTTTAGCTGTGTTTACTAAATAACCTACTGCAGTCAAACAATGGCTGGAAAATCCATTTTCTCCTGTTTTCTGCTGACTAGAGATAAGCTCTCATGGCCTCAGTCCCACCATTACTTTAGTAGAAGGAAATGGCAAATTGGCCTATATCAGCTGATCAACTGTCATCATTGAGTTGACCAGACTGACCCCACCTCATCATAATAAGATGGGGAATGAAGCCAGTCAGATTTCGGGGGTGGCCACCACAGGCATGGATGTATAAAGAGAACTGGATACAGGAACAGCGCCAGGCTTTGACGCAAATATGACATAGCGGCCAAACCGTGTAATTACAATGTCACGTAATGCACACTGTCCCAAAAAAGCCTGTTTCTCATAGACTCACATTGTGAAAGAGATGTCTGCAAACCAGCATACATCTTACTGAGCAGATATATCTTCAGTATTTCTAGACATTATAATTTTTTTTGGTATTTTCTTTTTCCATTTATTGTTTTTTTTTCATTTTTCTGATGCTGTGAGACTGAAATTTGCCCCACATTGATGTATATAGATCTATTTATATATCTAAAATGTAAACATGTAAAATTGCTTACATGTAGTAGTGATGCTGATTTATTTGTTGCAGAATAACAATGCGAATGTTAAGATTGTATTGAATAATACCGTGTGCCACAGCATCATATTGATATCAAGAAGAATCAAATCACATTGCGTTTGGCTGCTCCAAAATGTGTTTTAAAACATTGCATTGTTATTGGAAATGGACATGAGAGTGGAAATTGGTCTCAGTGGGCGATCTACACAATAATAAAGATCTGTCATCATGGCCTTGGGCTCGTAATGAGACTTAAAGGGGTGCAGTGTTGGTTAGATTCAAAACTGCCCTTGTTAACCTTCAAATGTTGCTTCATATGCAACTATAAAGGACTTAACAAACTAGCATGTCAGTAACAAATCTGTTGATTTCCTCTAGGTCAACATGTCAGATCTATAGTCTGTGTGTCGCATATTCCATCTGAAGCCTTTTTACTTTCATTAATTCTATAAACCCATTTGACAACATAGAAGTAGAAAGGCTACTTAAAAGGGAAGAAATTGCTGACAGACGGCCAACAGATTGATGGAGGGAGAGAAAGAGAGATGGAGAGGCTTCCTGCTATGAAATACCTCTTTGATGCTCGACTATAACCTGAGATGAAAAGTGTGGTCTTTCATCTCCAGTTTTTGAGAGAAACATAAATGAAAAGTCCCCCTCTTTTGAAATTGTTACAAATATGACTGATGACAAATCACTAATGTTTTTCAGTCTGTTTTCGACAAGCTGGAGCAAATGTATAAATGTTGGTACTTCCTCTGCATTTCATACTTATTGCCCTTTAAAGACTTGATTTGTACACAGGACACACTCTCGCATCAGCACCATTCCTCCCGTTATTTCCCTCAATTTCTTTATAAAAGACTATTTATAATACATTTTGGGCAAGGTGATAAACAAAAATTATACAATACTCGAGTTTTCTATTTTTCTCAATGATTTTAAGAGTATGATATTTCCCTTAAAACACACATAACATTTTAGTGTATTTAAATACATTGCATTTAAACTAACACACTCTCCAGCAGGAAACTAGTATTCATTCAAATTAGTGTTGACTGACTTTGCAAACACTAGCTGTGCAAAGCGTTATTGGTACCCACCTGGGCAGAGATGTTAAGGAAAAGATGTTAAAGATTTCTGAATTACTGTCATTCTCTTCAGCAGTATATTAAAGTGTTTGGGGACATCGTATAGCCTAAAATGTGGGCCAGATTTATAGTTTGTAGCTTCAAACTCTACACATCGATTTTTAAGGTTGAATAAGATTGCAGTGCTGAAATCATACCCTTGCCCAAGGCATTATTCTGTCTACAGAATCACACTTTCATGATCTTTTTATTCTATTTCTTTTTTTGTCAGAATTGGCTAAATTATGTTGATGTGACACTGTTGAACACAGTACGCCATTTTAGAGCACTGATGCTTGATGTTTAACAATGTTATATACATTTAATCCATTTTGATAAATGTGGTTAAAATGATTTAATCAGCACATTTCCTCTCTACACACCTGGACATGAGGGTGGAAGCAGCCCCGGGGATACTCAAAGTAAAGATGAGTAAGTGTTTTGAATGATGTTTCTAGAGGAGCCAGTGCTACCAGCTGGTCTCTGTTGTACACATATTCAGCAGTCCAAGTTGTTCTCTCTCTCTCAGCAGCACCTGGAAGTTGCTCGATATCTCCACTGATTCATCTCTTTCATGACGTATGCATTTTACTTGAAACTATTATTCCTCCTTTATTTTATTAGTTCTGCAGTATGTTCATTTTTGAAACATGTCCAGACAGAGAGCAAAGGAAATTGTGTAAGAGGAAGGACCCTTTTATACCCTGTTATTCACTGAAAAGTTAGTGTCCCCTCCATCAGCTGCCAACTATTTTAAGTGAAAAGTAGCCAAAGCCTACTCAAAATGTCAAGAGATGATGTCAGGTGCTAATTTACATACATGAGCATAACAAAAGAAGAAAAGGAGTGTGTCAGAAAAACAATAGGGATCAGTGATTGGTCATTTGGTACGCACATTCACATCTGCATCTGGCCAGTCATTGGCTAGCTGAATGTGCTGCTCTGTATCACTCAGTGCACAGTCTGTCCACAGAGCCACAGCCATGAGTACACATTCACTGAGAAATATTGGTGATATATTAGTTCAAGGAGAGGAGTTGATATTTACCTGAAAAGGCTGAGAAGCAGAGTTATAGCAGAATTGAATCATCCAGTTTTTGTTTATATCTGAAAGAACTGAGCATTTTCCTAATGAGTCATTCCTGGTTTATTTTGCACATTGTGGCATATACCAAAAATCTCTACTTTGTTATTACATATCTATAAGTTTGTGTTTACTCTCATGTGAAGAAATGCATGCTTTTTCCACCAATGATGTCCCCTCAAGTTAATATATAATGGAAAAGAAAAGCACACCAAGGGTTTTAGTGAGGTGTTCATCACTGTAAGTAGACTTGAGAGTAGGAAAAAACTTGTATCGCAGAATATAGAAGCACTATTAGATGCAAAAACATGAATTATCCAGCAGCTAGCAGCACATTTTGTTGAATTGAATCATCCCATTTCTTCTGTAAGATACAATGGTATCATTCCCCCCAGGAGGAGTTAACTTGGATGTTTTACTTTCCAGGAGGGATCACTATTGGATCCACCATCTGAAAACCCTGCCAGCTCATGGATTGAATATAGATTATGACTTGAAATGTTTTCTCTAATGTACCTTTACTTATTGGATATTTAGATAAAGTTGTTTGTTGTTCATCTAGAGCTGAGGTTTATCTTTTCCTGTTTATCTGTTAGAAATATATTCAAAATCAATGCATTTTTAACATTTTTGATAATATTAAACCAAAGAATTGTGATGTAAAATTGAAAGCCTATATGTGGTATGAGACATAACGGTTCTTGTCACTTTGTTTGAAGTGATTTGATTGGCTGTAGTTGCTGTCACTGTTTGTTAAGAGGTTTGATTCACTGAAGGCCTCTTTATTGTTTTTCTCACCCTAATAGTTGAACATGATTAATCACCAGCAGATGTGTTACAAAGGTGTGGCCTAAATACCATACCAGTGCTTGTGTCCTACTGTTATTGTTGAAGAAAGCCTGAGGCCCAAAATGTTATCTAAATAAAAGGGGATGCATATGGAGCCAAAGTGTCCGCCCAAGTTAAAACTGCAATAACAATTTTTATGGCCACTTGGGGGCTAGTAGAAACAAGTTGCGAAGACAATATTGACACATCATTACCATTTATGTTGATATATTGAACTTGTTAGCAAATGGACTTATATGTAAGTCAAGTCAAGTCAGTTTTATTTGTATAGCCCAATATCAAAAATAACAAGTTCGCCTCAGGGGGATTTACAACCTGTACAGCTCCCAGCATTTATTGAGCTACATTATCATTCATTTGTAGTCGTGTTTTTTGACCCCCTGGCAAATGTAAGTCCAATATTCATTATTTTAGCTCTGTTTTTGTCTCTACCTCAGGGACTCCTCTGGGAAATATATTCCCGTCTCTTTGCCTGATAAATGCTCCACTTTGGAATAGAATACAACAATAAAAACATTACAACATTTACTGTTTCTGCTACTCCAAAATGCCAGTAACTAACAGCACTCCAACATTTCAGCCGCACCCCTCTCTTTATCCTAAGTGATAACGAAGACTGCATGGATACAATGCACAGAAGGAAACTGGGAGAGTCCTTCAACCAAAAGACAGGAGAAGCACACAGTAAAAGTAAGAGCCTGTACAATTGGAAAGGAAAAGTATTTTTACACAAAATTATGTTTGGACTTTAAGCAAGTGTTAATTCCAAAGGTGCACGTTATAAGCTACCTATATTATTTTTTCCGGGGTATAGATAATGTTAGAAAAAGCTGTAAGTCTTTATCCTTCAAAGCCTTTTCTCTTAGTTGAGCTTACTGCTTGAAAATACAACCGGTAAAGTCTAAATCCAGCTGCTGTTTTAATCTGAGCAGGGTTAAATTAGAAAAAATATAAGTCTGATTTTATATTCCAAACCTTACTTTACAATATGGCAAACCAGCACACTGCACTATTAAAAACATTGCTGATTTCTTTATTTCCATGTGTTCATGAATCATCAGCTGGAGAGGATATTGACTTTCATTTATGTGCAAATCAAGTGTGCATTTAAGACATTCCTTTTCAACCAACTTGTGGTGCTAACATTATTGAGCACTAGCCTGCCACAGATGATGAAGTCTGATGGTAAAGTTGTTATTTCAGCCTGCAATGGTTGTGGAATGAAAATTACACAGTATGCCTGTTTTTGTCTACCTCTGTCTGAAATGCCTCCGACACCTCTTGAACATACTTCTGTCTGTTTCAAGCATTACTATAAACCTCGAGTGGGAAATCTGCGCCTGTCAGTGGCAGCTCTAGCCCATTTTAACCACAGGGGCCAACTGCTACTTTAGTGGAGCCGCTTAAATTAACTCTGAAACTAAGTGCCCATTTGAACAGTGGTTCCTAAGCCAAGTCAGGCAGGGCATCTAAAGAAATAATGTATAAAGTAGGACAGTGGCAACATTTATATGGACACTGATACTCAGTGGCCCAATCACAATAAAAACACCTCTTGTAACCACCTCAATCAGAAGAGACTGGCCAAATCCGGCCTGATCGGGTTGAGAGGAGCGATGTAAACCTTTGATAATTCGTTCAATAGGAAAATATTAGCCACTATAAACCTTGTAAACGCTAATCGGATTGTTTGGAATGTATTCTTTCTGTGCATGTTTGCCCAATGTGGGGGTCATGTGTGACAGTAGAGAGAGAAAGAACGTGGGTGGAACCCCCTCCCCTGTTGTTGGGCTGACGGTCCCTGATGTATTAAATGCATCGGCGCATGTCAACTCCAGATCATATGGGATCACTTATCATGTAAACAGTTGACCAGAAATCTCCAATCGAAAAGAATTCAATCACAATGAAAAAAAAAAAACATGTTTATCATTGCTTCTTATGTGTCATTTTACAAACAAAGCAAAGAATTTCAACTTTATAGTATTAGTGTCATGGGCTATGTTTCCATTTCAGTTTAAAAACTCCCAAAAAGCTCCAGGACACAGAT
Source organism: Scomber scombrus (assembly GCF_963691925.1). Taxonomy (NCBI): domain Eukaryota; kingdom Metazoa; phylum Chordata; class Actinopteri; order Scombriformes; family Scombridae; genus Scomber; species Scomber scombrus. The sequence goes on from NC_084986.1 coordinate 8,051,501, forward strand.
GATAAATTTCTATGAAGTTTTACTGGGAATCTTGTGAAACTATAAACACAATACAACAAAATGTCTTATTAAACAAACCAAACATGACAACAGTATCTGGTAAATAGCATGGCTTAGCTATCCTAGCAGTGCAGCCAATATCATGAAACACAATTAACCGAATGAAAACAGTAAGCAGCAGCAAAATAAAGAGCTAACTTAGCTTAGCAACACAATTAGCATCTCGGCAGTCTCAATATCCACATAAACTCAAAATTGCTTAATAACTTTATGTTACTGGATGAATAATACTCACAGACGTTGCCTTAGCAAAGAGGGAGGAAGAATAGCCTAGTAACTGAAGAGCTGATGACTGCGCTCACACGACTGTAGCTGATGGCCGCATGGTGAATTTACTTCCTGTCTGTCTCCCAGCATGCACTGCTTCTATGTTGCTATGGTTACGAAAATAAACAAATCCCACAGAATTGTGTTTTCTAGAAACAAACACATTTTCTAAGGGCATAACAATAAGATTAGATTGGATTAGAAAACTTTATTATCCCCACGAGGGGCAATTTTTTGTACAGTATTGTGACTACACTACACAATACAATCTACACTTAAAAAAGACTTACACTTGTTTCCTATGTATTTTTTTAGTATACCGACATATATAAAATACCATAAAGCAAATACTCTGGTATAGTTACAGATTAGTACTGAATACTAGAAAGACAGAAGACTAAATAGTTCTGCAGTTTATATTCACATCAGAAAGTATTAAGGGCATGGATCAAATACATGACTTCCAAACTCTTATATAGCCTTCAAATCCACAGTGTTGTTGTTATTTTAAGCTCATTACTCATTACACAGCATAGAGAAAATAACTCTGACAAGTAACCAGACCCTCTGCACATGCTCATTCACAAATTCACACAGTCAATAGGTGTCTGAGTAATAAAAATACATTAAAATACTGGCTACATTTGAAATAAATCAGGCTCTGTTCCTGTAACTGAGTTCCTATAGACAGCATACTGTCACAAAGCAGCTCTGGTGGCCATGCAAACAATCTATAATACATTATCTCTTTGCTGTCAAAGGTTGTCGTTAGAATAGAAAGCTTGATAGGTGTAGCAACAGTAACTAAGGGGGCCACGGCTTTGCAAATGTTCGGTTTAAATCAGCAATGTAATGCTTCACTGACTTTTCCTTTATCTTTTTTTTATACTCAAAAAGAGACAAACCCACTGGACAGTGTAGCATTTCCCTTCTCACCTCTAATAAGAGCAGAGGTAAAAAACAAGGAAACATATCTTGCTGTTTAAGGTTGAAAGGACAAATGTATGCAGCTCACGTTAACAAATGCAATTAAGTCAGCTCAGCGTCATTGTCTGCACCATCGAGCGTCAAAGCATCACTGATTCAGTAAGGTTTACAACAATGTTCCCGAGGGAGGGTTGATATTTTTACGACAGACATGAAAATTTCCCTGCATACTTCTCACAATAAATTACACACCCTCCACGGACAGCTAATTAAAGGACGACACAACTTTTTTAAACACCTCATAATTTCCTACTTTACACATTTGGTGGTCATTTGGAATATGCCATCAAAATAGCCCTACCAATTAGTTTTTAAATTGCACCTGAGAGGATCAATGGAATATGCACGGTAAGCTTCCTCCCTTTTTAATGTTAATACGACTGCTAGTCTTGATATATGTGTTAGGGAGAGCTGCCAGCCTTCTGCAAAGTCACTTTAATGATTCTCTTAGGTGGCAGGCACTGTAGAAAACCAAACCACAGCAAAAATCAGTTTATACCCACAAGGTCACACAGCGAAGAACCTCACTGTTCTTTAGTGATAAATATTGCTTTCATTCCCTCTCTTTTCTCCTCTCTTACTCATGATTCCATTTTCTTCCCCTCACCTATTTTTTTCCCTGTTTCTCTTTCAGCCATTGTGAAAGCCTTGGCTTTAAAGGTGTGTGGGGGCAGGTAATGTTTGACCAAAGGTGGCTTTTTTTGGCACAGAGGGAGACAAAGATGCAAGCCCACACAGTTACATTGTGAACCAAAGGACTGTGTAATTTTCTATCACTCACTGCTCTTTTTTTTTTCTTTCTCCTCCACTCCTCAATCCATCCCTTGGCCTGTGCCCCACCCACACACTGGTAGGAAATGTAGCCTCAAAGCATCAACACCCACCACAGAGGCTCAAAGATCACAGTCTGCCACAAAAATACTCCCCCATACAATGATTCCAATTCTCTCATTTCCATGTGGATGTACATGCAGCCGGCTGAATCTCTGCATCATGTACGGCGAGGGGTTTCATGTCAGCATCTTTGCAAATCCCAACACTCCAAAGCCACGCAGATGCATGTGTATCTGCATGCACACACAGATACACATGTACACATGCCACTTTGTAGGAATATGAAAGGTAATGTCACAGTCTTCCTCGACAGGCCCGTGGCTTTTCCTTTTCAAGACATCTTGCGGGATGTTGCTGATGTGCCACAGTGGGGTTTGAGACAAAGGCATCAGTCTAAACAAAGGCCTTTTAACAGCTCAGCTCCGCTGAAAGAATGTACAGCGATGCTCGGAAGAACTTGGGATTACAGTCACATGTGATCTATAATTTATGAATGGTGTTGATAGATTTATGGATGTCTGTTGGAAGATGTTTTCTTTCCAGCGGCAGCAGATGTGCGTAATAGGAAGCAGTCGTCCATGTAGAATTTTTCTCCTTGTGGATTTGTCCTGCATCTTACCAGTGTTGGTATCACACACTGTCATTTATGTGGCATCATAGTTTACTTTAGTATAGTTTAGATAACATATTCCTATTAAGTGTCTCTCACCAAACTAGCCAGCCGATCATTTTTGAAGCTTCCAATGGAGCAAATGGGAGCTGAATGAAGATTGGGGTTAATAGTATAAAAAAACATAATGTTAGGATTTTTTGTCATAGTGAAGCTGAGCACAAACATAAAAGGATATATTCAAATTTTTCAAGTCTGTGCTAAAACAACAGTCAGGTGCCCAAATGAAAATTTAACCATGTTTTCTTGCTGTAATCATGTTGTTTATACTGACCGTTAGCAGATGTCTTCATAATGCACTTTCAATGTACGATAGAAGACAAAACCAACAGTCCTCCATCTGTGCAAATATGTATTTTATAGTCTATATGAAGCTCTTTTTGTTTCTGTCTTTCCACTTCAGAGGAACAGGAAAACACTGACCATCGAGACACAAAGAGGGAATTTGGCACTAAAAAGACTTAGTGTGGAAGATATCCACTTTATTTTACTATCTCAGTCTGTTGAAACCTCATATAAGCTTCAGATTACTTTTAAATACATTTTTGCTCAAAATGAGGACTGTGGATTTTGTCCCCTATCACTTGCACTGTAAGCCCATTAAAGAAGGCAATTTTAATGGCCAGTATTATCAGGAAGAATGATTACAGCCAGCCAGAACCTATTTTAATTTTCATATGTGAACCTATCCTTTAAGTTTGAATGTATAGCAATGGAGAAAATGTACAGATCATCCATTGCTTTTAAATATCTGGTTATTATAACAATCTACACCTGGAGTATATGGGCTACTCTAAGAGTTCAAATGAAAGCCTGTAATAATATGATTTATGGAGACCTGGGAAGATACCAACCATGTTTTGTAGTTAAAATGAGAATAATTGCTTCTTGGAGAGGCTGCTAGAAAGTAAAGACAGTAAACTCAGTCGGATTATGTGTGCCCATTCAGTCCAGTATCCTAGGGAATTCCATCCATATTGGACGATTCTGCACCTCACGATTTATGTGTAATGCCAAAACTCAAAGCCAATGCAGGACATAGTGTACCCTTTTTGTAGCAAAGTTAATGCAAGAGTGAGGAGGTGAGGGTGGTGGATTAGACTAGAGTTCAGAACACTAAAACCATAGATGGTTACATACCATGGACAGATATAGCAGAAAATGAGAATTTTATAAATGATGGCATTAGACATAATCTATGGTTTTATAGAATTATCCAATTGTGACGTCTGTGAAGTGGGTTTGGCTATTTACTTAATGTGTATATCTCTGCTTTTGCATTACCGTGGATGTTGCAGGTTAAACAGATAATATATGACTGAGGTGACTTTTCTTTTTTCAGGGTTTCCTTCCCTTATAAAGAAAACACACTGATGGCTATATGTGTATAGACATGTCTTTCTGCAATGAGAAGGCAGTTAGGCACGTAAAAATCAATACTAAATTTATTTTCAAAGAGTTGGTATTGTGACAGTAATGTGCAATCATGACTGTAAATCTGTAAAGGCAATGAGCTACAGAACATACAGTGTACCTCAGATGTGAACAATAACTGACCTCATTCATCTCTTAAATGTGCTTCTCTTAAACTACAGTACATATAAAATGCCCCAACAATCGATATGAGATGTGCATAAAACTGATTGATTACTTACGCAGAACATAGTATCAAAGAAAAAAGTCTCCCCTGCCAGCCGTTTGAAATGACTTATATCTGGCTGCATATTCTCACATATGCATGTTACCAGCCTGCACAGAGCAGCATACTCAAACAAACTGTTTTCCTGTTAGCTGCCAAAGCACTAACTCATGTAAAAGATGCATTCATACAAGAGCTTTTCCTTCCACTGATTCAGGAGAACACGAGAAAACATGGAGCAAAACCACAAAGCCCAGAAGTCCCTCGACTGTGTTGTTTATTTTCATTTCCAATGTGAAAATCCACCATTTTTCCCAAACATCATGTTAAGTCCCAGCAGTCTTATCTGATACGCATCTCACTTGAATATGCAAAAAAGGGGGTATTTGTTTGAAGAGGCTTGCTAATTCTGCTGACACTCACGTCGGCACGCGCTCGCCCGTGCGTGCGTGTGTGTTCGTGTGCCCGAGAGAAACAGAGTGAGCAGTGGCAGACAGCAGCTGGTGACCATGGGAGTAAGGATGAAGTAGGTGGATTAACATGTTTGGACAGGAAGACTGATTGTTTGAACAGTGTCGCTGAGTGAATGACTGACTGATTGAAGAACAACATTGACTCAAATGTAGAGTGAGTGAGATCGCCTTGAGCTCTGTAGTCTCAGCACTGTGATTGTGTATGTGTGCGCGTGTGGTTGTACCCAAACTTGTGTGCATAAAGTCATCGATTGAAGAGTGGACAACAGAACACTTACTAATCTGAAACTGTTTCTGTTTGCACATCCAGTTGCATCAAGTAGTAAAAGTTCTTGCAGCACTCGCAGCAACATATAAATGAAACATGATGCCATGAGGCAATCTTTTCAACAGTGGGAATATTACAGAGGGTTTGTTTGCAAGTAGTTGTTACATCTAAAGATGCACGCAGCATGCATAATATAGATGCATCTTCTCTTATGGAATCAATACCTTACAGCAATATATGCGTGTACAGTATCAAAGAGACAAATAATAATAATGGGAAACTGCTGGAGGCTGTAGGTGTATATGGTGAGCTAAACTCTCACCTTATGTATTTGTGTATGCACTGTATGGGTGGGTGAAAGGTTATTTTTATGTGGAGTATTTTATTTGTTGCTTGTTTGTTTTAAATTTCCTTTGTTTAATGTTTACAGTGTTCTACTATAAAGCACATTGAGCTTACCTGTGTATGAAATTTACTTGACTTTCATGCATTTCTTGAAATCTAAACACGGCCCAAATTTAGCCTGATGAGTATTATATTAGCTCAAACTATATTATTCAGTTTAGTTTAAAAAAAATGGTTATTAGGATGCTACATCACTGTTTTTCTGTTTTTTTCTTTCTTTAGAGTTGCAAACAAGAAGAACAACGCCAGCTGTAATTTGGTTTAATTTCTATGAATTTCTATTCATCTTTATTTTCTGTACTCATCATTGTGGTACTAAATTGTCCTCATTTTATGATTTCTCTTATGTATCTGGGTTGCCATCAGAATTTTTCTTCTTTATGTTTCTTTTTAACTTAGTATTTAATCCCATATTTATGTATCTGTTTTAAATAAATAAGACTAGATTATTGTTAATTTGACATGGTAAATGTTACTGGGGATAAAGAATTTCACTAAAATAATTTTTTTAATTTGAAATAACAAAAATGTCATTTTTTAAGTTTATATTCCTACTTTACAATACAATATATTTATAATATATAGACATCAATTTGGGAACAGGAAATTGGTTGACATGGAAACGACAAGAAAATTAAACTGGAGAAGGAAAGAAGTTCAGGTGATATAGTTGATTTAGTATGACGAGTGAAGTAACTGAAGATGAATAGAAAGAAAGAGAGTGATTGCAAACATAATGAGTGCAGGCTTTATTCTCTATTTTTCATCCCTCAAATTTAAAATTTTTTAGCTTTAGCTATATGTATACTTTCCATTCATCGTTACCAATAATAATTTTTATGGTGACTCCAAACTATGTCTCACATGGTGTGTGGTCACCTCTGCTTCTGCAAATCAGTCATCAGCTCAAGAGTCTTTGGAGCACTCTTAAATTTAAGTGCGCTCTTAGGTCATAAGAAATGTAATGGAAAACTTTTATTTTCAAGTGAATTGAGGTGCATTTAGTTTCACTTTTCACTTCAGTCAAACTTTTCACCTTAGCAGGCTGATAAATAACATGCTCTGAACATCTCCCACAAAGCTTTTATCAATAGGTTGCTGAATTTGCCCGGAAGACACTTACTGACAGCTTCCAATCGCACTCATGCAGTTATGTTCCACAACATCCTTATGGTTACACTCATAACACTTTATAAAACCCAGCTGGAAAACAATGAAATCGCAACAAATTATGATAATTTATAGCAAGAGCTATGGGACCACAGTTATTTGGCCAACCTGGATACTGCTGAAAACTACAATGTCCAAGCTGTATCTTAAGCTGTGCCAAGCCCGATCCTTTGACCTCATTTGAGAAGCTTAACTCTGTTTGGCCGTGCTCAGACGGTAGACAGCAGGAGGTCCACTCCTGGCACAGGAGGCCACACGACCAGATGGACAAGTAGATAATTATAGTTCTATTCAATGGGACCACTGACCACTTCAAGTCATTTTTGGCTTCATTGTACTTGTTTTGAATCAATTTTTAAAACTTATACAGCCATTTTTATATTCTAAATATGGTTAAAAGAATGTAACAAAAACATGACAGGAGTCTGATTTTTAATATGGATGCCAGTGTAAAATAAAGGTATTTATTTGAGATTTGTATTCACAAGTCGTTAAAAGTTGTGACTTTGGGAAAAGTTTTTCAGCCAACAGTAATGCAAAGCGAGCTCTTAACAGCCTGTGTAGGCCTTGGCTTGGAGCAGCGATCACATATGTCTGGAACATCAGCGAATGGGTACTTCCAGCCAGTCTTTTCAGATGTTGGAAACACTCTCTGTCCTAATTGGGGGATGAGGTTCTCCATCATTTTTTAATCATAACTTATTGCTGTTTCCTGTTAATCTTATTTGCAGCCAAATCCAGCCAAACCTTGGAGGAGATATTGCATGGGAGTCCAAGTGCAGTGTATGTGCTTGTTAGTTTGTGTGTGTGTCCAGCTTTACTCATGACTTAATTTGTGTCAATTATGACCACTTTTCCTAAGCCGTGACCAAAATGGCAAGGGGACAAATTTCTTCGAAGCCCATTAAGCACAATGTAATGAGTGTTGATGCATTTTTAAGAGACACCCTTGGCCGGAAACCCAGCGCTGCCTTCCTCATAAGTCCAATTTAATCTTTTTGTCGTTATGAATTATGGTACAGTGCTGGTGGAGGTATGTGTGCGTGGTGTGTGTGTGTGTGTGTGTGTGTGTGTGTGTGTGTGTGTGTGTGTGTGTGTGTGTGTGTGTGTGTGTGTGTGTGTGTGTGTGTGTGTGTGTGTGTGTGTGTGTGTGTGAGAATGAGACGAAGGCCAGAGAACAGATGCTGCATCCTCACACCTTTCAAACCAGCAGATAGCAGCACACACACCATATTTATTTCTGGGTCAAGCTATCTACATATAATAGGAGAGTAATACTATGTGTATCTGTTCATTACACAAAAAATGTCTATATTCATATCTGTTTTCAGAATTAGACCAGAATTTCTTCATCTTTATCTACTCCTCATACAAATACTAACAAAATATACAACACAATATTTGAGCCATGTGCTTAAATTAACTGAATAATAATGTATTCAAAAGAAAAAAGGAAGTGGTAAAGTAAGTAAGTAAGTCTAAATAAAATTTAAAAATTCCCCCCGTTGAAATGAATTAAAAAAAAATCTAAACAACTACAACATCAGGAAGTTTTAGTGGCCATTTTGAATTATTTTTCTTTAAAAACTGAAGGTTGTGTACGTAATGGGAACACACTTGTGAATTTAAAGTTGGTCTGCAGTGAAAATGATAAAAACTAAAAGCTGTTGACAAAATAGGCCATAATGGTGCAAAAATAGATAAAAAAATGGAGGCTGTAATGCTATGAGAAGTAGAAAATGAAAAATGAGAAGGTTATTGCAGAAAATCTGAAAATCTCACTTTCATACACATACTCGGCTCAACAATTTTCTGTCCATTACAAGGTGCAAGGCTTCAATATCAGATAATGAGGTAAAAATAACACTCTTGTCAAATAGCATGAATAGCTCCTGTCCAATCACCTGGATCACTTGAAGAAAAAGTCCGGATTTGATGATTATGTGCCAAGATCAAAAGGGTAGGAGCAGATTTTTTTTCTGCAGTTTGTAAATGGACATCCTGCAACCATTTTAAAGAACAAATTTTGTTGTGTATGGTGATGTCTATGTGGTGTGACGTTTGCAAAATTTGTCAATCCAGCAAAAGGATTGAGAAGAAAAAAAAAACGCAAAAATGTGAATGCTCTTTGTATTCAAATCATGTACACAACACCTCTGTCTCCTCTTTACATTGTATTGTACACACACGTACACACACACACACACACACACACACACACACACACACACACACACACACACACACACACACACACACACACACACACACACACACACACACACACACACACACACACACACACACACACACACACACACACACACACACACACACACACACACACACACACGTCCTGTTTTTTCTTTTTCTTTTTATTCTTCTTTTAGGTAGGGACACATCTGATTTAAGGATATCAATACTAACAGTGAATTAATTACCTTAAATGTGCAACAGTACATAGGCATGCATTCACCATATCAGCATCAATAAATCATTACTGCTTTCATTTTGAGAAATTAGTATAATTGCTGTAATCAGATGAGACCAGTGACGGTGGATTGGCAGCCATTCCAGTGTTTTATACTTTGTGTGAAAAAGCCCTTCCAACCTGCTTATCCTCTTAAGTGAAATGCTAAACAAACACCTGGATTGCTGCCAGGTAGAGGGGTCGGGAGGTGTGTGTGTGTGTGTGTGTGTGTGTGTGTGTGTGTGTGTGTGTGTGTGTGTGTGTGTGGGGGGGGGGGGGGGCACAATTAGCAGCATCCTCCATGTGGCAGGAAGCAACAGGGTTTATGGGAAATATACTTCTGATTGGATAATCACTATCACTAATGACTAGACTGGTTTGAGATTGAGGTTACCGATCGTTTCGGTGGTTTTCCATGGCAATATTTGGAATATTGAAAACCGTGCATTTGGACACGCTTTTGTTTCCTGATATTTAAAGTCAGAACAGGCGCCTATTTATTCGCTGATTGACCACAATAGATGTTGCGAATGGAAAATTGTGGTGCAGGACACTCAAGTTGTGGACACTTCTGACTGATTGTGGGGAAAAATGGAGTTTGTTTCCCAGCTTCAACAGTTTTAACCAAAGAGCCATGAAGCCAAATCGATGCAAATAAAGGAATCTGAAATTCCTATATCATGACGGAATAACAGTCCTTGTGCTACACCTCTTTACCAATAAACTTTTTTTTTTTGCATGGAGAAAAAAGGTCACACAAGGAGAATGGATGTCGAGACACACAAACAGGTTTACCTGAGAGCCGACTCCCTGAGTGACTGCCTGAAAACACGTTCAAAGTCTCTGGTTTGTTTGAGTGGAGGAATCAATACTTCATTGAAGAATGCAGTGAGAGAGGAAAACAACACAAGGCATAACAGAAGAAAATATTTTTCTCAAAGCAGGATAACAAAACACTGTGTGTCAGCGGCCTGGTAATTAAGTTTGAATGAATCAACCAACCCAGTTGCATAATATAAATAAATTGTATTTGTGTGAATTTGTCATAACATAATTTAGTATGTATTCATGTTGTTTCCTTTTTAAACTAAATGAATTGGTTGCCATATAAATTGAAGGCATATTCAGTTAAGTAATAAAAGATACAGTGTATGGATGTTTCTCCACTGGCCTGTTTTGTTGTAATTTTTACATAAAAATATTGATAATAACAGATTTAGTTGTTGTGTAGTGTTATTGAATAATTGTCAGATGTTGAGAGTGTAATCCAGTTTATTTTTTTGCTGGTCAGACCACCCTCTTGCTTCTGAATCCCAGTTTGTGCCTTTTTTTGAACACGGCTAACGAGAGCCCAATTTAGAATGACAGGAGTCATGATGACATCTTACATCAGGCCTGCTCCATTCATGAATCATTTTAAAACATCGTAATCTCTCTTATTTATTCTTCTGCCTTTGAAGCTGCACAGCATGAGTTTTGGAAATGGACCCATACTTACATTATTTACTTTAATGGGTTATTGGTGCATTGTTGGCATGGCAACACAGTACTCGGGTTATCTTTGGTGTTTTCTAATGTACTTCATTAATGCGGTTGGTATGATTTGAGAGGGGAAATAAATTAGCCAACTTTAACATGAGATGCTGTTTAATTTTCTGACCTTCCAAACGGTGGTGGAAAGTAACTTAATACATTTACACAAGTACTTTACTTGAGTGCCACTTAAAGTACTTTAAAGTACTTTATACTGTACTTCTACTCCACTACATTTCATTAACTTTTACAAATGTGTATTTTGTATTTAAAAAACAAATGGCATGATAAATAAAATACAATTCATTGTTAAATATTAAAGTGGTGGTTCCAGGATAGCTTAAGTTTTTAAAACAGGGGTCTACGTTAGGGCGCTTTGTCATGTTTCTAATTGTTCCATTTGTACCCAAACTACCAGTGATTTTCCCTCTAAAATCATTACAGTGTTTTACAATTTATTTAAAGCAAAGAAAAGTCCAAAAAATGAACACAACCTGTAGTTATTTTCTTTATTTTTTTCCGTCCTTTCCTACATTACTGATTATCTCAATTTATCTTGTGAGCCTTTGGGCAGTTGGGAACAACTAGACTAAACTTCTTAATTATTTGTAAAATATTTAAAACTACTGTAGCTACACCTCAGGCTGAAGGGGGTGACTGCAAAAACACATTTTCATTATTCTTATCAAACATAAATCTTATAACTTTACTGTTAACTTGTCCTGAACAGATGGCCATCAAGTTTTTTGAAATACAAAAACAGCAATAAATGACAAATTTAGATTTTTAATGACACACCAAGATGGAAAATGTCTTATACGGTCACTGTTAACCATAACCCTGATCATTAATTGAAATATGTTACTGTAGTGTCTATTGTGTTGATTAAGAATGAAACAGATGGCTTAGAAACCATCTGTTACTCTATATTAATTATTATATCAAAGTTTTTTTTTCATTAATTTCTGTACCTTATACTTCTTTCATACCAGATATGTTCCATTTAATTTCACAACTAAAGGTGGACTTGTTATTTACAAGTAAGTAACGTGCACTGCCTCTAATATTGAACATAATTCATCATTAATTCAGTTAAAGCTTCGATGTTTTGCTGTATAATTTGGGTAATAAGAGCACACACAGTGTATAATGCACCAGATCTCTCTCTCTCTCTCTCTCTCTCTCTCTCTCTGCCTAAAAGAGGCTGATGGCGATGGGAGTTCATCTGGAGGTAAAGCCAATGAGGAAATGACTTCCCCCACCACCACCAAACCCTGCTGTTTTTGCATGAAAGAAGCCCCCAATTACTCAATCATGAGCTTGTCCAGGCCTGTCTGAAGAGAGAGGCGAGCAGCAGAGAGAGCGGTTTGGATGCTTCTTGCAACTGAGACCGAGTTTGGAAACGAGACAGCCATCAGCAATGTGGAGGCAATAACAGCAGAGTAAAAGAAGTGCTGACTAATGCCAGGCAGCGATGACCCTGGATGAGGTTACGCCGATCATTTTGAGAGACAGAAGTCCAGGCGAGTACAAAGAACCACTGTTAGCCTTACAGCTAAGATATCTGTACTGATTACAGACTCTTTCACTCAGACTATCTCTGGTTTTAATACTCTCTTCATATGCCCTTTCTTACTTTAAATTTTCTCATTTTCTCTGCACATTACTCTGCCTTAGTGCTGGGTTTTTCTTTCTGGCCTCTGGACAGCTAAAATCATCAGCATCCAATAAAAGATCATTTTTATCTCAAAAAAGGTCCAGATGAGGACCTGAGGTTCATCACGCTCCTTTTAGAAGCTGATTAAATGAAATCTATTACAGCAACAAACCCTGCTTTATACAAATGTTTCCTTAAATGAAAAGGAGATTTGAATTTGGTGCAGTGTCTGATTTTTTGTTTTTTTATATATATCAAATGTGATGTAAACATAAACATGTGTGACCAGGTCCAAAAAGGAAGTAATCAACACAGATTGTTGTATTGCTGTATCAAAACTGTATTTTTAAATAAACTTGCAAAAGTTGAACAATACTTGATTTTTAATCACAAAATGGAAGAAATACTTTAAGGAACTTTTCTTTTTTTTCTTTTTTTATTAATTAATTAATTTTTTTAAAATGTAATGGATATAATTAAATGGAGAGAAAAAAGTTTATGAGCTTTATAGCTTTTGTAGAAATAAAAAAATCCAGTGCAAAATAATTTGTAAAAAAGTTTTAAAACTTATTACTATCCTTTTGGCGACATAATTGTATTCAGATATAGTGTCATCATACTGTATGACCGTATATCATTTCTGCTGCAGCTTGTGGTGTTTTTTTAATTTCTTCTGCAGCTTCAGACTCCATAAATTTGAATGTTGGAACTAAAATGTACTCGAGAAGCCAACTAGCGCAACAGGACACCATTAGTCCTTTTGTACGCTTTCTTTAGTGTAGTATCCCTGGCAACTGCAGTACCTGTGAGACACTGATTAAAGTTCTTTTCCTCACTGCCAAGCCTATGAGAGCTCACCATTAACAGGCCATAGGGCTGCATTGTCAGCACACTAATGAAGCCAGTGTGTTCTTTTTAAAGTGTCATTCTGGATTATGGCCATAATATGAGGGTGAGAGTGGATCTGTATAAGTGTCTTTGCGAGACCTAACAGCGTGCGTCCTTGCGCTCTGGCCCCCCCTGACGTTCCCGCAAGATGCTTGGGATACATGTGGGGCCTTGGCGCCTACGCGGCCCAGGATCCCTGCCGTCACCTCACTGGGCAACTGACACCGGAGTAATTTCATGTGACAGGTGACTTAACAAAGCTTTGGTCCGTGGCAGGCAGCAGACGAAAGGCTGGAGGATATATGTTGTGCCTGTCAGCCTTGCTTTCAGCTGGCAGCTACGTGTCCTGTCGATATTTAGATTTGCAGGCAGATTCTGATAGCCTGCGTTATTAGAGCAAAGAGAATGAGATACTGCCAGCTGTGCCTTAAAACTTTTTCAGTCTATTTAGAATTATATAATCACCATCTGATGTCAGCTATTGAAAAACATTATATTTACTTTTCTCTGAAATTCAACTTGAAATAGTTTCAATGACAACATGTCCTCATTCTGGCCTACTTGAAACATAAGTCATGTCACGATGCAGCTGCAGTGTTTTGAATGGATGAGACAGGACAAATGAGATGCTGTGGGCACTGTTCGTGACAGCAGATAGGGGTCACGGACAGCGAGCCATTTAGCCACTAAATGTCTGACACATTTATTGGATATGAAAAATGAAAATATTGATGAGTTTAACTGCAGGGTCAGAGTTAGCCGAACAGACAGGCCACGTAAATGACTGGGACACCGCAGAATGAAGCAGAATCCTCCACTGTGAAGAAAGAGCCCACGTAAAAATAATCAATGCTGTCAGTATACAACCATCTCATTAAGTGAGCAACAGGTGTAAGTAATCAAATGGCAGGTGTTTGTAATTATATGACAGCAACACGGCCAATGAGCACCATTTGTGGCATTGTACCATATTGGTAGGAGATGCATGGAGTGGCATGAAATGCAATGAATGGAAATTAATTTTCCCACAAGCGCTATTTCCACAGTGCTGCGGGCATCAGCTGACAAATTCAGGTCATTCAAGGATGAGATGCTTCACTTTTTTATACCTGGGTGCAGTCAAACTTTATCCTGATTTTCAGCATTTCAAAAAATAGATCTAAAGAAACCAAGGACATGATGTTTTCAGTCTTGTTTGTTTATTTGTCCTGTTTGACTGATCAGTTAGTAGGATAGCCCTAAAACATGTGTAAAGATTTTTAAGAAGCCTGCTACACAGTCAGGCCATGGGCCAAGGAACCACTGATTAGTTTTAGGTTTTATGGAGGAGTTTTTAAAAATATTGTAGCATTTATTGAACAGATTGCAGAAGAGATTGGCAGGGATGACATGCAACAATGGTGCTGAGCCAGGATCAATAAAGCATTAGTAAATGATTTAGAAACCATTTGTAAAGTCATTATTTACAGAATATAACGCACTTAATGCAGGTGACCTTATTCGAAAGCTGTACCTAGAATATTTTTTTTTAAAAGTGTAGTATTAAAAATAATTAAACGGATTATAAAGTTTGAGGGTTTTGAAGATTCCTAATCTGGGTTACTAATATGACAAAAAACAATGACAGAAAAATAAATATATCCACATATTTGTAATGAGAAGGACAAACAACAGATTGCAATATGGTGCAAGGCAATAACCAATAATAAACTACCAGCTATAATAGACCAACTGGATAGGACAGGCCTCCCATTAAATCAACACCACATGCTGTGATTGAGAGTGCAGGAAAAGTAGTCAGGAAGCAAGCAAAGAGAACAAAAAGGAAGCTAAAAATACTGAATAAAAAGGTCTTCTGTCGGTTAAAGGTACAGGTACACATGCAAACTTGATTGAACCTGCTGTAAAAAAAGAGAGCAAGCCTAAACATCAGCAATTCCAGGATCACTGTGTCTCCTATTCACAAAAACAGTTGTTACAGTCTGTGCTTTTGTATAATTAACCGTGTTAAATAGCATTCAGTCGCACATTTACACTTACACAGCATGTCGTATCATTGATGGGGTACTAGAGCTCATCTGGTTGTATGGGTACATCAGACAAAAAAAGGCTTTTCAAGATTAATTAGCGTTGTCTGTTTGATAAAAGGAAATCCAGTTTATGTCTGAATTTCTCCAGAGGTTTCTACCTTTGTTTTTAAGATTTGAGAAGTTTATCCTTGTGTTCTTGATGATATGATCCTTGGATGATACAGACACTGAAGAGAGCTATACAGCAATACAAATCAGCCAGACTTGTTGTGAAAAATGCAAGCACAAAAATTCTCTTTGAGCTGTAAAGCTTGGCGAAAATCCCACAATCTTTTTTTTTGTATTAAGAAAAAAACTATAGGTCATTGCCGCTAATGCGCAATGGGACTGTACACAACCTGTACTTGTTATTACAAAGCAATCAATGTTTTACAACAAGGGAGGGTTACTATATATCAGCTAGAGGGATTAGAAGCTCCTATGGAGCTGAGACCACTCAGAGGAATCAAGCACACAGAGGCCACAGGCTCAGGAGTGGAGAGGGGGGGGGTAACAGACCTGCGCTCGGGTATAAATCAATACCCAGCATGCAGTGATAAATCCTCCCAGCTCCAATGACCGACTGGCCCTCACACCCTCGCACACAAAACAATCTTGGTCCCCCATGTCAAAACAGCCAAAAGCTATCACTGCCATGGATCACTGGCATGCTGGTGTCAGCTGAAAGTCATCTTAAAGCCGAGCTAAAAGAGATAGCAAGTCTTTGGTAGATATTCACAGAAAGCAGAGTGTGGCTTGAGGATTATTGTAGATGTCAGGTAGCAATGTTCAGACAGTATTAGTGAGGTTTATACAGCACATCAGAAATGCGTCTTGGACTTGTCTTTGATGGATTCAGATTAGATTTTCCTATCATTTCCATCAATCCATACATTTTTGTTGTTCTGAAATAATATCAGGCATTTCAAGAAAAAGGTAAGAGAGATAAAAATGCTTTTAACCAAATCATAACTATTCATAATGTACCAAAGTGTGGTTTAGTAACATTGACTGGTGATGACAGACTGGGGAAGCTATGTAATGGGAGCATGGTCTGGGTTAGGCGACAGTGACGGGTTGATCTGTCCAAACACATTGACTCATCATGACTTGGGCCAAAGCAAAGACACCTTTATGAAACGGAGACGAGTATGCGTACATTACCATTTGACATCAGCCCCCCTGCATGCGCGAGTGAGCGGTCTGCAATGTTTAGACCAAAACACAAAAGGCACCATTACACGGTTGAGCAGGTCTGCTATCTGCTATCAGATCTGTTGACTTGGGCATGTTGATATATTAAGAGTGTCACCATTTAAACAGTGTGTGGGCTTTGGTGCAAGGCCACAGCACAGGTCGCTATGGGAAAAATCAATAGGAGCCAAGCAGTATGTATCTGTGAAAATGATCAAAACAGCTGAATAGGGATACACAACAAAGCAGGTACACAAGGGGTGTTTATTTCACTTTGCTAATTGTGAGGAAAGTAGCACCATAAACTACCATCATAAACTACCAAGAAATACACTCTTACTATTTTATATATGCAAAAGCTTTCAATCATAAATTTGAAACACTATCAAAACAGATTGGAACTTGCCTCCGACAGCTAGTGAGCCACGTAGCACGCTGAAATGGAAGCTGTGGTGTTTTCAGGAATGATATACTGTTCCACATTCACGCAGCTGATGCATTTTTTATGTTCGAAACCAGAGGGGCTTTCTCACCTTCAATTTTAAAAAGTGTTTACTCAGCAGCGGTCCTGCGAGCTGATAAAATAAGTTAGAGTACCTGAATTAAAAATGATTCTTCACCATAGAAACTGTCCCCAAAGCGATCCCCTGCGGCGTCTCCTTCCTCCTGGTAATGCAATTGGGAAAAAAAAGGTCTTACCTCGCCAATAGAGGCCAAACCCAGTGCACTCACTCTTCTTTTGTCTTTTTACTATTTCTCTACTTTTCTTTTGTGTAGGTTTGCGTCTACTATCTCACCTTTTGTCTAAGCTTATGTGTTATGCATGTGTATGGTCAAAATGTATGTAAGGTTGAACTAAAGAATAGACCGAAAATGGAGGAATAACCTAGCTTGGCACTTCCTCAAGGGGAAAAAAATCCTTCTACCAGCAGATTTAAAACTAACACATTTAACTAGTTTTTGTATTTTATAATTTGTTAAAGTTTGTTAAGTTTTCTAAAATTGTATTTGTGTTTCCTTTTATGTTATGTTTCCTCAAATGTGTAAATATGTTTTCTAAAATGTTGTTGTGTTCATACTTTTGCTGTTGTTTTTTCTATTATCCAATATGTCTTATCCAATATTGTTGTGTTTTGCCCCTTTGGGCCACTGTACTGTACTAATGCACACCTGCAGGCAAGACTGCAAGGCTGCACTCAATAATTCCACTCTGCAAACATCACATTTATATCTCATAAGTAAGAATGGTATACTTCTTATTTTTAGTGTGTTGGGACATAATAAGTCACAAATAGGGAAAATATATGGTAATTTTCTACATACTGAATGTTTGGTATCATACCCAAGTAAAAATGTTTTTTTCAAAATGATATATGAAATGACCTCATAATCTGATATGTGTAGTCATGATAGAAATAATCTTATGGTCACATAATTTGTTGTGAAGTATTAAGTGAAGTAAGAAGGGGGAACTTGGAATGACCCACAATGACCATTATTTGTTTGAACAGTGTGCACACATCCAATAACAGTTGTATAACTTATCAAAGTACACTTATAGAATGATCACATAGAAGTGTTTAAAAGAAGATGCCAGACAGTAAGACTTTGGTTACTCTTTAGATTAATACAGCTTTGTTACATTGTTAATAAAGTTAATAAATGTGATTCACAAGTCTTGAGCTTTATTAGTTTTTATCATTTCAGTGGGATTGGAAACCCACCACATATTGGACTAGTCAATAGAATATATGGAATTTCACAGATGTTGCGTGGAAATGATAAACTATGTAGTGTATCATTTATTTCACTCCTTTTTTTTTGCCTACAAATCCAGCCAAGCCAATGTAGATATTGTACGAGCTGAACATTTATTTTGACTTGGACATAAAGTAATCCAAAGTTTTTCAATGATCTGACATTTTGAAATTTACAACACATGAAGAACAAGTAGAGTACAAAATCCAATTTTGCTGTCACTTTTGGCACCTAATAAAAACTACATTTAGAGGATGAGGAGTAATGTTCCCCTGTTGGAACATGTCCCCAAGATGGCTGCCCCAGGTCAATGTTGTGCCTTAGGGGAATTTCACAGTGAGTAAGATGAAGCACATGTTGGCTTGGGTGTGTACTGGCCCCAGGAAGCTAGCTTTACTTCTGCGGATTATTTACAATGATGTATAGGCCCCGCTGCTGGGAAGCCATTCTGTTTTTGGCTACAACCTCATATCTGTTTTCCAAGACATATCCGTCACTAGAAGAAATTGAGAAAAAAAAACTTGGACTTGATGTATGATTTTTTTGTACATTACACTCCAACACCTGAAATACAGGAGCTCAAGTAAGATTGTATAACACACTTATGCATAAACTCATGAGTAGAGCCAGACAGGAAACAGAAGAGAAAAATGAGCGCTCTGCACATCTGTCTGTATCTGGTGCGTTCAGGTGCTACTATGAAGCTCTGGGCAACCGAGTGTTAACTGCAATCACAAAAAAACAGGAATTCCAATTGTCATAAAACACCAGAAAAACAACAGTATTGAACATTTGTTCAAAGAAGTTAAACAACCCATCTTGACAAGCAACTTTTGAATGATGACAATAATATAGCTTTGTTTCTAATGCTTGGGGAAAAAATGTCAGGATGGTTTATTTGTTTAGGATTATTTGTAATCCATGTTGCTACTCTGGTATCCTCTAAATAAAAATGTCTTGTAAGCCTGTTTGGGCTGGGCATATTATTTATACATGACATAATAATATAATCTATTAATTCAGTATATTCAGACAGCCTTACTGTATGCTCAGTAGCAAATCCAGAAGCAGCATGGTGTTTCTCCACTTTAACAAAACGTTTTATGGATGAAGTTTAGTCATTTTAGATCAGCATAGAACCCCAGCATAGAGATTTTATTCATGGTGATGGTGGAGGTGGATGCTTGATAAAATACAAATGTGACTTATTTCTGACAGTTTCTATTTCTGACTGCTGTGCACTTGAAATTTTAGTTTCCTTCCGCTCAGAAAATGTGTTTTCTTGTTCATTCAGTTGTATGTTTGGGCCTCACTGTGCAGAGTTTGACACTAGAGTGGAAAGTTTCAATCTGATATTATGGTGTTTTTATACAAGCATTATTTGTGACATCTGTGTCAATTATGTGACCAATTCTGGTCCAGTATGCAATTTACACTGATGTGGAAAGTCTGTATCAAGCAGTTCAACTTTGGAAATGAAAATATTTCCCTATTCACAGATTCTGGATTTTTCAATGAGGGAGAATGAATAGATGTTATTTTAAGTATTTTATCTTTTATTTTATTTATTAGGTAATTGTACTTTTTTGTGGGAAAAAAAAAATCAGACACAAATTATTTAATTTTATTTAATATATCCTCTTTTTAGCCAGGGAGGTCATATTGAAATACAAAATCTCTTCGAGGAAGGCCAGGTTAAGGCAGCAGTGTGAGCATATTCACAATTTCGCACAATAGAAAATATAATAAAAGCTTAACAAGAGAAAGAGAAAAAGAAGAGAAACTCAGAGGCCATTGATAACGATAACACCATAACACATTCCACCTCAAGTCATGGTTATATAAAACGGCAACATATTTCCATCAGGGCAGTTTATGAAAGACTTTTTAAAAAGGTGTTCAACAAACTGAGTGCTTCTCAGGGAATGGTATTTGCAGCTCACTCCATGCCCAAGGTGCATAAAAGGAGAAATCATTATTCCAAGCAGAGTATTTTTATAAATCTTAAAACATGTCAGGAGGGGATTTAAGCACTGGCAGACTCTGGGGGGGAGGTTGGGGCCCAGAGGACAAAAAAAAAAAAAAAAAAAAAAAAGGTGCCTCGCATAGTAGGGCAAACATGATAAGATGCTCTCTAAGGTGCCCATGCAAAGGAGGAAACATACCAAAATTCTGTAATCGTTGTCTTAGTTGTGGGTAAATTAGGATGAAGTGCCCCAGAGGACCTCTATATGTGACAATTTGGAATAACGTTACCTCATGGGTGCCCTTTCAGTGGAGGAAAATGTAATGGTGCCCTGTAAAGTACCGCCTCAAGATGTAATACAATGCCCTATAAGTTCAATTCTAATAAGGTGAGCTGGAGGTTCTGTATGCATGCCTTTGTAGTAAAAAATAAAAATAAAATAAAAGTGCCAGTTAGGGTTCCCTTAAATCAAACATAAGGAAGTGCAGAATTGGGTGCTCTGTATGGTGCACTGTACAGGATAAAAATAGCCTTTCCAGTGAAGAACATGAGATATATTGCCCTATATAATGCCCTTACAATGGAATAAACTGCTCATTATTGTAGAAACTAATGTAAAGTACTCTTTACTCCAACATATAGCAAGGCTTTTTGCAATTAAAATGAGTGTATAGATTAAATATTGCAAATGCATTACTAATGTATGTAGACTGTATTTTCTAAGTTGGTTTTATATATAGGCCGCCCAAAGCTGTATAACATGCTAAACAATATGTTAGATGGATAGTAACTAGCTATATGCATACTTTATCACCTTTACTAATATTTGAATTAAATTTTCAATTGAATTATTTTGACACATTAACAGTGAATTTGAATGTAAACATAACTTTTGTTTACAAGAAAATGCCACAGGGTACCTTTAATATAGACATTTCAGCCTTCATTGTTTGCATTTTTGTTTGAAAGTGTATTTTAAAATGTTGCTCATGTAATGAAAGTAAATCTTCTTATTTCATATGGTGAAATATTATTAAAAATGTACAATAAAAATGAATATTAACAGGTCTTGGGGAACTTTTGATCTACCCTACTTTGGAAACAATTGGCTAGAGAAAAATGTATTTGTGATAATTTCTAAACTTAATTTCTAAACTTTTACCATTAACTTTAGTTGCCTAAACTTGAAAAAGGTGCTGTTGGTGAGTCTCTCTCCTCTTGATGGTGAGTTCAGATCAGTTACACACGCATATGGGTTATTTTGTGACACATGCTGGTACCACTGCTGTTGATTTTAGAAGCTTATTTGAGTCATTTAGTATGTGGAGGTTCCAGTACACACTCGAATGGAAAAAAGTGCACTTCTCTATACCCAAGTGCCATAATCAATTGTGCTCCTGCTTAAGTGAATACTTATCTGTGCAGAAGTGGTACAATAATATCCGGACACCTCTCTGAAAAGATTTTGGAGTACTGACCTTAAATATGAACCTGCAAAGTGAGGCTATTCATGCACAAAGCTTGACTGCAGTGTTAAGTTTTGCCCTCCTAAATTTTCTTGCATATACTAATTTCAATATATGGAGCACTTCCAAACTAGTTGAGGATTTTCCTATTTCTTAAGAAATAATCATTAAAGCATTCTGTTCATTTTGATGGTGTGGTACAATTCAGTTATTGACAGAGTGAAAAGAGAAATTAGGTCACAGAAATGTGGAGCACCAGGCGTTCTCAGGACACACAAAGACAGTCTTTAGCTTTATAGGTTTATCTTCCAGCCTGTTTGAAGTCAGTGATTCCAGGTCATTGGCATTCAAACACTGATAAGCAACAGAGATGGTTACTTAGTGTCTGAGGGTGACTGACGGTTTCGATTAAAGTAAATTTTGTGAGTTAACTTTAAGAGGTGGATATTGATTGATCTTGTTTTTTGAAAGTCTTCATGCGTGTGATTGAAACTGCTCAATCGCTCCTGGTTTCCTGGCCCGTACGTGAGTCATTGTAAGCTCCCTGAGGAGAAATGTGGTGGTTTGAAGTCTAGATCAAGAAGACTCGGCTGAATAAAAATAACACCAAAATACATTTAGCATTGAACAGTTTCCAGGCGTTTCGCTAGCAATTGATTGCGGTTTAAAAGAATGGACAGACCATTTGAATTCTCGGTGTGCACAAACACGGGTCTAAAGATGACTTTGTCTGTCTGGAGAATCGTCATTCCAGGCCATATTGAATAAGTTGATAAAAAACACGTATAGTTGGAACTCACACCATGAAAAGCAGTTTTCACATGACTCTAATTTAATGCTCCATTACTGTGGGTCTTAGTCATTTGGTTGCATGCATATTTTTAACTACTTTCTCCATTCGTCATAACTAAAAACTTTAGACGTAATTCTGAAGTGTATACCGATAATAAATGGCAAAGTTGATGAGAGCCATGAGACTGAACCAAAACAGTAAAGTTGTGGGCTGTATACCAAAAAAATGAGCTGGAAGATGCTTAAACGCTCCACAGAGCTGAGAAAAACTTTAAGGTTTATCACTACTAGCAACCTAGCTCCCAGTACCAGAGCCAAGCTCAAAATATTAATGACCCTTATTTGATTCCATATTCTGCATCTTTCCCATCCTTCCCTGTGTTGCAAAGCAGCGAGTGTGTCTGAGCGGAGAGGTGGAGCTGCATTATGAGAAGATAATGTGAGGAGATTGAGCAATCCAGCGATCATGACAGTGCCTCTGGCTATACTTCTTGATTACCAGGCGTTCGCTGCTTCTGTAACCTCAGCGGGGTCCTTCACCATGGAAACTCCTCATCACTCTACTCCCACTGCAGCCCATTACAGAGACACTGCCGCAAGCGCTGGTCCAGCATCAGCTCACCTGAACATCTGCACTTGAAAACTCAAACATTGCCTGTTATTATAGCTGATCTGGGGTCAGAGCCCAGAGACAGTGGCAATTGAATGTGTGCCTGAAGGTCTGATTTTGGTTTCAGTATAATCGATATAGGCCTCCTGGTGTGTGGATGTTGTTGGCTCACTTAGACTGATCATCTCAGATCATGTAACCAACGGCTAACAAAAGCTAATAAGGTTGGCCTGACTCCTCATGTTGAACCTCTATGGCAGGGCTATTCAATTATAAATCCAAGTGGGCCAGATCTTAAAGCCAGGAAATATAGATGGGCCAGAATGTTTAAGCAATCTATTCAAAAGCTTTTTTTTTAGCTTTTGGTAATGACAAATTCTAAACAAATGCCAGAAAAAAGCAATATTTATTGGATTACTTATGAAATAAAAACATTTTGGGTAGCATATCTAAGCCAGGCACATCAAAGTGCAGAAGTTTTATTTTCCTGTAGGGATTGGTACTGGTGGTGAGATGTACCATACTGTATACACAGATGCCACAAACACTCAGCTACTGTGTCATTTGACAGATAAGGGCAATAAGGCCATTGACTGGAAAATCAATGTGCAAAGATCATTAATGAAAATGAACTCAATTAAAATGATAAAGAGAAATATTTACATTTACATCAAAGCAGGCATGTCTTAGATATGCAAATTACAAACGGACTATAAGGCACCACATTATTTAATATCAGATGAGTTGACTGATATAAAATCACATCTGTGTTTGGTAGCACTGTGCAGCACTCCTTAAGAAGTGCTGCACACTGAGAGCAGTGATCTCTTTCTGAAATGAACTACTCCAGACTAATATTTGGTTGTGCTATCATTTAAAATAGAAACATTTCACAAAAATATCTATTAATTTCAATGGAATTGTGCAATCAGTAGATTTGCTCACAGAAGTCAAAAACATTTGTGTTTTAGTTCTTTTGATTTTCACATCGAGTACATCTGTGGTGTGCACATTTGACATGGAAATGTAGCTGTGCAAGTTTTGCTCAGATGAAGACAAATGTTAATATGTAAACATTATACTTTGTCTCTGATATTTAGAGTGACAGCTTCCAGAAATAAATTCAATCTGCTACACATCAGCTGCTAAGAAAAAAAAACTTTTCTCAATTACTGTGTAAATAAAATAAGTGTAAATAAAAGAAACCAGGTTGCTCTCAAAGTCTGAAGAAGCGTCAGGGGTACAGTGATTTTCACTCTTTGCTGTTCTTTTGTGGCTTTTAATGTTTCTTTTTATGTCTATGATCCCCCAAACAAACTTGGTATGGTAGGTATGTTTAATTTATATATCCCTTAGCTGTATAGCAGCTATAATATCTGCTGCTAATGTTTCTTTGTTAATAATAGATCATTAACGAGGCTTTACAAGAACATCACACAGAAATATCTGACTACAGAATTATTTTGGTTCAAGTCACATTTTCAAGATCTTCTATGCAATCTTCCTTCTTTTAAGACTGCTCTTATGAAGTCACTCAGTCTAGCAGTATGGAGTAAATGTCTTGAGCTTGTTAAGGTTTTTCACATATGCAGCAGACTACACGTGTGAACATGCATCAGTGGTGATTGGTTCCATGTGAGAATCAGTAACTGCACATCGCTCTTTGAGGTTATGTTCTGGGATGGCGGCACTAAGGGGTTTGTCAGGCTGGATTCTGAAACTGACAGAAAGGAAAAAGTGTTGGCTCTGTCGTTGTGCCGTTGGGATGAGCCAGGACAGCCTGGAGGCATCAGCAGAGAGGAGGATGAAGACTAAACCCGTCTGTATCCCAGACAGCACCGCTTACCGTCTCTACGGTCAACTGATGCAGCTGAGGAGCACATTCAGCTCCTGCCACATCCCTGCAACGCAACACAAATCACTTTAGGTGCCAATTTGTGCCTGAAGCCATCACACTCCTGCTTCCTGTCCGAAGAGATGCAGCCTCACCTGGCCATGAGACAGCACAGGTTGTGAGAACTACCCCAGATTGATTTTTGAAAATGCTCCGCAGTAATCCATACACTTGCACTGTTTCTGATTGTGTAGTGATCTGTGAAATTGTTAATATTGGACTGTCAGGAAGGCACATATCAAGATGTGCATGTTCTCTTAATCTAAAAATGTACTGTAATCTTGTCCTTAGTTGTGGTACATGTTAAATGAGTCTTTTTTGTCTTGTTGATTTACTATTTTGTTTGCCATAAGACTGCAATGGCCAGTTTTATCACAAGGATCATTAAGGGACTGTATAAAAATGATTGGTCAGTCAAATGACGTTGCTCAGTGTCCTAACAGAAAGCCGAACTACAGTTAAGTATAATGTGTAAAAAAAAAAAAAAAAAGTAAATGTGTTTGTTTGTTTTGTTCGCCCTAATTGTGTCAAATAATGCTGATTTCACAATTATTACCTGATTTGATGGCTCTGTGAAAATGCTTCTCTCATTAGAATATTATGGTTCAACCCTGGATTTCTCCATATTAAAATATTTGCTTTTTTAGTTATTAATTGCAAAATGAATTATACCAAATCAATAGTTTTAAATAACCATTTTGCAATTGTTCTCTTTGTCAAGATGAAGTTCCAAAGACAATATTAATCTTTCAGAAGCAGGCCTGTCTTTTCTTTAAAAAAAAAAAGTAAAGCAATGTTCAGCCACCTTCCCAACCTGAATAATTTCCATACATTCCCTAACAGTTAATGATCATTCGCAGTGCTCCTTTTCTAGTTATTACACCATTTACTTTTCCTATCTAAATCTTTAATAGACAAAACCAAATTAAAAAGTTAAACATTTCTCAGTCAGAATGTGTTTGTACCCATAAATAAATAAAAAACCTGTGATTTTTTTGAGTTTTGAAAGAATAATGACTGAATGAATGGATGAGTCCTCGTTTTGTTCGATAGCTGGCAGCCTAAGGAAGGCTAATTATAGTTTCTATTATAGCGGGTTATTGCTGTTCTGCGTGAGAATACAGAGGAAAATACAGGTTGTCATTCCCGAAAGAGAGTATTGCGAGGACTGAACATTCATTACTGCCCCATAATGAATGTGATTAATTTTCACCCTTGCTGAATTTAGCCCTTTAAAGTTATTTAAAACTGTTATGAATCCGGGATTCGATAAGGTGTTGAAATGCATTTATTCTTGTGATGAATTCAAATTAGTTACAATTAGACCCTTCGGTGCAGTATGGCACAGTTTTTATTCAGCTGAGTGTTTTGCTGAGGTTGCTCCGTCTGTCTCTCAGGGAGCCTGCGGTTCCTGCTCAAGTAAACTGGTGTGCCCTCACAAGCATATTCCCATTTTCTGCTTCAGTGAACTGGTGGTCCCCAATAATCCTAACACCATCATTTAGTCAGGCAGGCTGTGGAGTGTTTTCATTTTTTCTTTCTTTTTTTTTTTTTACTCTATTTTCTCCATCCCACATAGTAGGCTTGGATTCCCTGAGCCGAGCAGAGGAGAATTAATGTGTATAGTTTGTTGGCATCCTTTTTTATGCACCTTGAAAGAAAGTAGAGTAGAATCGCCTCAAGAAAAGGTGTTTTAAATTCACACGCTCGCTCTCAGAAGTTTAATGCTTTCTTCTGTTCTGATTCCTTGTGATTGTGCTGCCTGTTTCTGTGCTGCACCTAACAGAAGGAGTCCAGCACCTTTTTTTTGTGGGGGGCGGGCGGGTTTAGGAGGGGAGACTATTCCCTCTACTCAAAAAGGCTTTCAAATGCAGGAGACTGGGCGAAGTGCTTTTCCATCATCTCTCCCATGCTCTGTCATGCGGACAGCAGGTTGGAACAGAATGGCCGCTGCGCTTTTATACTGAGAGAAAAGGGAGTGCGAACAGGAGAAAGAATGAGGCCTGGTGATGGAGACAGAGGGAGGGGGGAGGGACGGACGGACGGGCAAAGTAAAGCCTTGCTGTGAGGCTGGCACTCGGTCAGGTGCTTCAAACTCTCTTCCATCTAAAGCAGGGAGATGAATAAAAAATGGACTATAATAACCAAAACTGGACAAGACTTAAAACAAAAAGACATGTAAAATGTTTAGCCAGATACAGTCGAGAGGCAAGGGAAATAAAAGTTAAGCTTGTCCTTTGCACCATGTCCTTTAAGACGGTCGCATTTTCCTCCTCAAAGATAAGGATTTGATTATCCAGGACAAGCTCTTCTTAAAGCTTAGCCCTCTTAGTTGGACAGGCGGGGGAAGACATCATAGATGAAACAATATATGGTGGATATGAATCAAATGAGAACATTACACGCTAGAAGAGTGAAATGGTTGTGTTTACAAAGGTCTGAAGAACAAAGGCAGCTGAAGCTTACGTTGATGGACGCAAATCCTGAGTCCTGGTAACTACCAGCTTCAGCTTCCATTCTGTGCACGCTTGACAAGAACTTTGATCTCTCACATTCAGTCACCTGGCTCTTTTCCACTAGCCTGGATAAGTCTAGACAAATAACGCACACGCAACTTTGTTCCTTGAATTTCAACTGTGTACAAACGGATTCCTGCTCTCTGTTGCTCTGCCTCCCACATGAATTTAGAGGTTTAAATATGAAAATTTACTCTAATTTTCCTCACCAGCTTTTTCTCACCAAGGTTAAGAAATATGAATGAGCTTTTTTGTTGTTGTTATTTATTTACAGTATGTACAGTTTTTCTTGAACTTGATGCTTTGATTCCATTTATGATGTTGGCAATGTAGAAACATGAGTACCAGTAATACTGACAATATATTTGATCACACGCTCAAACACAAGTCCATTCATGTTGAGACTGAATCTCTCCTGAAGCTGCAGGTTTGTCTGGATTTATAAAAGTAAAACAAGCCTACAAACACATACACAGCATGCTTCAAAGCCAGCAACTTGTGTGAGGGGCTATGTATGATTATGAGAGAGTGTGTGTGTGTATGGTCTGTCATAGGCTACTTTTGGGGACACATTTCAAACTTAGGACCAGTTGATTGGGGTCAGTGGTTAAGGTTAAGTTTAGGCAAATAGTGGTTAGGGTAAGTGTCCAGGAAATGAATGTAGGTCTATGTAATGTCCCCAGTAGTGACCATAATCTGATGTGTGTGTGTGTGTGTGTGTGTGTGTGTGTGTGTGTGTGTGTGTGTGTGTGTGTGTGTGTGTGTGTGTGTGTGGTGACATGTTGGCTGGATGATATCGATTTAGTGTTTCACATCCTCCTCTCCTCACCTCCTGCACTTCTTTAATATCATGTCATGTCTGTTGTCAAGAAAGCAGGTTACAAGCAGGCCGGAGCATCAGAGCACGCTGACACAACACTCCACCGCCACCATACAGATGCTTTAAGAGCTACTTTTTTTTAATGAAAAGGCACTGTGTGAAAAAATGGATGGCGCTGTGTTGGTGTAGGCATTTTGTACCATTACTGTCAGCTACAGTACAGGGCACAGGACCTACTGTTTTCTCTAAATCTGTATCCGCTACCTGATTTGTTCTTGTTTATTAATTATTTAAAATGGCACCAGAGTTTAAAGGTTAATTACCTCAACATTTTTAGTTTCTGTAAAGCAAATCTTCATACCTCATTTTGAGATGTTAGTAACCAAGGGATGCTTGTCTCATCAGCTGCTGAGTGATAACATGATGATGGTAAAGGTGAACCTGAGGAGGCTGCAACACCAAACATGTTTCTGATTATATTTGCAGTGTTTTTCACCTGTGGCCTTCCCACATTACAAACACTGCCATTTAGCATGAACAGTAATTGGAATAAACTGCTGCAGCTGAGAAGCTGATCTAGTTAGCTCCATAGTAACAACATTTTAAGCGTGGACTGCAATATTGAACATTTATAAGGTTCGGAGAAGGCAGATACAACACAGCACAGGTGCATGCAGAAAGATTAGAGTTTACATAGATTTGAAAGGAAGTTGAATTTTGGGAAATATCACTTGTGATATTCTTAAATATCATTTCTGGCATCATTTTTGTAAAGAGCAAAGAATAGATGCTCATGAAGGATGTAGATAAATCAGTGAAGACACATACAGATGCTTGCATGCTATTGAATTTTTATTTAGCACTACTTTGATGGAGCAACTTATATTATTTGTATATTTCTGAGAAACATTTACTCAATTATAACTTTACCTAAAGTAAATCAATCTGTCTGCTTTTTCTCCCTTGTTTTAATTATTAATTATGTTTTTTGATATTCATATTTCTTGCACACATCTGTCTCTTTGTTGTTGTTGTTGTTGTTGTTGTTGTTGTTGTTGTTGTTTTATGAAGCACATTGCATTGCTTTCTTGTATGAAATGTGCCTTATACTTAAAGTTTTATTATTAAATTATTTTATTTTTTTCATACACTTGTCTTACATGTTCATCTTATGTCATTTATATGTCAAGCTGCTTAAGGTTGGAATGGGTTAGATGAGGAGGAAATAATAGCTTTTCTCTAAAAGATGGTCTGACTTAAACCACCAGTAAGTGGATCCTCCCTTCACAAATAATACCTCTATGTTCCTCTCTTTCCCTCTCATACAGCTCGTGAGTGCAGCATCTAAATGTGAAATGTCAGAAGTAATTGAGAGACAGAGATTTGAGCTCAAGAGCTGGAATTAGGCGAAGTTAAATTGGTACCAGGCCTACGTATTAGTTCATACCCGTCATTTTCATGACCTTTCCAAGAGGAATCTTCCAGGTCACGTGCACCATCAAAGTTTAAAAGGCTAGATTTTCTTTCTATCTCTGTGAGAGGCTCAGACGAAGCCATTATTGAACCCTGTGATCTGAGGCTTGATATGGTGTCTCTGCCTGTATGAGCTGGCCTGAAATATTGCAGCTTGATCTCTGTCCTTTGGAGAACATTAAGCCTCGCTGATCACACAATACATTCTGCTGAGCCGCGGCCAGTCAGTGCCTCTAATTCTCTGGTTTGTTTTAAAAGAAAACCTGCTATTACTCAAACAGGAACCCAAGTGAGAAATTTACTCTCTCTTCAGACTTAAACCCCCCCAACCCCACCCCAAACACCTGCTGTCAAGGTGCCCTTTTGTAACGCTCTTTCCTCTTAACTGCTCCAGTGGAGCCATCAGTGGAGGGCTGAGGATGTACAGCGGGGTTGGTGTTAAACTTATTGAACAGGGTGTAGCTGAGAAAGTGCAAAAGCTTAAAAAAGTAACAGTGTAGTTTTAGTCATGACACAGCAGGCCCACATAGCATCTGTGACCTGACCTAATATTTAGGAAATCCTTATTAAATCACCACAAAATGTTTTACTCTTGTAATGATCAAAAGCTCAACTGAAGGCAGCTTCATCAAACAAATCCAAATGAACAAGATATATGTCTAGTGATAAAATAAAAAGAAGATTTAGAACCCATTCTGCACCTTTTTAATCACTCCTTCTGTTGCGGCATCAGACATCTTTTAGATTTGTAAGATCCAAGGATTTTTTATCTCCCTTTGACAGCCTCTGATGCCAACTAAAGGGAATGAGGGATTCACCCAATTAATTTACTGAAGCCTGTAATAAAAGACCTGAAAAGGAAGCGTCCAAGTGGACAGCGTTGCAATTCAATTAATTAAGTAGAGTGCGTATTCTGCTACACATGAAACACAATGTAGCTGTAAGATGATGTCATGGTGCTAACACAGAGGGAAGTTGAGCCTTTTGTCAGCAATACAGATGCATATGTGGGCGTCTCAGAACTTCAAGATGCCAGACTTCTGTTAGTTTAGACTTTATAGGCAGACAAGCTGAGGAGGCAACAATCAGGAGTGTGTGCAGTTCAATTTACTTCTTTGTGTAAATGATAGTCAACAAAATCCACATCCCATCGAGATATTAGTGTTTTGTTTGACCGTACAACAGGCTTTACAGAAGAAGTAAAGATGTCTGTGGAAACTTGACTTCAACTTTGGACTGAAAAATACTTGCACATTTATAGATTCTGGATTCCAATGAGACACAAGGAATAGATAGATGTATTCTTTTGGAGCCCAGCATATCACATGTTTCATCATATTTCCAAAAGTGTTTGTTCTTGTTTAATAAAAAGATAGCCAAGCAATTTCCTCAATATTAGATATTGAGGATAATGTATATAATCCTTCTGTTTTTCGGGGATTGTTGTGTCTTTCTCCCTTGTCTGACAGCCAGCACATGCTTTTTGGTTACTGAATTAAAATTCTGTCATCACTTCTGTTACTCGCCCTTCAACCCACTGCTTAATCAACCTTTCATCAACTGAAATACTTGATCCTGTTCAGGATCCTAGCGACAACTCTTCCTCAGCATCTTTATCCAGTTCGCCCTGGCAGATTTTGATGTGTTCTCTGGCCAGCTGGATGATGTAATCCCTTAAAGCTTTACTATTAAAAGACTTTGATTTGCTTTCATTTTGTTTGCTTTGACAGTTACTGCAGATGATTTGCACACAACATTAAAGGTTGCTGCCGATATACAATTACTATATAGATCATTCAGATTGCCTGGAACACACAACTGAAGTTTTGCACATGGGTTAGAACAAAACATGCACTATATAAGTATGTATGACAGATTTAGAGTTTTATTTGTCTCTTATTCAATATTCATTTAAAAAAATGAGGAAATAATAAGTTTGTTCAAGAATGATCAATATCACAAAAAGATACCTATTATTAAAATTTAAAGAAAACAACAGCTGAGGGTATAATTTCCTTCAGCAAAAATAATTCATTTTGCAGAGACACCAAGAATCGACATACAGTAAGCACATCCTGAAATTAGTGGTTTAATTTTTCCTTATCACATATGTACTAAAATAATTACTCACAATAAAAATACTTGTGTTTGTATTGGGAATGACATTCAAAGCAGTCAGAATTAAAGGATTTAATATATTTTTTTCCACATGTATTTACCCTTGTTAAGACATGACCCCACATTCACAGTGCTCTGTTTAATAAGCAGTTAAATATTGTGCTACAAAAACTGTCAACTTCAAACAAATGAGCACTGTGTCTTTTGTTAGCATTATGTCACATGCTGCACAGAGGAAAATGCCTGTGAGCCAGAAGTTCCTCCTTCACACCGAATCAAAGGCAACACCTTGTCTGACTGCAAGCTGCAGCTTACACATACAGATTACCCTCACAGCCAGCATCTTTCAAAATGAATCGACAGAATTGTGAAATAAGGAGAGATAAAGAGGCAAAGTCACATCTCCACTCTCAGTTAGAAGCAACGCCCTCGTAGAAAAAACCCAGGAAATAATCAATTAGTTTTCACTGCCATGTTTGTCCAATTCAAGCCGGCATCAAAGCAGAGTTCAGTTGAGAGAGATGAATTTGAGTGTTTGAATAACAACTTTGATTTTTGCATGAATTCGACCGGTTCTGATGCAGCAACTGCAGTCATTATCTGAGGTATGTATGAACATTTCAAGAGGCTCAGCAGCTTCCTAAAGAGCAGATTTTCTTTACAACGTCGAAAGCTTAAACTTTGCTGATGATTTACCCCATCCATCCCCATCAGCTGTTTAGTGTACTCATTCTATCAAACGCTCTCTATGAAATGAAATTTCATATTGTCGGACTGATGTCTGCAAACTCTTTCTCACCTCAAAAGACAACCATGCAGTCTGGTCCAAATCTCAACTGCTTAGCATATACAGTATGTTTTGGATACAGTGTGACGTCCTTAGCAATAAATGATCACCTGAAATTAACTTTCAAAACTCTAAACCTTTTTTTTTATTTACAGTTACAAACTTTGCACAGACTGTTTTCAAATTCCTTAGTAAATCCCCAATAAACACATCATAAAACTTTATAAACTGATATTTTGAATGCACTTCACTATCTTGTCTGTTATAAAGCACACTGAAAGGCTCCAGGAAGTTTTACTTGACCTTGAGTTCTTAAAAGATGATTTCTATGCTTTATATCTCAAGTTGATTGTCGATAAATGAATAGCAACTCATGTCATGTTTACTGTTTGCTTTCATGCTGCAAGGCACTGTGTGAATAGACCTATAAAAAAAAGTCACCTCTTTGAGAATAGGACGACTAACTGCTCTGCTGCCTCCCACTGCCCGTTACCAACAAAATGCTGTATTGATTTTTACATAGAATATAAAAACTCTCCCAGAACATCAGTCTGTCTTTTCTGTGTGGTGTGCTGAAGTTTGTTAAGTGGGATGGTTATCTTGGTTAGCATTAAGAGTAGCTGTGTCATACCCGAATGGATCTGAGAAGACCTGTCCATGTTCAGACAGCACTGATCATGATGGAGGTGCTGTGTGTGTATTTGTAACATTATGATGGTAAAGAAAGGATACTTTATAACAATATAGTTATATTATATATATACACACTATAACAGTTTCTGAACCTTGCCTAGAGAAAGTGGGGGCCGGGAAATAAGGTGACAAAACTACAAGAGTCACATTGAGTTGAGTGTCGTCAGAGGCAGAAACAGAGTCGCCAATGTTACCATTAGCAACCATGGCAAGAAACAGCATTACAGTTCAGGTCCAACATCTCTCAGTTCTGTATGGGTCTGGGTCCCTGCTCTCCAATAATAGCTGGGCCTGGTTCATTTCCTTGTGTTACATTTCTGGGTCTTTTTGTTTCAGACATGAATTTTTGGACCCGTGAAGACGTTCGCAGCATATCTGGTTCTACATGTTGCAAGGTGTGGCCTCCATGTATCAGACTTATCTTTCTAGCATATGCCTGTGTTGTCAAACTGTCATGATTCTCAAACCAATCCCAGACAAGTTTTTGCATTAACCTGAGTACTTGGTCCATCATTCAATCAATCAATATTTATTTATATAGTGCCAAATCACAACAAAAGTCATCTCAAGGCAATTTACATACAGAGCAGGTCTAGATCGTACTCTAGTTTAAATTTAAGAGACCAAACATTCCCACACCAGCAAGCACTTGGTAACAGTGGCAAGGAAAAACTCTCTTTTAATGGGAAGACATTGCATTCTGCCAGTCTGCCTTTTTCCCCACAGTGCATCCTAGTGCCATCTCTTCCACAGGTAAACAACCTTCACACACCTGGCCGTCCACATGATGTAAAAAGGTGTAACAGGTGATTCATCAGACCACCCTACCTTCTTCCATTACTCCATAGTTCTGATGCTCATATGCCCAATGTATGTCTACGAAGCCTCGTAGGCAACAAGCTGCAGTATACTGTGTTCTGACGCGTGGGTTGGGGGGGGGGGGGGTCACACAACACATGGTTCATATGAGAAGCACAACAAAAAAGCTCATCAAATTCACAGATGGCTACCTAATCCAAGGCAAATGTCAAAAGGGCTCACATGACAGCCAAAGCACCTGTGACAAAGACCACAGAGCTGAGAAAATGATGGATTTACAGATGGTTATATGTGCAGGGAGATGATGATAAGTCCATCTCAAATGTTTCTGTATCATCTTATTTTCAGCAACATGAAATCAAAGCAATTTGTGTGTCTTAAAGTGGCCGCACATATTGCACTCTCATTTGGTCACATTGTTTATATTTGCTGAAATAAAGTGTAGAGAGATCCAAAAACAAACATTTATTCTTCTTTGAGATTAAATCAGACTTCAAATTGAGCCAGAAAGACTCAGGGGAGACATTAAGGCAACCTTACAGGAAGATAAATAAAGATATTGGAAGCACCTCAAATAAAACTTGTTTACATGACACTGCATTTATGTTAAAAAAAACTTAAAAAATACATTTTTATGGAAATGTAAGCAGCAACTCTTGAACTATGACACATTATTTCCGTATTCTTTGCAGGCTACTGTTTTCAGGTCACTTCTAACTAAATATAAATTAGCAAGTATTTTTCTCTCCCACTTTCTGATTATTTCACATTTTTCTCTCTCGGAGTGATTTGAATGACAAAGCTCTGCAGAGCTTTGAGGCTAAAGGCATGAGAGTCCGCACAAAGCTACATTCTCTTCGAGCCTATTCCCATCCAATACATATGCTAATACTTCAAGTCACAGTTGGTCGAAGAACTTACAGTATGAGACATTTTACTGTTAAATTTATTCAAACAAGCGATTCAAAAATGTATTGAGATGGTATTGTTGTAGGATATAGGGCAAGTATCCAAGAGAGCCGCCATGTTTGTGAAGCTTCAGTACCCTGAGCCTGGCAGAGATCAAAGATTGTCTTATTCCTGAGAAAAAAAGAAGAAACCTGATATCAGGTTAGAGCAAAAATGTATTATTTTGCAATTAAACATTTGACATTCAAGATATGCAATAAAACCAGCCCAAGAGCCTCTGTTCCTTTGTGCATCAAGCAGCTCTAACTGCTTCCAACAAGATATTATCACTTAAGATAATCTAAGGCAAAGTGTGTGTCTAACCTTAAAAAAGTAAGCGAGTGCGTGTGCTTTGAACAGAGATGAACAATAAAAATTAAGGACGCTCAGAGGGTGTCAGAAGTGATTTATAATTGGAAACATTTACATATCAAAGAGGTTTAAATTTGATCTCTCAAAGCAATTCAGCAAACACCTTTGGCATAATTATGTTGATATGTGTTATTATAGGTTAACAGGGACATCAAATATGATTAGCTCCTGGTTGGTAGCAACATTCTGAGCATTAAATGTGAAGAGAAAAAAAAGCCTTTGATGAAATAAATGTGTGATTTATGCAAAGTTATCTCTCCAGTTTCCACTTTGTGTGTTTTTGTGTATGTTTAGCATCTGTTTCCCCACCTGGTAAAGAAAAGGCATATTGTCCGCTATTGTGGAGGTGACTCGACCCTGCTTGCTTGTATTACATTTACTTTATAAGGCGTCTGTTGCACTAGATGTTCAGACAGTAATCCAATTATCACTTTATATCTTTGTGGGTGTGTTCATGCAACTCTGTATGGCCTGTGTTGTTTCAAAGCAACAGCGTGCCCTGAGGGTGTAACAATAATCTGGCTCAAACAGAGGAGACCAGACCAACAGCACAATATGAGGCTGCATCAGTTCAGGCATATGGGACTGGTGAACGCTGACAGATTGGAGTCTTACGACAAGGTCCATTTAGTAGGTTTTCTGGATCATGCATGGTCTTCATCAGCAGATGGATGCCTTGTATATCATATCACATGATATGCTCCCACAGTGATTTTGTATTTCACCACCATAAAGGTGTCGGATTTGTATGGGTCAAGCTTCAAAAACTCTGGATCCTACATTTCCCATAATAGATCTTGACAGCATCTTTCATTAAACCTTCCCTGTCTGGTGAACACCCATGTCTTTCAAACTCCACACTTCCAGTTAATGAAGCAGCTTTTCTGTAATACATCTGTGTTCAAGCCCAAGGTAATGACATTGCTATATAATCATCAGGGCTATTTGGAGACTTAAAATACAGCTCATCCAGAGCCACTGGAAACATTTTAACAGGCTGAGAGAAAATAAAAATGAAGAGTAAACCAAGCTTGATGTGGAAAATTGGTGGACTGCCCCTTTAAATCACTATCGGCTGTCTTTGTATGCAAAAGTGTTCAATGGTTTTGCGAGTGTATGCCTGCCAAATGAGCCAGTTTCATGTGATCACGTGCAACACTTTAATTTCTTTTTCTGCTTTTAATAAAACTGTCATTTGCAATTTGATCTGATGTGAAACTAACTGCAGGTGCTTTTAAGGATCTCTTGGGTTAGTTCATATGCACTTCCACGTGCGCCTTAACAGCAATAGTTGCAGTTATGTGCAGGTGCATACAAACCAATGCGGGAAATCCAAAGGAAGAGTGCAGCTGATATCACATTACATCAAATAGAAAATGACAGCAGCTTTATTAAAGTTCAACTGAAATTAAATTACATTGCAATCTGTTACAGTATACGTATCTGCTCTGTAAATCAAATCATACATTTTATATTGACATTTTTTTGTTTCATGATTCAACCAAGTTTTGCATTAGTTTAATAGGATATGTCGTCAATATAAATACAGCCAATCAAATGTTTGCATAAAACTAAAGTTTTAACCCAGGCAGAACAAACAGTCACACTGAGCCTGATAGCGTCCTGCTACACAAAACAAGAGATACTGACTCAGACCAACAACCAACATTAACTTTCTTGCTAAATTCTCTTTCGTATCTAATTTACAAACATTAACATACATCTTGTCGTGCACCTTAGCTTGTTGAATGAGTACAAAACAAATATTCCCTGGGGAAAAGTGCACCACAAATGTCAATTATCTGGCTAGATAGGCAATTAGCTGCTCAGCTGCAGCACATTTAACAGCATGTAAACATACCTTCAAATGTCACTTCTGACCTGTTAGATGCCGGTGTGGCCCTTACTCTTTAATACCCCCACCAAAACACACACGACTTAGCTACAGTGCAAGATTGTTTACTTGGTCTCTTGCTGTGTTGAAGTATGTACCTCCCTATAATAATGTTACTCTCCTGTCAAAATTGTGTTTTCCACAGTACCACCTCTGTGGTTGAAGTTAGGACCAAAGAAAACTGGTTGGGGTTAAGGTAAGGTTAGAGTCACTTCAGACACCTCAGACACCTCAGAGGACAATTGGTTGGGATTAGGGATACAAATTCAGGGGAAACACATAGATGGGGGAACAGACTTTGACACAACACTGGAACTCTGAACACCAACACACCCCTCCAGCCGGCTGAGACGATAGAAGAGATTTTCTGATATTTCTCCAACAACCTTTTTTTCTTCATTCTAATAATAAAAAAACAATTACCAATACATTTAAAATACACATTAACATCATGTTGGCATGATCAAATGTGATGTCAGTCAAATCTGGGGCACAATTTCCACTGGGAACAAAAGTCTTGTATGTGAGCTGAAATTAGAGTGGTTACTTTGGAGTGTCCTGATGGGCCTTTGTTATTCCCACCCTAGCTCTGTCACAGAGGCTAGCCAAGGCCAAAAGGAGGGAGAAGGGTTATCTCACTCCTTTTCAACTTTATCTCATCGACCACATTGTGCCACAAATCCAATCCCCTGCCTTTTCATGTCTGTGGCCTCACTTTTTCTTCCTTTTATGACAGACAGAAAAAGATATTACCCTCAGTTCTCCACCTGGGGGAATTTGAAGAAGAGTCGTCCCATTTTCAGCAGGTGTTTCTCCTTGTGCCTTACTTAAAGAATGGCAGAATGAATACCAAAATCTGTCAGCAGACAATACATTTAAGACAGAAATGTAAACATTACAAATTGTCCTGTGGGCAGCAAAGCCTCATGCACACTGGCATTCATTGACATACATTTAACTTGCATTCTTGATTCAGACCCAAATTAATTATTTTATGCACAAAATGTGTGCTGTTAAGCACACCTGAGGGAGAGAGCTGTCACAGAATGTCCACCCTGCATTCACATCCGACTAGAGGCAGAAACGTGGAAACTATCACTGCTTTCAAAGGAAGAAGAGGATGAGAAAATAGTGGAAGACAGCAAGACTGTTAATAATTAATTCAGCCGAGTTTTTGTCCTGGGAGGCCAGAGGAAAATATATTGATGTTTGAAAAATGCTAATTAAAGAAAGGAGCACACTTTGGTTTGGAAGGCATCCGTCTGCCCAGGCAGTTTGAAAACTCACTGCTGCCTGGGCTAATGGTGCTACTAATGCCTTTGGGGAAACACGGCATGAAACACAGAGGCGGGCGCTAATGAGTCTCGCGGACCTCTCCGGCACACAGGATGAATGAGAGTGATGAAGAGAAGATGCTGAAAGGGAAGAAGGAGCCTCACTCGGTGGAGGACGCCTCGTATTCTTTTTAAATTTCATGGCAAATAAGGGAAGAGGGATCTCTCTTGGTGGGTAAAACTGGATTCACATGCACCCCACAGACTCCGCTGGCAGCGAATATTGAGTCACACTGCAAATGGGATCAACATAGAACACACAATGAGCAACGCATTTGCACAACTGGTTTCACAACACACAAGAAAGAGAAAGACAGCAGCAGCAGTGTGGAAACAAGAATAAGAGTCTACACCCATACTGGCTGCTCTATAAGGCTTTACTTAAGCACAACAGCTGCACTATTCATTGAAATCTTGACACAGGCTTCTATGTGATCTCAGTTTCTGTCTTGACTCTAAGTTTGACCAGGATCGAGCAGCCCTATTATGCTAATGCTGGCATAGCAACATGCTCATGACAACTTATAATGTGGTTTAGGTTTAGGGGTAAAAATCTTTACCGCATACACCCTCTTAGTTTAGTGTGTTAGCCTGCTGACATTCAAAGTGGAGGTTGATGGGAATGTCATTAGCTTCACAGGCATTTATTCATAAACCATAGGATTAAAGATCTTTAAAATGTTGACCTGATGATGGTGCTATATAAAACAGAGCTAGTAGAAGTAAAGATGTTTCCCAGAATAAGCTTTGGCCTGCTGGTGGTGCTAGAGTACAAGTCAGGACATCACCAAAGTTATTAGGATTCAGCCTCAGGGACCATGAATTTCTGTACTAAATTTCATGAGAATCCATAGAGTAGTTGTTGAGATATTTTACTAAAAATTCAAAATATGAACCTCATGGTGGTTCTATAGGAAAAGTCAGGAGATCAAAGTCAGTAAGATTTATCCTCTGGGGACCATGAATGGCTGCATACAATTTCAAGGCAATACATCCAGTGCTTGTCTAGATTTAAGCCTAGACCAAAGAGGTGGACTAACTGACTGACTGCATTACCATCCAGACAACCATTTTGCATCAAAAATAAACACAATTACATGAAAACAATCAACTTGCCACCATACGCATCTGCCGTGTTTGTCGCAAGTGTTTTAGTCCATTCCATCAAACATTACACTTTCCCCATGACAATAGAACAACAGCTAATAAATGACAGTCATTAAGCATTAATTTCCCAGCTTGTATGATTTCTTGACATTTGCCTCCAGCAAATAAGGCGCAGTGAACAAACAGAAACAAATTAACCATCACTGCATGGAATCGAAAGGTTTCCTTATGTGCCACGTACACACGAGATGTAAACAGCATTGTATGAGCTTTCTTCTGCAACATGAAAAGAATCTATTCCTGTAGGTAGTGTTTACTCAGTGCTCTCTAAGGAGTCTATTCAAAAGGAGTTCACGTGTAGCTTTGTTTGATCTTCTGAAGTGAAATGGATTTAGTTGCTCCTTCAAATTATATAAAGGTATATTATATCAGCGTTATTCTACCTAAAATGGTGAGTAAGATGGTAATTGTGAAAGTACACTTTCATATGTACAGTATTTGTTTTCTGTATCCCCCCCCCCCCCCTCCCCAACACACACCCACACACAAACCTGAACCCAATTTAAGGCACACTTTAGATTGGGGGTAATGAGATTTACATTGATGATTCACTTACTTAATGGGAAAATTTATGTTTTATGCATTTCAAGAGAATGTTTTCTGCTGGAATAATCTTTATAGCATGCTGCTTCATTAAACGTCCTCCACTGCTTGATAAAACACAAGTGCCTTATA
The DNA here is from genome assembly GCF_963691925.1 of Scomber scombrus. Classification (NCBI taxonomy): domain Eukaryota; kingdom Metazoa; phylum Chordata; class Actinopteri; order Scombriformes; family Scombridae; genus Scomber; species Scomber scombrus. The sequence continues at coordinate 8,092,187 of NC_084986.1, forward strand.
TCTCGTACAGTATTCTATTTCTGTCCCATAAGAGATAACAATCTGAGGACGGAGGAGAGATATCGCCTTTGTAGTGGCAGATCGTCAGAAAGACGAGATCCAATCTTTCTCTTTTTCTCTCCTTCTCTCTCAGTTGGGGAGAGATAGGGCTAATGTATTGCGTGTGCAAGGTCTCACCAAGCTCCTTTGCAAAATATGCGATGCATGTAGTTGATAAAGTTGAAAGCAAGCGTTTCAGTGCAGATATCTCATAACCAGGAGATATCTCACATAACTTGTGACAAAGATTGGAGTGTGATTAGACATAGATTGTTTTATTGATCTCTGTGCTTCCATCTGATCTGATAAGATCGTTAATTCAAAGCGTCCTATTAAACTACATAACCTTGGTGCTGAATGTGAAAATCTTCAGCATGTGACCGTGTACAGTCCATCAAGCTGAGGGGTGTTAGTGGTGAAATGTAACTAAGTACATTTTCTCAAGTGCTGAAATTGTACTTCTGTTTCCCTTCTCTGCTAAATTGCATGTCTATTTCTCCATATTTTAGAGGAAAATCTACTCTATTGCATTTAGACTACCAGCTATTTTAGTAATTGTTTTCATACGAAACATAAAATTAGCTTCTAAAACATGATGCATTGCTCAGTAAAACAAATCTCCTTAAGTAATTTAGTCTGTAATTGAGTCTATAAATTAGTTTCTTTTTTACACTATGTGGAAAATCTGCCAGCTTAGTAGGGATATTTCAACCTGTTTTCAAAATGCAAATAAGCTTGCTTCAAACCTTATTATCACATTTCAGGATACAGACACTCATTTCTTGAGCATTTTTAAACAAGATGATTTAATGAAAAACTGTTTTGAATATTCTTCCTACACTGCTCAGATGTTGCCAGAAATATCTTTATAAGATTAAAGTTTTTGCAGGTTAAACAGTCTGACAGTATGTGAAGAAATTCCACCTCCAGCAACTGCAATAAAAATTCTGCACACAAATGAATGTATAGTGATAATATTACTAAAATACATGTAACGAATTAAATGCATAATGACTAATTTCATATGTAATTTAAGCACATTTTGCTGATGTATTTCTGTACTCTTATTTAAGATTCTGCAGGACTTTAATTGTAATAAAGTGTTTTATATTGTTATAGTAGGATCTAAATAGTATTCCAGAGAAACCCTGGAGCATTGCAACGTGATCGATCATAAACATCACAATTACAGCTCGCCTCAAACAGGGGAGGTGAACGGTTAATGTTCCTGGGTGCTCACCTAACAATTGATGCCTAAGGTCATTAGCATTCACGGCGGCTCTCGGCTTCCCCTCGCCATCGGTCCCACTTCATCAGTTAAACAGCAAGCTTCTAACCCTGGCTTTGTTTGGTGGGAGCGTCCATGTCTGATAAGGGCCCCCTTGATATGGCTGACATCATTAATCACCAGCACTGTGGGAGGACATGGTGGGCAGGTTGAGAGCAGCAGTACCACCATCTCTCCCTGTGGAACCTTTTTAACGGTGCTGCGCTCCTAATTAATAGAGCTGGCCCTTTCTCTTCGTAGATAGACATCGAAATGCATGCAGTGAGAGATGTAAATAATGGCTGCCAGACAGGGAGTTTAGGATTAGTGTTCTCTGTCAGAGACATATACAAAGAGAGACGGAGTGTATCAGGGACGAGGTTGAGATAAAGACAGAGAAACAGGAGGAAGAGGAGTAGAGCCGCAATGGATTGAAAACTGATATTCACAGGTAACGGCAAATGTCAGCAACATCGATAACACCACCTTGTTGGTGACCATTTTTCGTCTTCACATTAAGTGCCCAGGAGGGCAGCAAAAAACATTTGAAGTGAGGAGAAATGAAACATGGGGCCAGTGCTTTAATTTTACTGCTCATGCACCCTGCTGGAACCAAATTTTAATTGCTTGTTAGAGATGATGGATTAAAAAAACTGCATGTATGCACAGCTCTGTCAGTCAGCCAGCTTCACCTTAAACTGTCACTGAGCAAGTCAATTATAAGACTCCTGAGACAAGCTGATCCAAAGTAGAAGAAAAAAGTGTTGAATATGGTTGTTTTCTTCTCTCTATTGCAATAGTAATTGTGCTCTATTTTTTGGTTTCACATTGGGATAAAACACAGGAGATGATATTTTAAAAAACCTCAAAGACAGAGATGCAAATTGCTTGTGGGTGCAGGTGAGATTTTTTTTTAAAAAGGTGTTATATAACATTCTTCACCACTAAGCAAATACACAAACAACACACCAACGAGTAAATGTGTGTATGAATGTGTTACTGAATGCAGGAAATTATGTTTCTGCCTTTAGCATTTTTGCTCTTGAGAGTTAAGGCATCCTATCTCCATACTAATGTCCCTACTAAACTCATAACTGCACCTGTCACTGTTCAAATTAAGGGTACTTGGTCATTACCAACACCTACGGGGGAAAAATAAATATAAAAAGCTTTTTCTAAAATGATGCTCCAGTCAGAGAAAAATGAACCTCTTCATTAATTACTTTAAGTTGCCAGGTACATGCAGAGATTCCCATTCCTGAGTAAGGTACCTCAGGGAAAGTGTTCCTGTCTGAATATTATTGCCAGCAACACCAGAATTCAAATCTAATAAAATATCAGTCAACATTTTCCATACAGTATTATTGAGTCCCCTCAGGCAACTGCAGCCCGATTTTGGATAAAATGCCCCAATTAAACTATATGACAACCAGCTAGCTTGATATTCATACATGGTAGAGCTTTAGAAAAGGCTAATAAGAGATTGAGGTGGATTCCAAGGAAAGCAAGCTGCAGTTTAATATATCAGAGTTGTTGTTAGAATTTAAGAGTATTAGTATTGTGGCGAATGCACTGATGTCCTTTTCATCCAGTGTCCTTGGAGCTCTCAGTCCAAGGAGCACACAATGTACTTCAAACATCTAAAGGAAAAACTGGACAGGTCATAACTATATTCATTTGATTTGATGTTAATTTTACCAGCGTTAAACTGAACTCCAAACACAATCTTTCTTTACTGTAAGTCCGAGCCCATGCTCCACTATTTCTGTTGTGTCATTCTGTTGCATTTTAGGACCAGTTCACAGATTTTAGCCTGAACAATAAACCATATTAATATACAGCAGCATGTCAGTAAGAACCACTGGCTGCAGCAGTAAGCAAGGACTAAAAACAAAACATAGCCTAACAGTGAAAGATGCTCAAATGCAAGTATGAAGGCCTTAATGATGAGATAATGATGAGGCCTTAATGATGACTTCTGCAATTATTCAAAAGACTATATTTTTTCATACTGTCAATACTTGTAAGTAGGATGTACGTTTGGTTTTTACACATTTGAGATTTGTTGACAATAAGAAAAAAATATAGAAACTCGCCAGCCTTATCATTTAAGTCAGTATGGTCTCCATGAGTGCTGGTGGAAATGGACCTTCCCAAGATTGGCAGCAGTGGTTCCTCTGGGGTTGGCATTACAGCATTTCCACTGTTGTAGCTGTTATCTTCCTAAAATCTGTATTTGTTTAAGAATAAATCTTTTGTCATTTAACTATTTCTAAATGACTTTGCCACATTAATGCTGTAAATGTACACTTAAGCAAAAACAAAGTTTCAGATATGCATTTACAAAATATGCTCTACAAAGATGCTGAACACATACCATGTAAATGTAAGTATTCTTGTTGTCACCAAGGAAAGACAAAATGATCACATTTCTTATTTAAACTTTGTATTCCAACCTTGATTATCTTGTACAGTTTGTCCTCTCGTGGACAAATTGAACAGATTTTTACAAAATGCTATTTTATACTTTTAACAAAGTTTTAACTTAATTAGCAACTGAAGAGTTCACCTTCTCTGACCTCGCACTTTAGAGCAACCTGCACTCTTGGGGGTGAGGAAAAGTAGTAGGACTAGCAAGTAAAGTGGTCATTTATGCATGTGTATGTATGTGTGTGTGAGAGAGAGATATTAAAGCAGACAGTGATGAAATGATTCTGTTCTGTTGGTAAGCATGCCGAGAGAAAACAGGCAGCGGGATGCTTGACACCAGAAACCCCTGCACTGGGCCTCACCATGGGAGGGCCCTGCGTCGAGTGTGAGTAATTACTTGTGTGAGTACTTTGCTGCCCTGTAGCTTCCTAGAACCCCCTTCATAATGATGTCCACAGACAAAGTCATGCACGCCAAAACCACCTTCATATTCTTTCAATTAGTCCCCTCAGGCATGCTAATTATGGGAATCAAGAATCGATTTTCGTCTGCTGTAACATCCATGTCGGGATGGGGAGTTTCTGCAGGTGTAATGGCTGTGATAGTCACAGTATACACAGTCAAGATATTGGGCCATTAATCTTCAGAAAAAAATGTTGCCTGTGTGTAATCCTGAACGAGCAACCTCATATATATCACATTCTATTTCTAACTCCTTCAGCAAATGACGACAGGATGTGGTGCAAGTTTGTCTTCGCATATTGGACGATCAGATTTGCTGAAATGAACGGCGCCATGGATCACAGCCTATTCGTTTACAGTACCACACATTCCCAATGAAAGCGTGTGTCTCGGTTACACTTAAACAATTGAGGCGATCCCCACCCACCCACCCATCTAATCCATAATGAGATTCCTGGCGGTTTTACAATTGATACATCATAATGAACTTTAATGAGATGCTTTTTAAAAGATGAGTCCAAATCGGCACTTTTGCTTGGATTACAGGCAGTGGCATGGAGGAAGAAGGGGGAAAAAAAGGTTCTTTTGCCAAGTGAGAGGAAAGCAGTATTGATCCATATGCATTGTCTCGTTAATTTTGCTAGAGGTGTGGATTCCTTTTGATCAATATCTAGCGACTGCATCTTTATTCTTCTGTGTAACCTATTACTGTCGGTGAAATGCGAGGCCCGCACCACAATTAAAGCTGTGGAGCAGGCAAGGCCAATCAATAGCATAGATGTATGATCTGTAGAGCAGGAAGCAAACTAGTCAAAGGTACAGGGCATTTTATTCCAAGGCTAAAGGCTAATCTGGGTGAGTGACTCCACCTTAGTCAATGGCCACCATGGTTCCCAAAAGCCCGGCTCTAATAAGAGGAGAGAGGCTCAAGGCTTTTCTCAATAGAGCTTCAGTCTCCAGGGTCATTTCCATCTATCTGTAGGTGTTATGAAAGTAATGATCTGTTGACTTCTTTGCCTTTTGCATGATGCACCATACCACTAGGTAATGCAAACTCCCAGAGTTAACATGGCTGAAGACAAATATACGGGAGCCTTGAAAGACAAAATCCAATTATTGAAACATAAAAATAATCAAATAAAAAATACACTCCAAAAGAAATAAACAGACATTAAAAAAAATCTGCAGAGTAAATTGATATTATGGAAATGCTCCAGGCCACTAAGGGGGGGAGAATTTTTTTAATTTATTTTTTATTCACAGTGGCAAAAATTAGTCAGAAGAAACAAAAGCAATTATAGCAGCTATACATGAAGAACTCTTAGCATTGTATGATTAACTAGCTACCAAACTACAATGGAAAGTGATTGTAATATCTAATTTTTACTGTATATTTTTCAGCATTAAAGAGCTTCAGTGTTGGATAAAGGTTGAATAAAAATATTTCACAGATAAAAGAGCTAAATAAGGAAAAGGCAATACCTCATACAATGTACTTTCCCAGATAGCAAAATTGCTGTGGCCCAAATCCAGCCCACAGCCAACACTTTTGGTCCTGTCATCCGGCCCACATACTGTGTGGAATGACGGCACTTGGGCAGACTACTCCTGATGCACAGATCTGTGCCACAAGAAAGCCATAGCAATGCTGTATGTCAACCAAGAAAAACCAGCACTGATCCTCATCCAGAATACACATACCTAAAAGCACCACATCTTTACCAAAAAAGGCCCTCATTTGATTTAGGATATTTGAGCCATATTTGCCATTTTAAATGTGGGCCATTTCAGGCTCATGTTCATTTTGTCATTTTGACCAGAAAAAGGCCAACAGTGCTACATCATCTTTTGAAGTGACCCACTTCCATATGATATCCTTTAACAAAAATCTGAAGCAAAATGATGAATAAAAAGACTGGTTCTGACTGTCCATGAGTTGCTTTCATTTTCCTTTTGAAAATTAATTTATGTGCATGGTATTCATGTACAGTTTCCACTGGTCAATTGTGAACCAATGAAGGCCTCTATCAATGCCATTCTTTGCAGTTCATGCGTGTCTGTATGGAAGATATACCATGATTATAATGATCATGCTGATAATGATGAAAGAGCTAACTAATTATGATTTTTAAAATGCTACTGATAACATGATTATGATGACATTAGCGATGATTAAGCCAATGGCTGCTTTTTCTTTTTTTTTTTCTATGGGTGATGTAAATGTTTCCATGTAATCAGCATATCCAAGTTGAGTATTGATGACAGGGCTGCAGCTGCAGAGTGAGATGACATCGCTGCATAGCTCAAAGCTTCCTCTCCCAGCTGTATTTTCATATCAGCAGTACAGCGGCTGTTAGCATATTAGGCTGTGCTTTTCTGCCAGTCACTGCCATAGTATAGAAGTAAATGGAATGACTATAAATCACTGCTAAATCACACAGCAGAACTAAGATTATGCTTAGAATAATGACATAGCTATAAATCTTCCATGCTGCTGACTGGACTAGACAAAAACACAAGTTTATTCTGGTTTTGTAATATCATTTCCAATACAGATTAGGCTGACATTGATGGATTGTATCATCATTCTCTGAAAATGCAAACTGACTTTTTTTTGTTGACATGCTGACAATTTGACATTAGTTTATTGTGTGGGTGGGCTGCTCTGTCAATAGTTTGGAGGAATAAAAATCAAATCAAATAGATTGTCAAATTTAGAAGTTTTCATTAACTTTGAGGAAAAGTTTAGAGGACAAATCCGGCCGCTTGTCGTTTCAACGTGTCACCTCGCAGTGTTGTGCATCCCGATGGCTGTGTGGTAACAGCGAAATGGGTTACAGATACTGGAAAATTGTGTGTCTAACAGCCTCTTGGCATTCTCTTTTTGAGTGTAGAGGCACTTACTGGAGTACGGTGATGGCTGTTGGTCATTTGTATATGGATTTCACTGCCACGTTTGAGAAGTTGCAGCTCTCAGGTATTCACTGCAGCATGAAGAGCAATAAATAGCAGAGTTATCTCACTGTTAAAGTCCACTTACCTCCTGAGGGCCCAGTGCTCTATATGTAAATGAGAGTGCCTTGTAACAAGTATGCAGACACACACACACATATTCTTCTTTCTTTCTTACTCAGACACACAGGTTTTGATGTGCACACACACAAACTCCCCAAGTGATTCTGGCTATGTTCTTCTTTAGATGAAAACAAAATACTCAATGAAGTCCTTTCCTCTAGCAGGTTGGACACGAGGTGACTGCGTCCTCCTCCACTGTTCAAGTGTGAGGCCTCTGTTTTCCTCTTGTTTTTCTTTCTCTTCCTCCACTTCACACTGACTCAGAAACAACTAAATTAGACAGTATTTGCCAAGCTGTTAATATCGTGAAAATAATTGGGTGGTTTGGAGGTACGAAGGCCTTCTTTGTTTCAAGTCCGGTGGTCTTGTTCAAAGCAAACCTCTTCGGCTTTCAATCACAATGTTCGGACTAGAGATGAAAGCCAAGGACCGCTGACTTTGTTTTCGACCCCACCCCTCTGCGGTTTAGGGCTGACCTGAGAAAGTCTGAAGGTAATGCCAGTTAATCACATACATCAGTCAAGCTAAACAGAAAGCCAGCAATAACCATGCGTGTCCACCCCTCATTCCCATGGCGTCTTCATGACAGAATGGGTCAGACGGGGAGCAGCAAAGAAAAACAAACTTCAAATATGGAGTGGGTATTTAATTAACCATGACAACATAGTTCAGTTTAACGAGCATTTCTTCTGCGACTTGAGTCTGCCAACCATTCTCTGAAGCTCCTCACAGTTGCTCAGGGCAACTAAACATCTTCACCAGTTAGCCACAAAAAATGAGTGACGCTTGCCAAAGCTTTGTAAATATGCACAGAGGTGAAAACAGCTCTGCCAACATCCTCCTGGTACACTGGGAATAAGGCTTTAATGAATAGAGGCCTTGGTTTCCTGAATGACGACGCACAGCTGCCCAGCATGTGTGGTGCTTTCATATCCTTCTCATTCCAGGCTGGTACTGACCTCAAAAAAATGCTTTACTCTTATAATAAAAATAATGATGTCTGGAAAAAATAATTACATGTCACAGGCTCAGTGAAACAGTGGGTCCAGATAATGCAACACATTTAATAACAGGAGGAGGTACCTGTGCAACATACTTATGGTGAGTCAGCAACACTGTTTCATATCACTGGAGCTACAACGACCTCCTCCAGCCCTGCGGTTTCTCTACAATGTGAATGCAGCTGTAATCATCATTACTTACAGTTCTGCTATAAACTTCTTACAAAACTTCAATCACACAAAAACCAAACACATTTATACGCATATATTAAACTCAAAAACATTTACTTCACAAAAGTGCAAAAATCTCATGAAACTTATACTACAGTAAACATTGTTACACAATTCTCACATTGAAACTTTTACCAACCGACAGCCTCATATTACATCTTGCACTGCACTGACTGGCTGACAAAAGTATTGCGGCACAGTTTCCTGCTAATACAGGAATAGTAGCCCTCCAGGGTACCTGGCTGATTCCTGGCAGGCTGACAGGTCTATGTTCAGGTCTATGTTCAGTCCAACATTTGCCCTGCATGAGAAAAACAGCAGCCCTCTCATTCAGTTGAATGGAGGCTGGGTGCCAACGCAATAGATGTCTGTTAAACTTCTTAGCTTTCCTTCGTTGCTTTGCCAAAGTTCAACTTTGGTTGCAACACACATTCTTGGTGGAAGACTTTGTAATGTGAATGTCGCCTTTCTTTAGTTTACCTCACAATGAAAGAAAGAATATTTGCCATTGTGTAAAATGTTGTGCAGTGTTTTAGCATCTAATATGCCTTTAATGGTTACTCCAGCTGGACTTTCTGGATTTTATTTCATTGTCTGACTGGTACCTTAAACATGGCCCCTTTCTGTCTGAATGATACTAACTGTCACAATCTCAATACTCATTCACACCTATTACCAAATAGCTGGGCGTACCCATACATTTTATTGGCTTTTACTGACCAGTAATGCTAATTGAAAACATTGTCTGGTACTGACCAGCACAACGTATACAGTTAACCTTCAATATGTCTGCCATGTTTTAAATGTGGTTATATTTTTCATAAATATTCTCTAAAACAGTCTCTTAATCCTTTGTTAGTCACATGAAGTACACACACTGTTTATTACGTAATGTAGCAAGAAATTAATTATTGAAATATGAATGAATTCCCACATTGAAAGCTTCACTTCTGAGTTTGTCATTGCCGTTCCAAAAGCTAAGAACTATTAGGCAGAAAGAAATAGAGATATTTGTGACTGAAATTGCTGTCATCAAAAGGTGATAGATATGTAGATGATATGCAGTCTTTCAAGGGCAGCCATTTTAAGTACCCAAACAAACTTTTCTATCAAAGAACAGCAGGAATTCATTTCCAAAAAAACCCCTCCTAACAGTTTTAACTTAATATACTTTAATATACACAAAAATACTTGCAAAAAAATGCCCTTAGCAATGTGACTCACACTTAGATGTTACCATATTTGTCTTAGCTGTTAAATGGCTTTTTCATGTTAAAGCTTGAGTGTTTTAGTTTATTTAGGGAAGCATTCTGGTTGAGGTTTTTCCTGAATTCACTGCAGGCTATCGCTTGTGTGGAAGTAAGTAATTCAGCATATTGAGTTTATGAAACCAGCTATCTTTTTTGTGAGGAAAGAGTGCAAGAATGGCTTCATATAAGTGTAATATCCAATATAGCCGGTTTTAGTGTGGGTGAGAAATTTCAGAGCAAGCTAACCACCCCTGTCTGTCTATCTCTGTGCTGTACAGCCCCGCATGCAATCGTAGCCCATGCCCAGCTCGATCATAAATGAAAGTGACTTTGAGAGCAAACAAACAAACAGAGCTTAAGTGAATCAGTTAGGCAGAAAGAGGCATGTGGCAGGCAGGCAGGTGATGGATGGTGGTGCTTAGGAGCCGTGACTTTTGGGTAAGTGACAATGACACACATAAAGGCCACCATTACCCATTTTAAGATGCGGTTAAAATCCTTATCGACCCGCCCGCCTCACTTGCCAATATGCCAGAGCATCACGCCAGCTGGAGCTAGATGGCAGACGGGGAATGATTTGCATTGACGAGAACCACGCAGTCCCCCTCGCTATAACACTCTCACACACGCTTTATACGCTGACAAGTTTTCTTATGTGAGCAGGGTTTAAACCCAAAATAGAAGAGCACCCATAGTAGCAATCCATTGATGATTCCAAATACTGAACTTAACAATTTGTCACCAATGCACTTCAGAGTGAAGAGTGTTGCAGAGTCAAATTAATACCTGACACCAATTTAGCCGAGGGCATTTTATTCCACATCTCCTAATGCTGCTGAAGACGCTCACCTGTGCCAAATAATTGCATGAAATTAGAGTTTCCTTCTCACTCTGAATCTGCATTTATGCAAAGTTCATTCACTCTTTAAAAGGCCTATGTGTTGCATCTGTCAAATGTTTGACACTGGTGGAAATTTTTAACCAGGCGTTGACAGACACACCTGTCCTATTTTGTCAGAGGGGCAGTCTGTAAGCATTTTTCTCTGGAGTGCACGAGTGTCTCGAAAAAGGGAAGGGAGTTAAAAGGTAGAGAAAATTCCTCTTCACAACCATTACTGTCATTTAAAGACAATCTTCAAAAGGAGGAAATAGTTTTAAGATGATTCTGGGAAGTGTTTTCTTGTGCTTTGCTGCTTTTTTTGAGTGCAGTTAGTGCTATGCTTCTGATCTTAAAATGGTTTCAGTAAACTAGCCTGCTGTTTACTCAACCGTCATGCAATTTTTTTTGCTTTTACTCTGACAGCTACTGGTTTTGATGTGTTGCCTTAGTGAGGGGTGTGTGAACAGTACGAGCAGCTCAACTCTCAAAACTACCAGACACAGGAACAGTTTCCTTCCTCTCGTGGTCACCCTGATGAACACTCAGCTCAGATGCTGTGCAATAACCCTGTAAAATTAAAATACCCAATTATAAGCATTTATTTTTAGTTTAAAATACAAAATGTGCAATAACATGTAGAGTCATTACTGTTTATCTGAGCAGGTGTATATACTGTAAATAACCAAACATTTGTATATAAAGTAACTTATCATGTTTTGTTATTCAATATTTATTTCATCCATTCAATATTTATTATAGCACTCCATGCAATATTTATTTGCACCATTTGTATCCTGTTTACAATTTTCAGAAACTGTTTCACCTGTATATAGAGATTGTATGTTGTTGCCCACTTCTTTTATGTGTCTTTATGTATCTATTTTTGCTTTTACATAATAGTGCTATGTTTATGTTTGTCTTGTTGTCCTTGATGTGTGTAGGTACATTGAGAGCCACTAGAAACCAGATTCAGATTGCTTGTATGCATAAGAACATAGTTGACAAATAAAGGCGATGATGAAAAAGATGAAAAAAAATTGTGCTCATTAGTGTTCAGATTTTAACATTTATGAGTTAAAAATGACTAAAACTCTAAATCAAAAAAATCCTATGTTGACTCAGGGGGTAATAAGACATCTGTCGTGACTGACAAAGCTAATTCGTTTTCTGCAACTTGAAGCTGCAACCTGAAAATAATATGAAAAGCAACAAGGTTGAGTGGGATATTTCAAGTACCAATAACTCTGAATGAAATGTAAACTCTAGTTAACTGAGTCTGCACATCCATACATCCATCCATTTTCTATACCGCTTATCCTCTAGAAGGTTGCAGGAGGGCTGGAGCCAATCTCAGCTGACATTGGGCAAGAGGCGGAGTGCACTGTGGATAGGTCACCAGTCCATCATAAGGCTAACATATAGTATACAGACAACAACCATTTACACTCATATCCACACATATGGGCAATTTAGAGTCAACAGTTAACCTAACCTGCCTTTTTTTTGTACTGTGGGAGGAAGCCAGAGTACTCGGAGAAAACCCATGAAGGCAGGGGGAGAACATACAAACAACAGTCTACACAGTGAGGACTAAATTAAAACAAAAAACTCTGAATTAGTTCCATATCCATAAATATATATATATTGTTATCACGTGGGCCTGAATATTCACAGTATCCTTATTGAATAGGGTGTGTACTGATGTTGCATGATTGGTTGTTTGTAGCCTTATTGTTTACGTGCTAGCATGTGTTTCCAAGTCTAAGTTGGTGTGAGTCTTTTAAAGCTAGTCAGCCCTAAAAGTGTTTCCCTCGGTCAGTTTGACCTCCAGGAGTTTCTGAAGGCTTGTGTAACGTGTTTTTCTGCCACAGAGGCAATACATTTATGAAAATTGAAAGCTGACATTTTTACTGCAGAATTATCTGTCAAACAGCCAAGAATTACTGTTGTCACTTGTGATGAGGAGTTCAAAAAGACAAAACAAAAATGTTAACTGCCAGAGAACATTTAAAAAAGGAGAGTGAATCGACTGATAAACAAGCTACAAAAATGTGGGATCTTCATTCTACTTTAATGGTGTTATTTTTCTTTTACGGGATAAAAGGCTTCAAGAATGAGGATGGTTTTCTCCTTTTATAATATTAATGATATCTCAGAGGAACTTTCCCAAAGTGAACATGTGTTGTATCTTGTTTTCCCCAAAACAAGTGTTAGAAAAGGGGAAGTTATCTAATGTTTGGGATAATACAGTAAAAAGATTGTGTTCCAAGTAGAGTGACAAGCACAACTAACAGGTAGACACTAAGTTAAATCTGGGATAGTAGAATTGTGCAAAAAAAGTATATTCATAGATATATATTTTGATATTCACATTTGAGCTACACAGCCACACCAGATGTCAGTTTAATACAATTTAAAATAGTCCTGCAACAAAAACTAGTTTTGTGAAGCTTAAAATATTGGATTTTGGTTGGGCCTGTGTGAGAGAGCTGTTCATTTAAGTCTTTGGAAATTGCGGAGGCTGCAGTTTTGCTAATGTAGTATTGGATTGCATTACTTCCCCCAAAACATTATCACTCCTTCATGAACCCTTTGTGTCCACAAAGTCATGCACAAGCCCCCATGTGCCCTGCCCCTATCTGACAATCCTGCCTGCCCATAGTAAATCATTTCTGAGTGGGACTGATTCCAAAGGCCCTCGGTCAAGACTGTGCTACAGATGAAATGGATAAAGACTATGAATAGAGATCCCATTTCCTTCAAGCAAGAGCTTGACACTCAGATACACGGTGCTAGGAGAAAATCCATAAATGCAAATGGTGTTTTGGATGCAGTGTGGTGGCTGCAGGACACAAGGAACTTCATATTATAGCTCAACGAGCTCAGTGGATCACGAACGGCAGAGTGGGTGCTGAATTGATTTCTGGCAAATACCTTGATGTTGATTTGCTTATTCTAGAGCTTTTTCGGGGGAAGGAAGGGGGGTGGGTTGTCATGTCTTTTTACTGATGCAAATCTGGCTATTATTCTGTACAACACCAAGCATGAATTAACATGCTGCAGGGAGGAAGACTGAAATTGACATTATCATCTTCATACCTAGGTATTTCAATTTTCTGTCTGACTCAGTGAAGAAGAAATCATTTCAACTTCAAATTAAATGACTGACTTTTAGCAGTATTATAAGTAGAAATAAGGTAACACACGCTATTAGCACAAAGAAACCAATTATCCAAGTGTAATATTCAGTGTGCCTGCCAGATGTGTGTGTATGATCAAGTGGAAGCACTGAGTGCTCTAGTTCTTCCTAGTTTAGTTTAGTATTCACTAAATATAAATATAAGTCCCTTTGGCATTTTGATGCATGAGACTGAATGAATTTTATGAATCTACCTAAACAGATTATATCATCGTTCGACAGCCTGTCTAGCTTCAGACAACTTAAATGTCTGCAAATTGTCTCTATAGTGAACTGCACTGTGGTGATGATACACTTAAGACTATGAATAGAGTGTACTTTACCCCCTGCGATTACATGACATGACACACAGCGCTAGGAGAAAATCTATAAATGCAAATAATGTTGTGTTTATCGTGGTGGCTACTGAAGAAGAGGATTTTCATATCGAAGTACAATAAGTTAACTGGTTGATGCACACTCCAGTGGGCTTCACATTGATTTCTGAAAAATATCCCAGAAGATGTTGATGTTCTTTTTCCAGGGCGTTTGCTCGTTGGTTGTCCTGCTTTTCTGACTTTAAGCTAAATTGCTGTTATTCCTGCACCCACACCAAACTACAGATTGGTATGTAGGCATATCCGAATACTTGCTTCAACTGAGACACAGTTTTTGGAAAACAGTCGCAAAAGACCTTCAATCAGAGGTAAATAAATATAATAAAATTGATGTGAAACAAGGACACTGGCCAGTTCTCCTTCTTGTCTTGAATTTGTAACATCAGCTAACAGCATCAGCATTCAAACTGGATTATAAGTCAACACCACCACAAATACACAGCATAGAAAGGCGAGACAACTTGGGATATACATCATTAAAAAGACAACACCAGGACAAATGTCATCATTTCAATGAGTGAGTGAGGATGTGGGACTGACAAAAACAGAATACTTGGTGCTAATTGTGGTTTTCTTTCACATCTACTCATGACTTTTAAACAGCACAAACATTGAATGTTAATTGAAGAATCTTACTTGCAGTAGTAGACAGACAAAATGGAGCTGAACAAGACCGGCACCCGACTAGCTCCTCATCCCAGGGGACAGGCTGCCTCGCTGCTGTTCCATCAAACCAGCTCACTGCTCAATTCAGTTTTCAGTCAGAAGACAGAAAGGTGTTTATTTGTTAGTGTTGTGTTTTGTTGAGCTACCCTGCTAATTAGTGAAAAAATAGCTCATTATCTGTATTACCCATATGTTATGAGACAATGAAGCAGTGGTGACAGAAGTATTCAGATACTTAAAAATACTCCATTAGAAGTAAAAGTCCTCAATTCAAAATCCTACTTAAGTATAAGTACTAAGCATTAGATGTAAAATGCACTTAAATTGTTAAAGCAGAAGTAGCAGTTTGGTCCCTCTAACTGATATATTACTATATATGATATCATCAGTTTGTTACTGCTGTAGCTGCTGCAGATAGAGCTAGTTTAGCCCAGTGTTTCCCAACCTAACGGTTAAGCCCCTCAAGTGAGTCACCAGAAAAATCTGAGGGGGCTTGAAAAGATTAATGGGAGAGGAAAGAAGAAAAAAACTAATTTCCTCAGCACAAATCTGTTTTTAGTTTTTAGTTCTTTGATTTTTGGTAAAAAAATATTGGATTGTTTAAACATTTATTGAAATGAAACAATGTGAAAAGTTTGGGGGGGGGGGGGGGGGGTGAAGCTGTTAACAACTAAAGCATCTGAAATGTGACTCTGTCCACACTGCTTTTGTAAGACATCAAAAGCCAGAATTGTTGGAAACCACTGATTTCATCTTTAACAATGTGTTGTATTTTAAAGCTTGTTATATTATCCATTGTGTCAAATCTTCATCTGAAAGTTACTAAAGCTGTCAAATAAATGTATTGGAGTAGAAAGTACAATATTTCCCTCTCAAATGTAGTGGAGTGTAAGCTTAAAATAGCATCAAATGGAAATATTGAAGTACAGTTCAATAGCTTAAAATTGAACTTAAGTACAATACTTGAGTAAATGTACTTTGCTACTTTCTACCACTGCAATGTAGTCAAAACCTACATGCTGGATATTCTGAATCACCTCAGTTTGCTTTCCTATACAGGTTCATTTCATTGAGTTCTTTTGGAATCTGTCTGAACTTCTAACCTTACTTTGTTTTATATGGAGTACAAACATTTAAACACTAAAGGGTTACACAAGTGGTTTTCTTACATTGATGATTTGTTTCTTACCATGGTTGTTGGGAAACATCATTTCCTTGTGGTGAAAAAGGTGTGGCTGAAGTTTGAGGACTCTTAAATACTGGGGCCAACTCCACCATGTGCTGCTACTGTATGTCATGGGTGGATTTGGGTTTAGTTAGTTTTGCTTTGTATATGATGTCCATTTTGACCCTATCATATGTTATTTGTTTTGGCCAAGCACCTATGTATGTTCCCTCATTGTTTGTTGTTAGTTTGTGCCCTTAAAGAATGAACTGGAACATGAAGGGATGGAAAACATGGACTTGAAAACACTCTTTACTAGGCGTGTGACGAGATCTCGCGAGACGAAACGCGACGATATTTCTCGTCGAAGTGGATTTTGTCTCGCGAAGCTATAATTAAGGGACGCACAAAAAAAAAAAAAAAAGACGATCGGTTTTCTATCGCTCGTTCGCACGTCATGTCTTCTTTTTATAATGTTGTTGCAGCTTCTACCTGTTGAGAAGATCTCAGTCAGCAGTAGGAGATGAGGAGAGGAGAGGAACAGGTTAACCTCAGGTCTCTACACTGAGAGCCTGAAGTAGGAGGAGCGGAGGAATCTAGCGCAGCTATGGAAGCCTAATGATGCAAAAAGTAAAATGAGTCACACTACCAAATTATAACTTGTGTATTTATGTGATACAGGATTTGTGCAATTTACTTGTATTTCTGTGTTTTTTTATTAGCAATATGTTATAATTTGTGATAATTGGATTCTTTATTTAATTTATATTTATATATTAGAATTGTTTCTATTCTTTACAATTTACTTTTTAGTATTTGTGATTGTATCTAACTTTTGTATTTATGGTTGTTATTTCCATAAATACCAAAATTATCCATCTATAAAATATCTATATGGGGAAACCTTTTACAGTGCTGCATACAGCATATGATAATTATATATTTAGAAAGTAGAACTAAAGTGATTCATTACAAGATGATTAGTTAAAACATTTCAATTCAATTTCCATTTTGTGAATTTCAAATAAAAGAACAGTCATGTATTTCCTCATTGAAATGTTCTTAAAAATATAGTTAAAATCTCGTATGGTCTCGATCTCGTGAACCCAATATCGTGTCTCGTCTTGTGAGCTGAGTGTATCGTCACACCCCTACTCTTTACAAATGACTAAAAATGATATTTTAAAACATGTCACTTATTTAAGAAGCACAGATTTAATTACAAGGATTTAAGAACTATATAATTCAACAGCAATTCGCCTTTAAACAGGAAGAAAAAGAAGGTCAGTTTGTCCACTTACTATCTTGATTAGTTGTTGTCACATTGAGTGGAATTATATTTTGTTAACCCCCTTTTATCGGCCTACTTATCATAATTTCGGTTTGTAAAGTTTTTTGCATTTTTGGGGTAAATGAAAACCATTTTTTCCATCTCCTGTTTCCATATTGCCCCCCTAACATTCGCCAAAAAATCAATTGTATATTTTTTCATTATTTCATTATTGCATGTTACCTGAGAATATGTAAACAACTGTCTCATGCTAGAGTGAACATACTGAGATGTATCCTTAAATGTTATGGTTTCTTATATAAACCTGTATAGAGAGCTAATTGGAGGCTCAGTAGCATGTTTGAAAGAAAAAGTTCAATATATATTATATCAGCCAGATTCCACTTTGATGTTATCCCTGTACTCACCACATCAGTGGATGATACTGAACCCAGCCAACTCTCCTCTCCTCTTCAGATATGCCCAGTTCTCTGGGGAAAGTGATGAATGTATTATTTTTGTTTTTATGCAATATTTATACATGTGGTCCCATCTTGACTGTGCTGTTGTGTTACCTGTGCTGCACGATTTTTTAAAAATTTTTTAAGAACATAGTCTACTTGACATGTTTGCACTGATTAATGTGCATTATTACAAAATGAGACAACACTGCAATGAAAAGCACATTTCTACTGATATAATTATGTAAAGAATATGAAAATATTTAATTCATGTAGAGACACTGCTTGCTAATATTTACTCTGAAAAGTAAAATTATTAGTGTGTAAATTTACACTGACCTTCACCTTTCAGTGCAAAAATTAATACAGCAGAGCTGAAACTAGGTTCTTTGAAACATAACATGTTTTAATAAATTAAGCATGATTTTGATACAACACCTTTGGAAAATCTTATGCTCAAGCAGTAGTTTACTTATCTTTCACTGTGTGGATGTCAACTAAGCTACGATCATGGATTATTTATTGCTGCAGTCAATTTTCTACACATGCATCCACAGGACTGGTGTGAATGCAAGATATGATTAGCCAGTCTGACGAAATGCTTTGGACAGCCCACATCTTTTGCATCATGTTGATGTGTCCAAGTAAAACAAAAAATTAAGATGTACTGACCTAAAAATGTGCAAAAAGATACAAAATGAAGCACTGCTGTTATTATGCAGAGAAAAAGAAAATGCAATATTTATTACTTCTGTGCTTCGACATGTGGAATAAGTCCTCACTAACAGAAGCAATTATCAGTAGACTCGACAGCCTAAATGAAGTAAACAATTATGCATCCATTTTCCTCTGAACAAGTACAGAGAGGAATAATAATTTTAAAAACCCAACACAAGTTCAAACAAAAAAAGTAAATGACAAACATATTCAGTGGAGAAAATGATTAAAAGCAGAGCAGGCGCTGGTCCTTCCCCAGTTAGTACATGATTCGGGCAGTGCTCGGTGGTGTTTATGTGATGAAAATAGTTTAAAATGCACACAGAAATAATGACTACTGGAACTGGGCTGAATCAGCAGCTGAACAGGTTGTTGGAAAGATATCAGACAGAATCCATTTATGTTTAGCATCACTCAGCTATACATGTTTTGCAGTAGGCAACATAAAATCTACAGAAGCATTATGGCTAATTGTTATCCTGACTGCAGAATGACATGAAATCTAAATCTCATCAGTTGATCCTGTTAAAAACATTACCATCATAATCCAAGCACTTCTAAGCCAGAGAGAAAATTAACTGCAGCTATTCTAGCATAACTATGAGTGCTTTGAGCTAAATGCATCAGCATGCTAACATGTTCACAATAACAATGCTGACATAATGATGTTTTTGCGAGTATAATGTTTACCATGTTCACTATTTTAGTTTAGCATGCTATCATGCTAACAATTGCTAATGAGCACTAAATATGATGGCTGGCTTATGGAAATGACAGTTTTGCTGGAATTGGATCATAAATCAATATATTGGACAAAATAACAGAAAAGAAAAAAGTAGTGTCTGCACACTAGATTTTAGCCCCCAATAATGTTACTTTATTGGGGGGAAAAAAGCCATAATTTTTTTCTTTTAATGAAAGACCTGGCCTAAACAGGATGGGATGAACACAGCTACCTCTCTCAAACCAACCTTTTGACCTCATAATGGTGATGATGAAACAAAATATTACAATACCATCTGAGAGGAACATAAACATCAAAACATCCATGAGAATCCTTCCAATGGTCAGGAGATCACCAAAGTGGTACACCATCAGGGAACCATTAAATTCTATATAACATTTTGTGCCAATCCATTCAATAATTAGGATATTTCAGTCTGGACCAAAGTGGTAGACTGACTGATATTGCAATCCTGGTAGGCATGTCGGTTAAAAATGGCAACAACATTTTTTTTAAATCTATCTATATATCTATTTGCTTCAAATACACCGAATCCTACATTTCCCAATGCAAGTTTGTAGCATTTTTTGTTTGTTTGAGTAATGCTGCGTTCCATTTACCTTTAGCCAGGGTAACCACTGATAGCAATACCAGTTTATTAAAACACATTTTGCTGTATTTTGCTCATACAAACAGTCTAGCAACATGTCCACAGATAGAAGTTGGACAATACTACAGTATGTGTACGACTGATTTAATGAGACACAAATACAGAAAAACTGCTCATCAACAGGATATTACTACAACTTTCACAGTCTTAATGCACAGGGCTACCATCTTGGATTTTGAGGTCGGGGCTGGTGGGGTACGTCAAACTTTCCGAGTCGCAGATCCGACTTAATGGGGCAATCCAGTTGAAATTTCCAGCTGAGAACTCAGAAATTCCGACTACTGAGTACAACTGGAACACACCATTAGACCCTTCCTGCCTGGTAAATGCCTACATCTTTATAATGACAGCCCTGCAGTTTGTAACCCTGGCAACTGTAAATCATTATTATTATTATTATTTTTCAGACTCTAACCTAGAGCCACAGAAGTCTTGTTTTAATTCATTTAGTGCTTGACATTGTGTTTATGCTACCCGATTTGTTTATTGAGGGTGGTTATTTGGTTTTATTTCCTAACCAATAAATAGCAAGTGTAGTATTCATTCTCCAAATGTAATTTTCAGCTGACAGAGAAACTGTAGTAGTGTTTGCTGGTAGTTGTTATCTTAATATTTGTCACATTGGTTAAAGAAATCTGTAGTTTGTATAAGAGTTGTATTTTGATTGGCATTAACTACAGTACAGCAGTGTCAATATCATCCATGATGTCCCCATTCTTAATCCTGTTTACGAAGCTCTGACGGTTTTCCCAACCAGCCATCGATGGAGACCAATTTCTCAGATGTGTGCAGTGATTAAGAGGTCTGGAAGCAGTCGAACATGAGACATTATACAAACACACACAGGCTGAGCAGCACTCTCCATGATGAGTAAACTGACCTTTATGTGTAAAATCTGCAGTTACCACTCAAACTGGAGGAGCAAATAATTACATTGCTGTAAGTTGGCAGTTCTCAAAAAATACAGTTTGGCTCACATGCTGCTGTGTTTACTTTACTGACAGTGATATGCTGAGGAAGAAGTGGAAGAAATATGATATTTTATTGCTCCAACACATGTCCGAACCAGAATGATTTTTATTCATGAATGTTACTTTAATGTATGAAAAAAGTAAAGAGTAGTAGAAATTGACAGGGAGGAAAGAGTCAGAATCAGACTCAATTTGTATGATGGCAAAACCTCAGAATAAAATCTAAAGAGGGCAAAACTTACATTTAACAATACAGTTATTCTATATACCACAAGTGTTGCTGGAGTTTTTGACTTGAGGCTTGTTTTCTTTTCTCTGTGCACCTAGGAAGTAGGTGAAGTTGTTCCAGAAACCCTCACTCTGCTTCTACAAAACCTCAGAAATATGAAGCATGTTTTGAAAATGACTGTTATTATCTTTTGAGACTATAGCTGCAATGGCTTTTGGTCAAGCTGGAGGAAGAAAAAGATCTTTGCCAGAACCTCAAACCAAACAGAGCCTCCATTACATTCCTTCACACACCAAATCCCAGCCACAACATAGCTGGAGTCTTTTCTTTTAAGCAAACGTGGCAAACAAACTGATGCTAAGAGGGTATCAGGTGAAGTGCAGCTACAGGACATCATGTGGGAAACTGTGCTGGTTGACATGCTTTATACTGTTCTACCATGCAGGTTTTTCCCACACAGCTTAGACAATACCTGCCAGCTCAGTTCTTCAGACATCGCTGCCTGTGATTTATTGGGGCTTTCTGCAAGGTTAAAAAGTTATGGCTGAGTTACAACTTGTCTTCCATATTAATTACATAAACAGAATGGTGTATGAGGCAGATATGGGCACTGATATTCTCTGAAGCTACACAGATCAATCAATATTGATCAACAGAACCTTGATGTATGGTAACATCTCACGCCTGAGACCTAAGGCAGCTAGATGCCATCCAGAAACGGAGCAGTCTCTAAAACAATCCCCCCCCCCCAAATAGATAAGATGGAATTAAGATCTAAAGGCGCAACCATGCACACACACTCACAAACACATTTGTCCCCATTGTTTTCCTATCTGTCTTTCTTACTTTTTCTCATGCAAATACCACGGTTGTCGCACAGCCGCACAAAGACACAGTCCTGTGGATCTTTTTCTCTGGGGTTGGTGTGATGAATATGAAATGAAATCCATATGGTTCTGTCAATAGCATAGCTGCCAACACAGCTCCACAGCCATTATAAGTGGCTACACCTCGGGCAATACACAAGCTAATGAATAGTGCAAGCAACCAAAACGGAACATTACTTCATAGCCTCGTCATAAATGAATAAACATGAGTGAGAGTATTGCAGGAATGAAATGTTTACTCATAAAAATCCTGTTTCACTTAAACACATTTTGGATTTTCACCCTGACACTTTAATTTAACTGGGTGGCTTTTATTTAAATCAAATCAGAGGGGTGGAGGTAGAAGGAAAACATGGAAGGAGAGAAGGTTGTGTGAGAGAGTAAACACGCACAAACACACACATCTATTTCTATATACTCTCACATGACCACACACACACACACACTCACACACACACACATTCAAGGACGGAGGGGAATTAACAGGCGGAGGCAGGTCTCTTTCCCTGGATGCTTCAGGCTATTTCAGGAGGCTATTTCAGGTCTTCTGTCTTCTTCCTGTGACTCCACTCTCCATATATCCATCTGACTGCAGCTGAGGGAGGGCACAGGAGTATTTTTAACGCTGTCTCATCAACACCTTGTTTTTTTTAACATTTCTTTTCAGATGTACCTCTGTTGACAGTTTACAACTCTGTGTAAGGCATTGGCATGACATCCAATTTTAACATTTAGCTGCAAAAATAACACAAACATTTGACCAGGATACCAGTTCAGGTGAGCTTTTTTGGATTATGTTTTGCATGGCCCTGACTAGCATGAATGTGTAAGACTCTATGGAGAATGCATCAAATCTTAGGAGTTTATGAGATGAGTAAAGACAAGTCTCTTGACCTAAAATCGTATCTTTCTCCAAATAGATGAAAGACAGTTTTAGCCATGTAAAGTAATTCAGTTTATTTTGAATGCAAGTCAGTATTTTTCATCAATCGTCTTACACTATAAACATAAACCATGATTTCATGAAGTTAATGCTCATTTTCTTTGTCCAAAAACAAAGCACATATTTTGAAACAGGCTTGAATAGTTTGGTACTAGTAAAAAGTAGCAGCCAGGCAGGCAGCCTGTTTGGAGAGAAAATCCACATCTGGAGCCAGATGCAGGTTCTAAACTAATAGTCTGTGCACACAAAAAGACAAAAACATGCTAACACATTTTATTTTCATCACATTCGGTATAAAGCTGTGCATACGCATGGTTATGGTTTATAAATCTCACTTGTTGTGAAACTGGGCACATGGACACTAGCCTGATTTCCATCCTAGGAGTTAGCCATGAATGGATGTGAACACACCTGTCATAGTCTGTTTGCATGGGAATGCCTCTGCCTGTTCCACCCCTCTTTATACTTGTCAATGAAAAGAAAAGTAACACAAGCACAATTATTGCACTTATCTTAAATTACAAATGTACCTGTAAACTTTTATCTGCAGTAATTTCTAAATTATGATTAACTTTACAAATATAATCAAAGATATATAACATTTATATTGAAACAGACTTTACAAAGTATGATTGATGTGTGGGAAATGGCATATGCATATTTTTTGTGCATACACATTTTTTATATATGTGGTGTACTTAAACATACTTTAATACACTAAACATGCAGAAAAAAGTATCATAAATAAACATGATTAAAAACTACTGTAAAATCAAGAAGGTTTGACTGGTAATTATTCTTCATAAAGATGGACAACAATTGATGAACCGACTCCGTTGGGATACCATCAGGCTCAGAAATATACAGCAGGAATCAGTCTCATTTAACGCTGACATCTTTGTTTCACAGTCACATTAGACAGTGACAATGTCATGCTGTCTGATATACAGAAAAATGAAAAGACACCTCTGGCACATTTTGGTTCTCACTTGCTGTAAGATAATTAAATCAAATGAATCGGATGGATTAATATGATGGATATCTTACAGGGAGATGATGAACAACAGTGTCCTTTACGGATTCATTGTTGAGAAATAATGGTTTTGAGACTGTGGCTCTGATGGTATTTGTTTTTTAATCAGATTCGCCAATGTTGATACCAGATTTATTGTCCTCATTGGGAAGCTGCAACGGCTGCAAAACTAAAAAGACTACATGTGCACACTTGGCCGTACAGCTGATAGTAGCAGTTTGGTACCTTGCCTCAGGTACAGACATCACAACCTTGTCCCAGTTGGTTGGTGTGGGAAAACACACTGTATCCAAATATCTCTGGGACATTTTGTTGTGCTTTATGCAAACTAAAAAGTTGACTAGGCAGTCTTTCAATATATTAGGGGACACTTCTTTTTAGATTGTGTGCTTCCTGCAGCAAGACTTGTTCACAGCTTTCATTCATGAGGTCCTCTTGTGGTGATAATTGCTCCACACACAAAAAGGTAAGTGAAAGTGAAGATAGAATAGAGATAAAATATAAATGAACTGCTGATTATGTGCCAGAAATCTGTCAAAGGTACAGAGTTAATCTAAAGGGTGTTTGTAAAGTAAAAGGTGCTTTTGATATCAGACACATGGAATTTTTAGCCAAGTGTAGCTCTAGGGATGGCTAAAACATTTTGACAGTTATTGGATGGGTTCCCGTGAAATGTTATAAATATCAGTGGTGCCCAGAGGATATATCCTAATGACTTTAGTGATGCTCTGAATTTTCCTTTAGCGCCACCATGAGGGAGGGTTTTTGGTTCAGAGTCAAATGTCTGATGAGAAATTTTGGTGCAGACATTCATGTCCCCTCAGGATGAGTTTTAACAACTTTGATGATCTCCTGACTTTTGTGTTATGACCATATCCTCAAAATAAACAATGTTCTCATCACCTTAAGCTGTATTTTATGTGCTAATTGGCAAATATTGGCATGCTAGCACACTCAGGTGAAGTTACCTATAGATTTGCATGTTAGCACAATAAAATATAATAATAATATGCTCTGCTTCATACACATACACATACTAAATACAGCCTAAAAACCTGATCCCAAAGCATCATCTGTTATGGGTATAATCACATCTGTAGTTGGGGCTGTCGAATTGTGATCACATTAGTGACGATGGATTTCATTGTTAGGTGTGAGCAGCCTGATGCTTATGAAGATATAGATGTTTTTCACACCGTAGTCATGCTTGGTTCCCTGTAACATCCCTCATTGGTTTATAAGTCCTCTGTCACCACTCCTCATGGGCAATATCAGTTCACACAAAAACAGACGTTCGGTAGCGGTGCCTGGCAGCTGATGGGGGGGGCCGCAGCTGCTTCGTGGAACTGTGCCATTTCTTCACATTTCCCCACGGGCTCGGTGACAAGCTGACCAGAAAAGAGGAGAACAGGACGTATTGATCAGTAGCTAAGAGTAGAACAGAGCCACTCAGAGTATCAAACCTAGAGGGGGAGGACAGAAGAATTGGCACTTCTCCCCTGCGAGTGTGAAGGACTCCAGTGGGGTCTTTTGTCTCCAGTCTGACAGGGCCCCTCGTTGCCTCATTACAGTCAGGCCTGCCTGTCCCCAAACAGACATTTTTAGCTCAAGTTTTTCATTGGACACTTTTGTGTTTCCTACATTTCTTAATCCAAATATACTGTTGACTGTTTGAGGGAGAGATTTGGAGTAAGTAAATGTTAAACACTGAGCCACAACACAAAGCACCTCTTTGTCAGTCGAATCTGCTTTATATTCCACATTGCATTAGGAACAAAGGAAACCACACACGCGTTTGAAACATAATCAGCATTTCGGTATTGATTGTAACTGTGGTGGGAAAAACTCATTTCATTTCATTTTCAAAGCGGCGGCTCTACAGCACCTTGCTTCGGTAATTGTTACCCTCGGAGAGCAGCCAAGAAGTTGGATGGTGTGCCAGATTAGCTGTGTGTGGTTTGTCTCTCACTCGGGCCCACCTTGTACCCGGCCTCTTGCACAGGCCTACGCTGGCACTGGTTCCTACCATCTGTCAGAAAACTGGGGCTTTGCACCACTCCCCCACCTTTCCCTTCTATAAAAAAAACAATCATTCCAGCACATAGAAACAGTACTGTAACAAGTGAAGAGACCAAACAAGACATCTTTAAGCTATCATCACTAGAACCAACTGCATGCCCTCTTTTTTTATGTTGGAAAACCTCAAAAATGCATTTAAAAATGTAACAAAAACACCTATTTCAATCAACTGTACTCTTATTACTCTGTGAAAACACACTTTGAACAGTTTTTATGGGGATGTTTTGCTGACTTTTTCTAATCCTTAGTAATCTGGATATTATCTCTAGAGAGATATTAGCTACTTTTTCTACTTTGAGTAAACAAAAAAAATAATTTGACATTTTTTGGAATACATTTATACACTTTCTGACCAAAAGTTAAAACAAAACCACCCTCATGCCTGTATGATTGATGTAAAGTTACCACCAGTAGTTGGATAGCTATAGCTTCAGTCCGGCACATAATACTGCATTAACCAAAATGTGTCATTTTTATTCTTCTTTTTACATTAATCAAACAAAATACAGCTTGTTAATTAGTGGGTTTCAGAGGCGCAGTGGGCAGACTCATTATCTTTGAACAGGTCAAGCTGTTTTCCTGTTTCAGTCTTTGCAATAAGCTAACCACCTCAAATGTTATAGATTCATATTTACCATATAGACATGAGTGGTACCAATCTTTTGATCTAATTCCTGGTTTGAAAGCAAATAAACTTATCCCCCAAAATGTCAGTATTTATGTTTCAATATCAATTCACATTGAAATTCATTTTAACAGAAATGTTCATGATTGATTCAAGGCCCAGGCTTAGACTCAAGAAATGATAAAAGAATTACTGTTTCAAAAGAATGAAATGAAGGCATCAGTCACTGAAGCCTGTCATTTATAATCACTCTTTGCAGGAGGGTCAAAACATGTGACCTCACTAGCTGCAGTTGGCAGACTACTAGCACGCTTGAGAGGCAACAGACAGTCTGGGCTCAGAGCACTCCAGGGAAGGGCAAACGTGGCAGTAATGTTCCCTGATGCACACATCCATAGATATTCTCCTCTCAAACCTTGTCCCCATCTCCCACATTACACCAAAATGCACCTTTCAAAAGGAGCCACACCTGCTTGTCAAAGCTATGGCTTGAAACCCCATGATCACTGGTGCAGATGGATGGTCATGGACAACCAGCAAGCCTGCGGAGAGGGAGCGGAGGAGAGTAGAGAGAGCAGGGACAGTGATGAGCGAGGGAGAGTGTCACTCTGATGTACATGCTGCAGCTCTGCCCCTCAAAGGAACATGTAACACCTCGGATTTCACACACAGTGACATCAAACAAGGTCCGGCTGATCTGTAAAGGCTTCATTTGTCATTTGCACCTACACTTTCAGCCCGTGTGTCTCCTAATTATGCACATCCAAGAGCAGAGTATCATTTATAATGTCTACTCTTTCATTCTGCTACCTCAAAAGCATACTCAGCCTTCTTCTTCTTCCACGTATCCTTTGTAGAAGCCAGAGGATGCAAATGACATGCATGGCTTCTTCCAACCAAAGCCCTTTATATGACTCACCACGCAAGTAATTATAAGGTAGATCCATGCAGGAGAAGGGAACCTACTAAAGCTACATAATGTGTCTTAATGGATAGGAAAGAATCAACACCACGTTAACAGGTGGCATACTGGTCTGACATAATTGGTACATATAGTACTATTAATGACTTCTTTGAACCTTTGAGCCTAATAATAATAAATGCTGTAAGCATATATAAATGTTAATGAATTTTATTGTGTTATCCTTGATGTTTATTCATCGTGTGGAAAAGGCAATCATCATTCTTTACAGACACAAAATCTGCCATATCATCATATGGATACTCCATTTAAATTCAGATTTGTTACAATATCTATGCTGAAAACTATATTATAGTTACAGTTAGAAAAAACATTGTTGTTATGACATACATTGTGGTAAGTCAGACAACTAAAACACTTTGTTAAGGGGGACATGTTATGCTTTTTGTGATTTTCTGTTATTTACATACTGTTATGATGCTGGATATCATTGCTAAACATAGTAAAAAGGTCTTTCCACTGTTTTATTTGCATTTTCCACTCTCATATTTTAGATCATTATTTGTGTCAAACATGTACAGATGTATTTAGGTAAGTGATGTTTTTGAGTAAAGAATGAGAAAAGTAGGTTGGTTTGTTGTTGATGTTGTTGTTGTTTGTCGAAGTAGCCTCCGCAATCAGCGAAAAGCTGCATTCACACATAATCCATCTTCCGGCAGGTTAATGCAGATCTGTGGGCAAAACACAACACGGCCCTTTTGTGTGACATCATGTTGTGAACTTGAACCAAACCAATCCAGAAGGTATAGCAGTAATGCCCCTAAAAGCTGTTTGCCAATCGCCAACAAAGGACAAGGGGAACTTTAACCCCTGACGTGGGCCTTTTCCTTCATTTCCTGCCCGCCAACTCAAACAAATGGACACAAACTGAAGGAAGCATCTTGCTATTGTTTTCAGCCAGAACAAAAGGCCCCGCTTGAATTCTGCTCAATTTCATGTGGTGGGACCTCACAGAGGGCATCCTCAACTCCATCGGCAATAATGAAGCTGGTGAGGGACTGCTGCCTGTCCAGCGGCTCGGGAGAAACAATTGGGAGCATTCTTCCTCCCCTGCTGGTCTAGTCTCCTGGCAGCACGATGTTGTGAGGCACCAAGCAAAATCATTGAAACCCAGAGCAACTTGGCAGACCTCTGTATGTCTGTGCATGTTGTCTTTTTTTGGCTTATATGACAGTATCTGTCTCACCCTGACACTGAACATGTCATGTCAACCAATGCTTATAATAACACATGAAAAACTAACAACTGTAAAATAAGATTTTTCAGGTCGTAGTGGGCAGTGGTGGTGTACTGAAGTGCATTTATACTGATAAATAATTTTATAATTATCACCTTTCTGGTAATGTCTAAATTGCATTAGGGTTTTTTTTTTGGACCTTAAGCTTTTATTAATATTGGAAAGACATAATAGGCACATTAGGCACACCCGTCATTCAACAACTATAGTATTAATAGCAGCATTCCAAGGGCATAGTGTCATATCATGTAGTACTGTAGAAGATAATTAGATAAATAACCCATAATAACAATAATAACAGGACAATACATAATACAAATTGTCAGGGATACTGCCATTAGGTGGGCACATCAGTGGTTCTAATATAAGCAGAGGTAAAGCAAGGCTAGGCAGTTTTATTTATAAAGCATGTTTCTCTTATGGAGTAGCAGGAGCTGGACCAAAAAGCAGGAGACTACTGGCTTAGTGCGGCTGAAGAAAACTCTTCTATTAAAAGCCCAACGCTGGCAAAAACAAAGCAGGCCGGTCAAAAGCAAAACTGAAACAGAGTGCAGAGGTGAGCTGATCGAGACAGACAAACCAGTACAAGGGATTCAACAGAGTGAACAGAAAACCAGGACTTAAAATCTGAACTGAACTGATGAGGTGATGAGGTGCAGGTGGAGAGATGGGCGGAGAAGCTCAGGGGAGGGGTGTAAGGTGACGAAACAGGAGAACAGACAGGGAGCTTGTTGGCTGTTGGCACAGGGAGCAGGGCAGGGCTGATGAAGCTGATACAGGGCAGGTGTGGAGAAAACACAGAGCAGGGCACAGCTTACAAGGCTAGATGCAGGGCAGGTGTGTAGATGGGCAAAGGAGGGAAAATCAGTACAGGAACACAGAAAGGAAAACACACAGCAGAATACCCAAAAGTCAGAAAACAAAAACACCTCCCAATAACAAACCAGAAATAAGTACAAAATACTATAACCTAAATAATCATGCAAGACACTCCTTTAAAGATACAACTCATACCATATGAACAAGCAAAATCATATGACCACAAGGACTGGGAAACTGAAGTGTAACACAGGAAACCAAAAGAACAAAAACATACGCCCTGTTAATACCTGGCATTGTCAGTCACTTGTCAGTCTCTATTTTGTGTCTTGATCGGTCTTGAACTGACCACTTGTGTCCTGACTTTGTTGCTGCCTATACATCACTTCCACAAGAAGGTCAAATTGCGTCAGACAAGTGCCAGATGTGTTAGTGTGGGCTAAAGAGCTAAGAAGAATTCAAGAGCTAATATAGACGTACAGGCTATTCCAAGTACTCTAGCCAGGTCCATCTGTGCTCATCTCCATTTTTTCAATTGTTTATCAAAATAACCGTCACGTCCTGCATTGATTACATAATGTCTTGTTATGTTCTAGCCTAGGATGCATCAGGACACATTAGCATTTAAACTACAAAAGATCTATGGTTCCAGGCCACATCGGCAAGTTGTTTGAGTGATCAGATCACAATCCATCTTGGAGGTCGTTTACACTTGTATTTAGCGCTGTCCACTCGTAATTGGATCACCCGAGATGCATGTTAATGCCATGTGTAAACAGAGTCACAGAGTCCAAAAAGCATGAGTGCATGGCAAATTCATACATAAGTAGATTCAGGGTGCTGCACAGAGAATTTAAAGCAACACAATTCAAAGTTAAAATAACACAATTAGAAAAGATCAAAATAAAAGAAGAAAAATACTATACTAAACATAGTATAATTATTCAATAAAATGACTATTAGAATAAGAATAAGAACATTTAAAAATAAGAATAAGACCTTAAGTTTTGAAAACATTTAGTTAAAAGAGTTTGAGAACATTCAGGTTTTCATTCTGGATGTAAAGGTTGTAAAAGTGTTCCCTGTGCTTCTTCAAGAATTTGCCCTGGGCACCACTAGCAGTCCACTACCTCATGATCTAAGAGGTCTCGCAAGGTTATATTTCTCAAGCATTTCAGTCATATATTCAAGCCAACTCCATGTAGAGGTTTATAAATAAGTAATAAGACTTTAAAATCAATTCTGCGGGTAACTTGCAGCCAATGTTGAGATTTAAGAACTGGGGTGATGCGGGCTGTCCATTTGGTTTTGGTCAGGAGTCTT
Organism: Scomber scombrus; assembly: GCF_963691925.1. Classification (NCBI taxonomy): domain Eukaryota; kingdom Metazoa; phylum Chordata; class Actinopteri; order Scombriformes; family Scombridae; genus Scomber; species Scomber scombrus. Next base: position 8,123,199 of record NC_084986.1, read on the forward strand.
ACGGCTGAATTTTGAATAAGCTGCAGGTGCCTCATGGTCTTTTTTGAAACCCCTGTCAAAAAGCCATTGCGGTAAGCAATTTTGCTGGAAATAAAAGCATGAATCAAATTTTTCAATTCTTGTTTTGTCATGAGGTCACTGACTTTGGCTATATATTTAAGGTGATAAAACATTTTGTTATTTCTTCGACCTGACTGTTAAAATTTAGGTCAGCGTCAATTAAAAACACCAAATTCTTGAAAACACGCTCTTTTGTTTTAAATGTATTGTCCTTTAAGTGAGCAGCGATCTTGAGCCTCTCATCTTTGCTGCCAAATAAAATTACCCCTTTTTTTCCTTTGTTTAATTGCAAGATGTTTTGAGACATCCAGTTATTTGTTTGCACAATGCATTTGCAGAATAACTCTATAGGACTGTAGTCATTTGATGAGGGAGCTAAGTAAATTTGATTGTCATCAGCATAACTATGATAGACAACATTATTGTTCTGAGGGATGTGGCCAAGTGGGAGTATATATAAGCCAAGAATTGACCTTTGAGGTACACCACAGGGCAAGAGCATGCATTTTGAATTATGTTTCCCAATAGTGACAAGTCTATGTAAAAGCACACAATGATTGACAGTATCTAAGGCTGCACTAAAATGTAAAAGCACTAAAATTGATGTCTGAGACTGAATCACTGTTAAAATGAATGTCATAAAAAAACCTTTATAAGAGCTGTCCCTGTGCTGTAAATGGCACATTAGCCTGATTAAAATTAATCAAAATAGTCATTTCAAATTAAGTGTGTTAGCTGATTTTGCCTAAAAAGGGTAAGTTTGAGATGGATTGGAATTTGCTGTGGGTTGAGGAATCTTGGTTGCCTTTTTTATTTTTAACAACTGCAGGTTTCAAGGATGAGAAAATGTCCCAGACAGAAATGATTCATTCACTATGTTAAGAACATGCTTTATAAAGTTAGTGGGCAAATTGTCAAGGCAAACAAGTGGATGTATTAAGGTGCTGCAATATTTTTAATAAGGTATCTCTGCTGATGGGACTGAACTCAGGACTGGTTCCTTGAAGATGTAGTTGGGAAGCTGAAGGTGTGTTTCAGGCTTGAGCTAGTCTCAAGCCCTGTTTTTTTAAAAGGGACAAAAATTCATCACACTTATCAGCTGAGAGAAATTCAGGAGCTATTTGCGGCAAGGGATTTGTCAGTCTCTCTACTGTAGCAAAATAGTGCAAGCATGAGTTTTATTTTTGTTTATAATACTGGAGAAAAAGGATAGTCTTGCTTTGCAAGGCCTTATCATAGTGTATTTGAAGTTTGGTTTTACGTAATTTGCATTCAGCTTTTATGCACTCTCCTCTCCTTAGCCTTACACTTGGATCATGTCTACATGGTGCTTTCTGTTTTACCGGTGCAATATTATTTATAATATACAGTATTTGGAAGTTCTTTGGCAGAACGACAACAGAGTCAGATATTTCACTTGAAGCTGCAGATATTGCCTGTCTAAAAAGAGCAGCAGTATTGTCAATTAAATACCTATTTTTTAACAACCATAGGCTCAGATTTAAGGATTAAATGTAACAAACAAAACCAAAAAAAACACAGAAATTATCTGATAGGGCCAAGTCATTGACCAGTGTTGAAATATGGATACCCTGATGAGTCCAGAGTATGTCCTTGAGGGTGGATGGGCTTCATCACATGGTGGCATAGGCCAAAAGTATCAAATAGTGCTTTAAGTTAATTTGCATAATTATCATCAACATAGATGTTAAAGCCACCAGCTATTAGTAGAAAATCAAATCACAGATAAGAGTGTATTCAACTCCTCGAGAAAATGTTATGCTGAGTGTATTGGAAGTCTATAAATAATTACAAATAGCATGTGAGGGTGAACATTTAAGGAGAGCACAGAGGTATTCAAATTAACAAATGACACTTGGTGGCATTGGTGTGAATCTTTAAATAGGGTTGCTATCTCCTCCCCCCCATCTGTCCTCCCTGGTGGTGTTAATAAAATTATAGTTCAGAGAAGCTGATTCAATCAGCAGTGCTGGCTTTGTCCAGCCAGGTTTCAGTTAAAAGCATAAAAACAAGGTTATGTGCAGAAATAAGATAAAGAAGAAAATATTTGTTTGTGAGGGATCTGGTGTTTAGAAGAGCTAGTTTTGCTGTACATGTAGTGGGTGTTACAGGTATATGGATTAGTATGTGCCATACTGTGAATTGGAGAAATTAACAGCATTGCTTGAATAACTTTTAGTGATTCTGGTGCTAATTACCAAAACATCATTCTCTTTCAAAACATCTCATCAAGGCAGGCTGAAAAACTGAGCGGCAGCACCTTATCCTGCTCTTATTATAAATCCATGGTTTCTTCCCGTTAAAGGGGAGTTTTTCCTTGCCACTGTTGCCAAGTGCTTGCTCTCTGTAAATTAAAGAGTACAGTCTAGACCTGCTCTTTGTGAAGAGTGCCCTGAGATTACTTATATTAGCGCTATATAAATAACACTGACTTTACTTGACAGTCAAAAGCTACCTTTTACAATTGTTTAGATACATTTAAAATTGTGCAAAGATTTTGTTGTGTGAAAATGGAAAACTGAATTATTAAGTGCTGCACTGAATGTATAACAGAAACATATCGGCTGAGCTGCAGATTAAATTGTTTTGTTGTTGTTGTTGTTGTTGTTCATTTGCCAGATTTGAGCATTAGTCTTTTGTTTTTATTTGTCTATTGACTCTTAGTTCTTTTCTTTGGCATTTCAAGGATATTGACGTATTCTGTTCATCGGGGCTGAAAGCAACCACAGATCCAAGCATTCCCCTTCATTTTTTGCCATCACATTGTATATGTGGGTGTTTATGTGTGTGCAATGTATGACAGAGAAAAAAGAAAGACACGAACTACACACATACACAAACTGCACACTGTGTGGTGTGGTGTGGTATTTGCTTTTTCCTCTTTTAACACCAGCCCATAAAAAGTTTACTGAGAGCCCTCCCTTCTGCTTTCATCAGCATATCACTTTGAGGTCCTATTATGCAAATGAAATCACAGCTCTATAAACCATATGTAAATGGAAAACACAAGCATGTCCAGACGAAATTACAGTCATAAATTTGATCAACACCGCTCTAATAATCAGAAAAGTGAGTGAAGCTTTCCTGTTCTGTACTGTTTGCTAAGATCCTTTCCATTCATCAGTGTGATGTGCCTGCTGAGACGTGTCAAATTGCCTGGATTTGAGGCTTGATTGTCAGAAAATTTGTTCGCAGCTTCAATAATTGTTTACATCATTCAAAACATATTTTTGGACAGTTCAAAGTACTCATAAAACACAGTCATGGCAAATCAAATTGCAGACAGCTTGTGTATTTCAAGTCAGCCATGCATAATTGAATTATTTGGTGATTCCGTTTCATCTCTATGTATCTATGCAAAATTGCCACAGACGTAACTATGATGTACTGATCAGCTGGATGCAAAGTCTACTTCAAGTCACGTACAAAATAGTTAAACTTGAAAGTAGTAGAGTAAGAGTAAGAGTGTTAAAAAGCATGCTCCAACACATCAAGCAGAGTACAGAGTGAGATGGAGAGGTAGATTTAAAGGCCATGTAGACTGAATGGATCCCAGCTTCTCATGCCCAACAACATTAATAATAAATATAGCCACAAGCAGCCATTAGTGAGGTCCAAGTCTGTGAAGCAAACGGTTTGACAGTGGCAATATAAAACTGATTCATCATTTTGGGTAAGTGCTACATCGTTGAGATAAGAACTCAAGCAACTGCAGCTGAAATTTCAATTTGAAAAATTGCCAATTTTGGTGAGGCTTCTCAGTGCAACCAAAAAGTGGTCTCACTCACTTAAAATCCTTGTAACCAGATAGTGAATTCTACTTTACAAAGACCATGTGAACATTTAAAAAACAAACAAACATTAAAACAAAAGGTAGTTCATTACCAAATGCTCATTGTACACTAGAAAACTTACAAGTTTACCAATGGTGAGGCAAAAACTAAAAAGTCTCATCTGGGTTTACATAATGAAATACTAATGTTCAGGATTTTAACTCACATGATACACATATTTCTCAGGAATTCTTTTTTTTTTTTTTTGCCTGCATTCATTAAATGTGTTGGCCATTAGGGTTGCTGACTACATGTGTTATCAGCTTATAAAGTTTTTGGCTAACATATTAGCAAACCATGGATGCATAAGGAGAACTGGATACATTTCTTTGGAAGTGGGACACCACTAATTCCTATGAAAGTTGATCAGGCAAAGAATTTTAAAAAAGTCACTTCAACGGGCCCTATCCTCCCATGGAGCACGCTCACAACAGGCTCTGCTGACTGAGACAGCTAACTTGAATATAAAGATATAAAACAGTTCCACGGTACGACTCTTGTGACACTCAAAAAGTGTGTCAGATTTACAGACATCTTTTTCACAATATAAATCTATGGGGGGAAACGTATTTTTTGGCCCCAAAGCATTATGTGATGTTATAATTACAGGTTGGCCACTATGTCAAATTGGCTCTTCCTGTACCCGGTTGTCCTTATACATCCAGGTAGCAAACAGGTTAAACATCCAGCAAACTCTTCTTTTAAAGTCATGTATCTGACCAGCTGATATCTTTTAGTAGACCTATTGTTTTTGTCTCTAAAAACAGACCTTAGGGGAATATCTACCTTTTTAGCTGCAGGCTGCTTTGCTATGCTAACTAGCCAGTTGATAACTATGTCTGATGTCTTTTTTTTCTGTACAGTTGGTTTATTAAAGAGTCTATAGCTGCTGCTGCTGATGCTGCTGCTACTGAGAAGAAATGCTTCAACTCATTATAAAACAAACAATTATCACCTGCAGAGTCTGGTGATAATTATGTATGGATTCACTGATATGAGAAACCCTATACACATATTCATTTCATTAATTATTGATAGAAAAAAACAACAACTAATGTTTAAAGCAGCTTAAAATGTTTTAGTGACAGTTATAAAACAAATTAAAAGTTTGATAAATGAATGGCAATGTTCCAGCTAAAATTGATGTTAAAAAGGTCTTAGATGATTAAAGAATGTTCTGGTATAACATCTTCAAACACTCTACTGAGAGTCTTAGGCCATATTTAAAATAGCTCTACCATGTTAAAGTTCTAAAATGGTAAGCAGTGCTTTGCTATATTTTCCATGGTGGAAAGGATGTGCAAAATAATGAGATGTCAGACCATTAACACAATTGTCTGAAAAGCCTTGATATAAAGCACTGTTTTTTCTGCATTATATATAATATATACAACCCAGAGAGGCAGAGAGACATCTCAGTAAAAGAAAAGAATAGCCAGAACATTATCAACTGGTGTGTGGTGTGCAGGCTCTCTTGTTTGGCTCCTGCTGCGTTAATGGGCTCTGGTCCATATCCAGAGTTTGACCTGCCCAGCATGACACTGCTTACTTTAGCTTTCACACAGACTGTGACCCTGTCACCTTTACAGCAGCTTCACAAGTGACTGACCACTGTGTTTGTGTGCGGTCAAAACAAAAGATGAGAGCTTTGTCTTTCTATCTGTTCTCTGTAATGGCATGGACAGTTGGCTGACCACAGAAGGCTGCTATCACTAAAAAAGCTCAATTTATGTTTTAAAATGACTGTTTGATCAATCCTGTAGTTACTACGGTAAAGCTAATTTTGTCTTGATATTCTAAAGTGACTAAAGTGTGCTACAGCCACAATGATATGTTGAGGTGGATTTTCTGCACAGTTTAATTGATCTTAAAGGGGTAAATTACATTAAATGGGCTAAACATGAAACCCATCCCTCAATTTAAAAGGATGGTTTTAATTATTAAAGGGGCCTACATCTTTAATTAAGGGGGGAATTCAGGAATGATTTTCATGCTGTTTGGTAAAATGTTTTACTTCCTAAAACTATTAAGCACATATTTGATGATCGACCCCTGAATTTACATCCTGATTAAAAATAAGGTTTTTTTACATAAAAAATAAGACAGTTTTGTATTGTTTTAATGTTTTTACCTCTTAAATTACTTTTTAAATGGAAGATTATTTCAAATAATTGTGTAAATTAAGACTATTATTATGTTTTATTATTAATAATAATAATAATAATAATAATAATAATAATAATAATAATAATAATAATAATAGCATATGTCATCTATTTCAGAACAATCTGGAAAATGTAACCTAAATCAGATATTCAGTAATGTCTTTATCCCTATAGTGATTTAAGAGCTCATTCACTCAAGAAAATTGGTGCAGCTGAACTGTGGGAAATGATGTTGCCCTTAGGCCACTAGCTGCCTATTGCTCTTATAATATATAATAAGATTATGTATTAAATGTATCCATAAAGAACAGCAACAATTTAGGGATGCATCAAAATCCATTTCATTTCATAAAATGACAAGCTCCAGTCTCAGCTCTGCTTTCTAAATTGACTCCTTGGCTCTGAACATCGATGTGCAGGTCTGCACTTTTGAACTTGACATGTTTATAGTCTTGTGTCCGTAATAGGAGTCTGACCCGGTTGTGCAGAGACAGCAGGAACACGGTCTCTCTATCTCACACACTGTCACCTTCAAGTAGGTGTTCACACACTTGGCACAGCGGCGAGCAGTCCACACCCCTTTGCTTTCAGGAGTTACACACATAACATGCACGTAGCAACTTTTCCAACCAGCTCAGTGGGGGGAAAAAATGCATGTGCACACAATTTCCACACAGAGATGGGTTAAACATACAAAGATGAGAGTTTAAAACACAAGGAGGGACACACAACTGCCCATCCCCGAGCAGAAACATACATATGCATGATCTCTTACACACACACACACACACACTCACTCTCTCACACACATCTCAGGCTCTGTCTAGCCTGAGGGCTGATCAAAACCACCGTATAAAAGCTGTCTTGGTTCCCAGAACATAGACGCTCCCTCTCTCTCCCCTGAGGCTCCTGATCTAACCCGCCCTGCCATCCTCCACATCTGAGGCAACCCAGAGATAAAACAATAATTACTCACATATTGGGGTTACATGTCACATATCAAACAATATGGATTTGGCTAGTGGGTGTGATCAGTTATTGGCATCATAATAAAGCCATGTCTCTGCATTGCATCGAGTTGCTCGGCTCAGAAATAGCCACCAAATCCAATCCCATTACCATAGTATTGAGGTTTTAAAATGTAATCACATCTACTCAAACTATGTTTCCTTTACATTTAATGCTTTGTATATTTTTTTGTATAATCATAAAATCCAGTATGGACAACTGCACACCAGCCACCTTTTTTTTTAAACCATGGTGACTGTTAAAATTTCATCTCATCTTTTGAAAATATGCTCACTATTTGAAGGAAGTGCATTTCATCATACACCCAGTAATGGAACTAAAAGCACAGCGACCCCGTCAAGGTTATTTGGCTGTCATCTCCATGCAATTTCAGTTACATCAAAGTCTGTATGGAGAGGACAATTTAGTCCTCTTTGGGATGACGTGAGCACGGCACAAAATCCACATCCTCAATCCCCATCAGACATAAAGACACTGAACGTAAATATCCTAAAATTCTGAGCTCAACATGAAAATCTAATTGGAATTAGAAATCTATTTCTTTTTTTAAATCAATCAGACCATTTATTCAGGAAGCGGTGAATGTCGAAACCATTCTTTACCTATTTTCAAGATAAGGGCTGTACCAATAAAAGTGTAATTACATTTAAACTACAAGACATATCTCACTGTTAACATACAAGGCTTTGTAGCCCAATGTGTTCACACTATAGATTTTTTTTCTAAATGAAAAAGCTAAGCTGTCATACATTAAAATCCGTAAGATAAATGATGTTGGTGAATTTGAAGCAGTTGAAGAACATCATGAATTACTTCTTTCACTGAATATAACTAGCATCAGTCAGTTGAAGTTACATTCAAATTTAAGGTGTTTGTGGATTTGTGATAATTGCTCAAAATATAAATTTGAATACTGACCAAGTTTATTATTGCAACATTCAGCAAAATTGTGCAACCAGAAACAACAGGTCCTTTTTTAGGATGAACCAAAAAACTACCTGCAACTAGATATCAAACTTGTTTAGTGGCTAACTAATACCATAACTCCCTCTTCTCTTTTTCACAAGTGGATCCCCAGTTTAATTATTATTATATGTGTCATAACATGCACAACATGCCCATACAAGGTTGAGCATGCCCAAATGATTTGTTTGCGGATGCTGCTGGTAGCAGCAATTTGACCATTACAGACACACACGGGCAAGTGGAGCTGCATGGTCAGGTGAGCTCTGATGTCATTGTGAAATGCCTAGTTGGTGCCTCAACAGTTGACTGAACAGTATAGTAAATACAAGTGGATGGTTTTAGGTGATTTAAAGATAGATTGTTTGGCCATTACTGCAGCTCTGCTATGTCACAAACTCTTTGATTTTTGCATTCAAAGTGCTGACAGTTCGTTAAAACAGGGTTGCATTAAATTCATAAGATTTTACATTGAGTGCATTAATTTAAAGCATAAAAAACTCTTTCATATGCCAATTATTAATAATAATTTTAGTCTCGGCTGTTGTGTGGAGTGGAGGTGAGCGTAGAGAAGGTGGACACAAATGCAGGAGACCAAAGGCAGTATAGGACCTGAAGAATTTTCTTTAATGGAGGTTACATGCAGGCAAAGCAAAGCAGAGCCTCACTGAACAATGCAGAATAAAGGACCCAACAAAAACTGAAACCCGGAGTCAAATACAGACAGAACTAATGAGGGAATAGGGAACAGGTGACTCGACGGAGGAGTGTGAAGGAGCTGATTGGCTGGGGAAAACTCTGGGAACAGGGAAGGGCTAATGAAGCTGATGCAGTGCAGGTGTGGAGAGAAAATGAGCACGGTGACTCAGGGGGAAAAACAGAGCAAACAAACAACCAAAAACCCAGAAAAAACAACGAAGCATAATGGTGATTATAGTGATATATTAAACCGCAACTGTTACTGCACAACTTGTTTAAATCATGTAGAAACCCAACTTCTCAACTAGCTGAAGGCAAAAGCACCCCTGATTACACCAGCTCTGTAGCTCTCTATAATGGAGCACATGTATATGAACTTAAATGTCAGGACAAAGGTTAAATACAATGAGCAATAGTGTCTCAAGTGGTCCTTTAATATAATCTGCAACCTATCTTATCTGTCCTTCCTCCTACTCAAAAGCCTGAGGGCATCTGGTGGAGGGACATAAAGCCAGACTGGAACAGAACAGTGACGTCAGCTTTATATTAACCGAATAAAATGTGAAGAATCCCATTGAAATTGCATATAGCATAGCAGCAAACACACACACACAAACTCACACATTGGTCATCCAACAAAATGCGTCTCTACAAATGTTATATGTTTAAAACCAAACCTAGGCCTTTATCTTGCAAATAAGCACGTGTGAATATATCATGCATTATCATACTGTACTGTTTCATCAGGTGTACAAGACTAAATGTCTGTTTAGACAGGATTATCTGTACTGAGGGATGTAATTCTTTCAGACTGGACACACCACTGCCAGTAAAAACCTCTCTTTCTTGTACCTCTTGTCTAATATCCAGTAAAAATAACTTCAGGTGAAAGGAGTCCAATCTGAACTGACAGGCTTGAAATTGTTGGCCAAGTTCTGCATGGATTTCTTCTCACTCTGAACGGTTGTGAACCATCTGTTCAGATTGCACTTGAAAGCGGCATTCATCCCCAACTGAGATCAGACCAGATCCAAACTCTAGACAACATATGATCGGACTTCAAGCATGTTAACACCAGCTGCAGAAATGGTGTATCATGCATCAGACATTTTCGATATGATGACAACACATAAATGATGATAGGCAAATCTTGTTTTTAATGTTTGATTCTGGGGAGTGACTAGAGTTATTTTATCCTGTGCAGTTTGGCATTAACACTACAGCTGTCCTGTGTTAACAGTTACTTCAGGTAGACTGAACTTCTTCATAAGTCAAGGATTTATGAACAGATTTGTTCATAAATCCTTCAGGCCAGATTTACACAGGAAGACGAAGATTGAAAAATGCTTCTACAGTTTCAAATCTAAACCTGACACCTGAAGCTGACCATGTGAGGGTGAATACACTGCTTTAACATGTTTTCACAAATCACTACATGGTGTTAGGCACAAAAAAGCAATATTTTAAAGAAACTAGCATTAATTTGTTCAGGTTCAGCATCAATTAATAACCCTAACCCAAATGATCTGGACTGAACAGTATCAGCAAAAAGATATTTACAAATGATCAGCTGGTCTGAGAATATTTGATGGTTCTTGGTGAATTTTCTGAAGGCCATGATGTTTCTGACTCCGTCTTGATCATTGTCAGACACATTCCCACCAAGGGTTTGAACAACTGAAACAATGGTTTCTCTTTTGCCTCATCCAGTGCTCTTGATTTCACTTCTAAAATATACTACAATTACTTTGTTCCCAGTCTTTCTCTGTCATTCACCTGCTGTATGATCTCCCTCCATATAGCAGCTTTTTTTTAGCGATAAACTCTCATTTACTTGCATTCTGTGTCTTACTTGCCTGTAATGATTTTTTCAAAGTACTCCCATGTTTATTCATGCATGATTTTTAACATTCACCAAATGTGCTTTTGGTTGGTATTATTTTGAGTGTAAATATACTACAGTTTTAGAATACCTTTATTAAAAATGCCCAATGTCCTTTGGGATTCTTAATCCTATTCAAATCTCTTAAAGCAATAGTTTGACATTTTGGGAAATGCACTTTATTGAGATTCAGATGAGAAGATCGGCAAAACATTCCACCCATATCTGTCCGTTAGATAGTAAGCTGGAGCCAGGAGATGTTTATTTTACCTTATCATAAAATTAGAATTGGGGGAACAGTTTGCTTGGCTCTTTCCAAAGGTTAAAAATGTTTGCCTACCAGTGCATCCAAAGTTCACTAACTCATTATAACTTGTTTAATCCGTGTCAAAACCGAAGTGTATAATGTACTTATTTATAGGTCATCACTGCACACAACCAAGAAATAGACTTGTTGGCATTTATGTTCTTGTAGCGATGAAATAAATTAAATATGACAAATTAATTAATGAGAAACATGTAAGCAGATTTTATTACCTGTGAACAAAGCCAGGCTAGCTTTTCCCCTGTTTCCATTTTTTTATGTTAAGCTGAGCTAACAGGCTGTTGGCTGTAGCTTTACATTTATTGTACAGACATCAATCTTCTCTTCTCCCTTTGACAAAATGAATAAGCTCATTTTGCAAAATGTCAAACAAATGCTTTAAAGTGCAGACACACAGAACTACAGACACGCACATGCATATTGTTCCCACTCATCTGAGGAAATGAAATTGTGTCAAAATGTAGGAGTGGTGTGTTTTTCTGTTTTTGCCACAGACAGTTGTATATAAAAATAGCAGCACTTTAGGCTGAAATCTTAATGGTCAGACCAGCTAAAACTGAAAACAGATATCTAAATACTGTATGTTCCCCTCTCCTCACTTCAGCAACCATGAAGATCATATGGTGAAGTGTTAATGGTTGACTAAGACATTTTGAGAAGGCAGCAAAAAACACATACTGTTGTTTTCTATTGTTTTTCCATTAAAACAGGCTGTTCTGATGAATCCATATCATAAATTATTGGGGTTACAAGGGTCTACAGTAGCGCCCCCCCCCCCCCCAAAAAAAGAAAGGAAATTCAAAAAGAAATCAAAAGCTTGGGATAGATTGATTGGTTTCTCCATGTGAGCTCCATCCATTCCTCCACCCCCTCAATTTGCTTTGTTCTACTGAAGTGCACCTTCATGCTTGCCTTGTAAATTGCAGATTTTGCTTAACACAACGCTTAATTGCAGGCACATGCTTGAGTGGTCACGGTGCCCATCAGAGGCAAAATGAGTCTTAACAGTGCAGCATAGATTATTCTGGAATCAGCAGCCGTGGTGCCAGGCTCCCAATTTAAGTCCCTTGGTCACAAACCAGAGCTGTGTCCATCTCGTGGGCACTAGCACCAGATGGCAGAGCCAGTAACAGAGCTTGGGAAAAATTGTGGAGAGGAATGAGGAGTAGAGACAGAGGAAATGAGAAAAACGTCAGAGATTGGAAAAGCGCTTGGGTTCAGTCTGATCATTAGATTTCTAAACTCAGACGGCTGTGGATAGATTTGCATAGCCTAGGGTTGGCAGTGGCCCACTTTCCCCTCGCTGTCTTTCTGAAAGACTGCCAGTGCATTCCATTATTTGTGTCAAGGCGGGTTCTGTGATGAAGAAAATAACAGTGCTGGCACATAGTCAGAGTTTACGGTCCTTCCCACCCTCCCCTCCCCTCCCCTCCTGGTGTTCGCTGTGACTGGCTGATTCCTGAACGCAACCCAGATATCTGCTGAGGAGGGAGGGCCAACACCAAACAGAGAGGCAGAAAACGAGAAATACTGTGGGTAAAAGAGAGCGTAAGAGAGATAAAGAGAGAGAATGTGTTAAAGAATGAAAGAGAGAGCCATCGCTGCAGGACACACACTTTCTACAGGCAGAGCTCGAGGCCTGGCTCACTCTGAAGTCCAAGAAACCGAGCCAGAAACCAGCTCCCACAGTTCAAACGGCTTTGACACATTAACTTCCTATCTAGCACCTGTGTTAGCAGAATAGCAAGGACACACAGACTAATGCATTTGGGGAATGTGGCTAAAGATGAAAGATGAAAGATGGGCTGCAGAAATATGGTGTTCCTATTTACGGCTGCCATCTCTTCAAGTTACAGCCATTGAATGTATCTATTAATAAATTAGTTTTTATTGTCAGTGGCACAGTCAGTTCATTTCTTGTTCTGTATTCAAATTACCTACCTATGCACGAGGTATTCATAGGGGACCATGCAAGCATATAAACAATTTTTATGGTTGTAAAGATGCTAAAATCTGGCATCGTAATCCTATTTGAAATTCTGTTTCATCGACCAGCCTCACTGTTCGCTCTCCTACAGCCATATCAGAACTGTATTAATGTTGTATTACTTCATGTTTAAAATAACACAGTGCACTTGAAGAGTGTTTTTTCACTAAGAATACTTTAAACACAAAAAAGCATTCAGACTGTAAATTACTACCATACTTGTAACTTAAGTTTACTTTCAGGTACAACACAGCAGTAGAATACTTGTGCTGTTTTGAGTTTGATATAAGTGCAAAATGACAAAGTTTAACTAGTTCTGTAGAATAAAGTATACTTAATGCATAATTTAAATGTTTACTTTATTTAAACTAGTGGGCCAATTTAGCATTGAACAAGTATTAATCTAGACAGTTAACACATATACCAATGTTTTATTCAGCAGTATAGTTGTTCACAGAGGTATAGACAGCCTATGTCCTCATGTCATGTTAACTTGTTTCTGTAACTCAGGAAAGAAATGCTCAATGAGAGATCGTACTCATAAGACAAATGAGCACCCACTTCAAAGCTTAATGATTATACATAATTCTAACTTTCCTTATCCATAAAATTCACCATCACTTTCTTGTTGAGTGAATAAAGATATTATATGAACATATGGAGTGAGCCACATGTTATACTGTAGAGTGAGGGTGGAGTTTTGTTATTCGCACTATTGCATTTTGAATAAGTTGTGTTCTTTCTTTCATGCCTCTATGGTGTATACCTGAGATTTATTTGTCTTTTATAGGGGTGGACATTGTGTGCTCTGTATTTGCCCATGACTGACATGCCATGCCTTTGTTCTTATGCCCATCATTTTTTAGTATGTAAATGTCTTCTTATTTACTGCAAATCAAAGCGCCCTCTCAGCAGTGCCTCTGATATGCTGCCTATTACAGTCGCTATATTCCTCACAGGAAGCTCTAACAGCATGAGGCTATTGTTATTCATGGACAAGGTGTTTTTAGTGTCTCTGCATATTTTTAGGGATTTGAATAACTATCCCCCTGTGGTTCAGAATCTGCTGACCTAATGAGCTAACCTGACTGATTGACACAGGAGACCATCAGAGCAGCCATTCATCATCTCCTGCATTGTATAAACATTGGATGTTTCATCCTTCCAATGTATGCTTGATAATGGATCATTTTAATCCTGTCAAGAAAAATCCTATACTAAATGCCAGCACGTGGCTGACAATGCCTGATCACAGAGCCACGTCTTAAATCCACACGAGAAGGGTGTGGAGGCTGCCAAGAATTAAAAAGAAAAGAAATGATTACTTTTTGGGTTCATAAAAGAGCTCATTCTACTATAAAATTGCTGGTGGAAATACAAATTGAAGTGGGAAAAATGTTTTTTTTTTCTTTCAAAAAGTAACTTCAGTTGACAAGTTTGAGAAAGCTTCTTTAGTAAGAGAACGATGAATTGCAGCAGTACATGAATAACAATGGTGAGAGTGAAATGCACTGGATACTTTTTTAATCGTTTTTGTCACTTGTGTATTCAGAGGCGCACATCGAGCTGTCACTGAAGAATACTTCCTGTTGGAAATCACTGCTGTTCTGGCTTTGAATTTAAGAGGTTGGATAGACCCAAACTTCCTAAATCTGGCATTATCCTGTCAAACTGGAAGATTAGTGGATAATGTGCATAAGCCTGGCCTCTTTTCCTTTAACGTTTTTGCCGGTGTTACACGAAACAAACCTGGAATGATTGATTGAAAAATGGGTCTCTAAAAGGTGAGAGGGAAAATAGCACCGTAATTATACAAGTCATTAAACAAATTTGACAACGCTAAAGAAGCTTTTTAGGGTTCAAAGGTGAATACAAAAAACTGCAAGGTCAACTGAGCCTCTTTCCGGAGCTAAAACGATTTAACTTGAGGATCCTGACCTTTGAAGCACTCAAAGTGCTGTAATTTCACTCAAATTTGACCAAAGATGAGAAGCTTTACATTGCATAGCCAAATCCAGTATGTTAATAAAAGAAAATATGTAAGATGAGTTTAGATTTTCATATTAACAATGGATCACATGACTACTTTTGTGAGAAAAGGGGTCAAATTATGGACATGATTGTTGTTTTTAACTGTGAATTAGAGGCTGCTAGTTCTGTTGTATCCCACTCTGAGTGCACTCACGTCTTTAATGAGGATAGTGCCTCTAACTTTTTATACTGACTAATTCCCATGGCGATGTGTTTCTTGATTTCTCGACACAAATGATTTAGTTAATTATTTTAATTCTCTGTGTACCCCAACCTTAGAACTCATAGCTCATGGAAAACAGCCCTGGTTAAATACTCAAATTTGTAAAAAGAACGTAGAAATGTAGCTGGGAGAAATTGAAATCCCAGGACTATTTTGTGAAAATTAAAGACTAATTACTCCTTTTTTAAAAATATGGTGAAAGATGCAAGAACATGTTGTTTTCTTGAACTTATTTCTGCCCATCAGCACAACTCAAGAGTTCTATTTACGACTGTCGATCAGCTATTAAACCCAGCCTCTGTTTGTGCCTCTGCTGATTATGGGAAGTTTTTATTATACTCTGCTGGTAAGGTGGATTCATTAACACTTTGTATAACCCCAAATTCTTCCTTTTAAGATGTTGGCTACTCGTACTGAGATACTTTGAGGTATTTCACTCCTATCACTCTGCCTGAACTTCTAGAAATAATGTTTCACATGAGAGTATCTCCAGTCCTCTTGACATTATTCCAACTAAGTTTTTTTTTTAAGTAAAGGCATGTGTTCGGTTCTTGTACTGCTTGACCTAAGTGAAACACAATTGAAGGCATTATCTTAGATACACCGAGGCACTCTGTGGGCATATCTGGTACTGCATTGGACTAGTTCTCATTATATTTGTCAAATGGTACGTTTCGTGTCTCTGCAACAACTTCTTGCTGTCATTTTCCCATATCAAGTATGGTGTGCCTTAAGGGTCAATTCTAGGACCAGTTTTGTTTTCCCTGTGTATGCTCCCTTGGGTTGATGTCACTCATAGACATAGTATGCTTTTTCATTGTTATGCAGATGATACACAGTTGTATCTCCCTGTTCAGTCCACTGACTTCTGTGTGCTGATCATATTACAAAGCATGACCAATTATGTTTTTATCACCTAAGAAATATTACAAAAATAATTTTAAATTTTAGAGATACAGAAATGGTTGTCCACCTCTTTGCATCTTGATTATTGCAACAGCCTTTTTTCTGCCAGGCTTCTAACCATAACTAAGAGATACGATCACGTCACACCTGTTTTACCGACTTTACACTGGCTCCCTGTTTGTTTGAGGATTGATTTTAAGATCTTATTGATTACCTTAATGACCAGGCTCCAGGTTATATTTTAATCCATTTTTAATCCATTATAAACATTGGCATAGTTTGAATTCCTCGGGCAGAGGTCTTCTATCTCTTCCAGATCCCAGGCTGACAATTAAAGGTGACAAAGCTTTTGCCATGAGGACCCCGAGGCTCTGGAATGATCTGTGAGAGGTAATAATAGGGGCTTCTCTTCTTAAAATGTACTATCATCAGATAACATTTCCTGATTTTACCTGAACAGTTTGCTTATTTTACTTGACTTTATTTGCTTTTAATTGCATGTTTATTATTTTATTAATTTTGCGTTTTACTCCCTTTGTATTTTATATGTGTTTATTATTTATATATGTGTTTTGTTTCTTTGTAAAGTAGCACAGTTACACAGTACATCATCATATTTCCCTCAGCACTTGGTCAGAGCTAAACAGAGAGTGATTTTTGGACTTCAATTCTCCAGCTGGCCAGAAACATGACTATAAATGCTTAACAATAAATGCTCGTGCTTCTCAATATTTGTTGGAAATGAACATAAGCAACTGTTTACTAACACATTTGACATATTCACTTGAAAGATCATAATATGTCAATGTCTTTTAGCTGTCTCCAAGTGACTATTATTTCAGCTTTAAAGAAAGATTGGGTGTAGCTCTTTAAGTTCTGTGTACCAAACTTGTTAAATCCAAGCAAAAATATGCAATACATCTAATTTTAAATGTCGCCACGTTGTCTCAGAGGGGAGTTGATGCATATTTTAAGTCCAGCAATCAGCTGTAAAAGGGCCTGAGTTGATTGGTGTGTTGCATTTCTGATTTCCCTTAAATGTTTCATGAACAGGCAGTGGATTTCAAAAATTACATATAATAGTTTTTTGATGAAGAGGGCATTGCCAGTCCTCTTCACTTCCTCATCATCATCAGCATTTTGCCTCGTCATGTACACGTCACGCTTTTGTAGCACAATGTTGGCACTCACGGAGGAATGTCTGTCATCTGTCAGCAGGAAAACTGTGGTTTAGGGGACTATTACCCTCATTTATACTGCAGCATGGCATGTTTACTGTGTCTTTAGCAATTTTATAGTGATTGTGGGGGAAATTTCTGAAACATTTGTGCACATCATTAGTAGTCTTCTATTTAAATGCTGAGGCTGAGTTGAGAACAGAGTTACTTCAGAAACTGCTTAGACTGGAAAACATACAGTAGGCTTGCCCTTTATATCTTTGGCAGTTCAATCTTAAAATCCCTTAGGGAGGTACACACCCATTTAAAGTCGGTTAAATGATGATTGATGAGGCATCCTCACAATAAGCATGCCCCCTTCCTCTACTTTGGAAACAATCTGTTATCCCCCAAACACCAAAAGCCAGGCCACTTTGTTGTATTAGGCCCCTTAATTTTCTTGCATCGAGGGAATGGGAGTCATTAGCCGTTCAAGTGACAGCAGAGAGCTTCGAAGGGCAAGTTGTCCAGAGATGGAAAGTCCTCATTCTAACTGGAGGTCAAAGGGCTGCTAGTTTGTTGTACCCCTCGGGGGCCTCACACAGCACACTCACATGCTCCCTGTTAAAGATAGCTTGTAGAACATATGGCGAGGAGGAAATATCAGGGAAAAGAAAACAGCAATTGAACAAGAAGGGTCATGTTTACTTTTTAGTTCACCGAATCTATTATGGAAAGTGTGTGCGGCAGTATTACACATTACGTAAAGTTCATATGTCCTTTTGTTTAGTATTTTTTATTAGTTGACCTTTATAAATAAATAAATAGCTGTTTAAATTGTTAGCACATTCACACTGACTACTAAATAATAAGTGTGTGCTTATGTGCATGTAGCATGAGCAAGTCACTTTAATCAGAAGAACTTATGTTTCAACTCTTTTGCTCATTTTATCATTAAATTGCATTGGAGTCCGTCAAGTTTCCACATGCACAATTTTTTAAAAAGGTTACAGTTTTGACCATATAAGGATCATCTGTTGCGCTATTGCAGTTTGTATTATATGCATACATGCATTTAACACACAGCATTTGTATAGGCTATAACATTGTATTAAAATAGTTAGAACAGTTGATATCTAAATGGTTAAAAATGTTTAAAACAGATAACGTCTTTCATTATATTATGCTAAATGTCAAAGAGTTGAAAAGTTAAAATGGCTAAAACAGTCAAAACAGCTAATGTCTACTAACTCTACTTGTTAGAACTGTTTGCATCACATTTATATGACACTTATTAAATATTGAAATTGTTGATGTCTAAATGGTAACACTTGTTTACTAATTTGTTAATGTTTAAGCAAATATTAAGCAAATTGTTAAAACCACCAATCATTCAGTTAATCTATCAAATGTTAAAATTCCATTCCCTTTGTAATGTCTGCTGTCATCTGCTGTTGGAAATAGTTATTTATAGTGACGTGCAATGCATTCAAAGTTGTAAAAAGTGAAGGACAATCAAGTGAGCATATATAGGATACAGGATGCAGCCTTGAAATGGAAATCGATTTGCTCATATTTGATTGTTGAGAGACACAAACAACATGCGGATGGACGTCTTTTCATTCAGCCGCTGATCACAAAGCACACAGTACTTTCGCACATTTTCACAAATGATACAAATTACGTCATTTCAGTTGTTGCTGTGCTTTTGAAAATAGGTGCAGACAGACAATGGAATTTCATTTATCCACAATATTCAAACTGATCTTCTTATGATGGTGAAATAAAGTTATAATATTAGGATTTTTTTCATAAGCAAATGAAATATGCAGCAAAATCTGTTCCGACATTTGAGATGTATACACTTTTGTTTGGCTAGTGTTTTGTTTTTTCAATCTCTCCACATGCATTGCTTCTCTTAAGTCAATACTATGTTGGAAACATTGAAGAGGGCTGTTAAGGTGAAGAGAAAGATGAGACAGAATGAATGTGAATCATTGATTGAGACAGGTATAGATGGTAGACTTACCACTGAAGAAAATACCTGCAAATAGGAGATGAAATCAACAATGGAGATAAATTGTGATTCAGGACACAGTCTAGGAGCAAATTGATTGTCAGGTTGGTATTTTCATTCCACCCTCCTCAGTTGTAATAAATTGTCCACCCTGGACTAGTATTGATGCCCCTCAGAAAAGGTACAGTATGTGAAAATAGGAAGGGAATAGGAAGAGATATAGAAATAACCCAAAGGAGACAGTGAGAGATGGTAAGACAATACAGAGGCAGAAAGAAAAGGAATTTCACAGGGAGAACGAATTACCAGGAGGGAAACAAAGATGAATAGAAAAACAGACAGAGCAAGCAGAGAAACTGTCCCTGCAGTCAGTAGAAAATCTGTATTGACTTCTCCAGCGTGAAAACTTAAACCCTTTAAAGGATTTTTTTTCATCAATGCAACTAACACAGAATGGCCGGACTTATCAGAAAAGGGCCCACTGAGCCCTTTGCCCTCACATTACAGATTTCCTACGGAGAGCAAATGGGAAAACTCGATCCTTTGTTTCTACTCTCTCTGGGCCTACAAATCTCTTTCTGATTACTGGATGCATGTGGGGAATCCGGCATTATTGGGATATTGTATTTCTCTTTACCAGAATTGCTGCAAGCATTTGGTCGATCACAGACACAAGTGAACAAAGCAGAAAATGGGGGAAATAGTGCGAGAAACATAATAAAGAAACATAGAAAATATAAAATGTTTACCTGGGTTAAAAGGTAAGATGCAGGTTTATTACATTGAACTGACTGTTAAACAACTGGACCTGTCATATTCAAGCCTAAGCAGTGGCCAGCTTGCCTGGACCCCAAGCAGTGGTGACAGTGACAGTTTTTTGGGGTGGGCGCACATTTTTGTGTGTTTGTGTGACAAACAAGTAATGTCAGTAATGCAGGAACACAAGTCTGAATGTTTGATAGTTGTAAAAATTAATGTGACAGATGTGCTATGACCGTGTATTACCAGTAGGGTGTGCTGCAGCAGAAATGTACAATTCAATATTGTTAAAGTAAGCAATATGGTATTATCAATTAGTGAATTTGAATTATATGTGGGTTTATTACCACCAATATTAAAATATCAACATCATTTACCCCACAAGTTAACACATGACACATATTCCAGTGAGAAACAGTAGGTAGTAGCAATGATAATGCTAACTGAGACTTCATGAAGTTAGCTTTACAGATGAAAAAGTAACTGAATATGTCCCAAACCATCAACAAGTAGCACAGGTTAAAAGCACAGATTCTCCTCCTCATACAAGTAATGTTAGCATGAAAAAAATAAAGTGAAGCTGTCAGTATGCTAACAGTTTGCTATCATGTCAAAGAGAGGGTCTGTCTTTTCTAAAGACCTCCATCAGATTTCCTCCTCCCTTTGTAAAGTATAAAATGCTGTGTCCTGCACACACTTAAAGACTACGTTTTCAGTCAAGCGTGGTGGAAATGCCAACATAAAAGATCATATTGAGACAGTTAAACGTAAGCAGTGGTTTACCTGACAGCTGAGCACTCCAGAAAAGGACAGACTTCAAAGCGTAAGGTACCCAGCAATTTCCTTAAAGGCAACTTTCTGTAAAGGCCCTTTCTTAGTTTTGGCTATTTACAAAGCGCAACTGGGATTTAATATTATGATGTTTTAATCTTTGTAAACTCGCAATCAGTTTGTGGCATCCTGATGAAAACACTTATGGTGCTTGCATAAGTATAAGCATACGTGTGTGTGCATGCATGTGCAGTAAACTTAAGGGTACTGGTTAAAGGGTTTGAAAATATGGTCACCCTAAATGGGGTCCATAACAGCTTTTTGCCCCAGAGCCCAGTAGCATGTTAACACAGGTCTGGAGAAGTTACAAATACTTAAAAGTTGAGAAGTAAATCTTTTTTCTTGTGATACAAGGCTGTATCAGAAGACTACATCTTTAAATGCCTCAAGTGATTCATGTTTTACTGTCACTTCCTCAGTGCCAGTCCATGTATCAATAAATACTGTATCAGTTTGTGAATAAATCAAGTTATGAGACAAGTCAGCCATTCTGGATTTGGCCTGTAAAAGTGGTTTATCTTTACTATCTATGTGATGGCTAGGTAGTGAAATACACAGCGCTCACACACTTATGATCAATTCAGCAGCAACCCACTCCGAACTATAAACCTCACTGCTCTCTTCACTCTCTCCTCCTGTTCTTCCACCACCTCTACCCTTTACTGCCCCTGATCCCCTTCCTCTCCCTCATCTCCCACCTCCCTTGCCCCCAAACCTACTCACATCCTGAAACGAAGGCCCCTACCTTCCCCCGCATGCTGCTCACATGAGGCCATTCCTTAACCTGCAGTCCATGGACACACTGCCAGTCTGATTATGTCAGATTAGTGGCTTCTTCTCATTTGACTCTCTGTCTCCCTCATTTTTCTGTTCATTTGCTTTGTTCAATTTTGTTCTTTTTTTGTTTGGTTTGCCCTTTTTTATTACATTAATTTTAATTTTCTCTAACGAACTGTCATCTTAGATTAAAAGATAATAAAAGTTATGAGGCTGTTTTGAATTATTGATGATTTCATCTTCAGCAAAAGTCTGTTAATTTATGTAGGTAAACAACTTTTATCCACCCAAAACTTTATCAAAACAGTCATTATCATTCATGTTATTGTCATTGTATTTTTTTCTCTGGTTATTCTTTTCAACAAATAATACAGTGAGTGAACTCAGTAGATGAACTCTAGTAACCTCTGCATGCAAGAGCAACTCCCACAGAAGCCCAGGGAGCTGTTTACCTTTCTGAACTAGACTCAGCCTTGACAAATCTCCTTACAATAGAGAAACCTGGGGTTATAGGAGGATACAAATGAAGACCGCAGAGTTCAAGGGCCCCAAATTGGGGCCAGAGAAATGTTTCTGTCACTGACCAACCAAGGCAACGCAGTTAGCCGTGTCATTTTGCTGTCCTGTCCCCATGATGGATGGATAGTGGTAAACCTCAGGAGGAAATTCTGATTCTGTTTGTGTGTGTGCACACATGCAATCCCCAATCACACACAACGCCTCTGTCAGCCTGCGGTTGCCTCTCAGCACGTGTGTGTACAAATGAATGTGTGGGCACACAGCATGCCTCTGGAGGCAGGATGCCATTTCCACATCCCTGTCTGCCTATAATTAGCCGTCCTGATAAAACACCGGTTTGCTGGCGCATGCAGGATCAAACAGTGATGAGCAGGCAGCTCTCTTCACAGCACACTGCAGACGCCAGGTGGCTGTCCTTGAGTGGAGTGCTGGGCTATATGCAGTACGCATCTTGAGGGCAATTAATCCAAAAGAAGCAGTTGCGATATGCCACTGTATGTCAGCTTTGCAATCACAATCACTAGACATAGAGTGCTCATGATTTAATGCACTCTTTGATTTGTGACATTAAGGGCATTTGTAATGTTTGAGATTTTATTATTGATTCCAATGTTGCTTTTTCAGTGTCTCAACTCACAACAGAATGATGGAAACTCACCCATTATGGTGTCTGTCAGCATATCTCATTTTCTCCTGTCCTTCCTCACACATATACACACATACAGGCGCACAATGACACATTCCTGTACATATACCTCTATCTCAATCACCAGCATGTTAGGGATGATACAGAAATTTGTTAGTGGTGGTCAGAAAAGAGGGACTAACAGGACAGTACTGAAAACATTTGGGGAGACCAAGAGAGAATTTCTATTTTATTTCACTCCTCCTTTGTGATTTGTGATTGTGAGGTACAGTCAACAACAATTCTGTCTCTATGTCAGGACTTTTTTTGCCCCATTAAAAATAAGACTGTAGGACAATGCGTCTGTTTTGAGAAACAGAACAGACGGAGATCTTTATAGTTTGTGATTGCACATTGCCTCTCCAGAGAGCGCATAATTTCTCACTAGCCTACATCAGCTCCCACCTTCTCTTTATCTATATTATAACAGAACTAGTTGAATGTGTCATATAAAGTTCACCTTTGATTTTAACGTGTGTTTTGATATTTAACGCCGCTTTCAAGTCTTTAGAACAGCTGTCTCGTGAAAACATCTTAAACATAGCTGGCCATGTGACTCATGCGTTATGTAATTGGTTTGATTATGATAGACAGTCGGCACAAAGCTGCCACCTTGGCCTGGTTCACCCATTCTGTGGTTGGAATAAGTGTTTATTTAGTAGCACTTTACTCAAAAACATATACAGTACCAGTCAAAAGTTTGGACACACTTTCTCATTCAAGTCAATGGGAAGGTGTGTCTGAACTTTCGACTGGTATACTGTAGCTCCTGTAAAAATATATCGCTTTGAAATAAAGGCAGGGGGTATTGCATTTTTTAAGTTGAAAACACATAATTAATGCAATGGATTTTTTTTTTAAGGAAATATAAGATTCCTCCACCCCAATAATGTTGTACAGTCCTTTAATGGCAGAATATAATTCTACTATTAAAACTGTCAGCCTCAATGGCCGTCATTACCTCTGAGACTCAGAGCAGAAAGGAGAGAAGCACATTTTGTGCAAAAGGTAAAAGTGGGCTACCGGTAGTAGGTTGCATGGATTTTGTCCTTTGATTAGATGTTTTATTTGAATGTCAAGATATCCCTGTGGAAAGAGCCTGGGTCACTGTGCTCTAGGATATTTTGACCTGACATAGCCAAGGTTCAATGATGTAACTTGAGCCCATAAAGAAGGAAAAAGGATCTTAGTCTTCTCCTCTTAGTCCCTGTGTAATGTGAATCACTTTGAATTTAACAGTAGTTCTGATCAGCTCACATGTTTAGCAATAATAAATGATATTTAAACCTAAAAATAAACTGATAGTCTAAAAAAATCTAAAAAGCCTGGTACAACTTCAAAACCATACTATTACAATGATGTCAAATGTCCTTTTTTCTCTAACTTTCACTTTATACTGTCATTGAGGCAGCTCTGCAGTGACAACAAAACTCATTTATAGCAAGCATGTATAGTGGCTAACTGCCTTGGGCTGAACGCTGCTGTGCTAAATTGACACTTTTGGCTTGTGTGGCGGTGGCTTTTGTGATGAAGAGAAACACTCACTGTAAACTATCATTAAAGAGGCAGCACTTCACTTACGCTTTGAAATCTTGTCTACTGAACAAACACAAATGGTGAAAAAGAGGTTATAATTGGCCATCATGCAATGATAATGGCCATCATGTCAGCCTGTTACAATGGGCTGATTCTCCTCTTCCCTTATCCCCTTGATTCCATCTCTCAGGCACACACTCTCTTCTGTTTTAAACAAATCAGCACTGCGAAAAGAACACATTTTTAAGTTTCCAGACAAAATGTCTGTAAAAGTGAGACTGTGCTTCCATCAGAGTCTAACGAAGAAATCCTCGGCATAATTACAGGAATTTGGCATCAGCATTTGAGCATCAGTTATCCAAACAGAAAAGTGTGCTGGCCTTCATACCACAATCCCATCCGCAGAGGATGAAAACATTGATGTGTGCCATTCATCTTTATGTCAGAGGTGTGTGTTTGTGTGTGTGTATCTGTGCACCTGTAAACATGTGCCAGTCTGTGTTTCTATGTGTTGTGTTCTATGAATTTTATTGACAGATGCTCTGACAGCACAATCGTCTTTCCAACCTGTCTGAGGAGGAAGAAGAAGAAGCCTGTTCTGATTTGTGAAGAGCTCAGTAGCTGCAAATGTCAGAAACCAGAACAGTGAGCAGTTTGTGAATCTTTCTCTCTCTGTTTCTCCTCTCCATTAAACTCACATTACACTGAGCATGCAGATGCAGGAAATTAATGCCAACTGCAAATATCGGCAGAGCGTAAAAGAAGGTAATAACTGAATGACTTGATGTTTTAGGCAACAAAAAATAAACACTGGCAACACTGGAGTTATAATCATTTGGGTGTTTGGGGTTCAAATCCCAGCCATTACAGGAATTACTGTAGCCTTATTACTTAAGCTTTGTCAGCATCACCAACAAAGCTGCTTCACTTATCCCAAATGTTGCACTGCAGCCACACCCTTAGTGATGGTCCTGGCCCCACAACGCATCACAACTTCAGCAGTCGTAGCCCTCTGTAGCAATGCAGGTCCCTTTGTGGTTGGTGTAGTCAAAAACATAAAATGTGCACTGTGATGTCTCCTAAAGGTAGTAAAAATTCAACTTTTTAAATTAAAATTATACTGATTTGTTTAAAATTGTAATATGAAGGTACAGGTTTGGACATTCCATCTTTTGACTCTCAAAAGTTGTGAATAAACAGTCTCATTGTTTTCTACATTTGAAAATTACATGAGTGCTCCCATCCCATCTTATCCTAACAGCTCTGGATCATCATGGCTTTGACACAAGTGGAACATAAAATGCAAAGAAAGATAACAGCATTACCAAACTGTAAGTGATTTATCACCAGATGTTGACTGTCAAGAGCTTGATAAGGTCGGTGAAATTCACTTCATGGCGGATGTCACTATCACTTTCAGACTCCTGCACTTGAGTGCCTCCTCCTCTTGTTTCATGAATTCCAACATGATAAGCTTAATCCTTCTCTTGACAACAAAGCGCAAGGCAAATAAATCAGGTCAACCTCGTGAACTGATCTGAGAATACGTCTGGACACAAACTATCAAGTTGATCCAAAAGAAGACTGATATATTTGTTCATAAATTGTTCAGTTACAAGGGCCTAAAATCTGTCTGGTTAAAACAGCCAGATTTTTATGTAATATACCTTCCTCATATCCTGTATTTTATATAATCAAAAAGGCACTCTTGCATACTGCTCAAGTATATCCAAATTAATTAAATTGATTTTGATGCGTAATAACTTTGTTTTAGTAACACTTATGAGGGTAGATGAGGGCCACTGACAACTACAACGAAACGGTGAGGGTTCAGAACAGAGGTGCACAGATTTATCTTCAGGAAATGTAGGAAATCAACCTCATGCTGTAGAAAAAAATGGGTTCATTTGTTCAGCAACGTTCAGCCTATCTTTACTAAACCTGTAAATGTAAACGTTTGGCGTCTCTTTAAAGTATTACAAATTTCATGTATATCAGTAAAAAACCCATTCAGCACTGAGGGCACAGATGAAAAGTATTTGAGTTTGACCTCAAAGAGGTATTTTGAGTGAAGGTGTTTGAGCCTGGGAATATTTCAAGTGCATAAAAACGATTCAAATTCAAATTGCATGGTAACAAGTTAGTGCCAGTAGTCACAAATAAGTCTTTCTTACTCGCAGTCAATGGCTTTTTCTGCTTGGAGTGAATATCATTATATCCTTTCCCTTCTGCTCTGTTTATTCATTTGTATGAAAGCTGCTTAAATATGCCCATACAAACACAGAGTCCCTGAGTTAACTGAATTTTTTGATGTCTGGACTCAGAATGCAAACATGGGAAAATTACTT
This sequence comes from Scomber scombrus, assembly GCF_963691925.1. Classification (NCBI taxonomy): domain Eukaryota; kingdom Metazoa; phylum Chordata; class Actinopteri; order Scombriformes; family Scombridae; genus Scomber; species Scomber scombrus. Next base: position 8,149,952 of record NC_084986.1, read on the forward strand.
TCTGTCATAGGCAGTTTTCTTGGAAGAGGATTGATAAGAGCAGATAAACACGCTGGAGAGTCACAGGGGGTGATTAGAATAAGATGAGGCTGGAATTGGGGGTTTTTTCCCACTTAAAACTAGGTGTTGATGAATGCAAAGACGCATACTTGTTCATACACGTACATCTGTATGTTTGTGCTTGCCACAGATCCGCTTTGTGTACACCTCTTCTGAAATGAGCCCCAAACACACACACATACAAACATACAGCACAGTGGTTGGTTATTTTCTGCATCATAGTTGTGCTCTATAAACATTTCCAATGCCTCTGCTGTAGCACACATGCCATAAAGCTGTAAAAGGCACACATGAAGCTGTGATACTCTTGTGTCCTTTTCTAGCTTTCTATTCCAATATGGTCACATTGCCTGCAAAATCCACCCAAAAGCAGAGTAAGCAATGAAAGCCTTTTATCAGCACAGCTGGTGCCCAAATATCCCTTGAAATTGTGTTTAATATTCTCTCCCACTCTCTGGCAGAAGAGATGCCACCTCATTTTCTTTGTGTTGCTGTAATGCAGGAAGTCAGGCCTGCCTGCGGTGTTGCCAGATTGGACGGGTTCCCGCCTAATTGGGCATTTTTTGTTATGATTGTGCTGGTCAAAATTAATTTGGGTTGGTGAACAAAATTTGGGCTGGTTTGGGATCAGTTTAGAAATTTAGAAACATTATACACTTTCTAGGCTAATTTGAAGCAAAACCTAAGAATGCATTTACTTCATCATTACACATATTAAAAAATCTCCAAAATGAAATAAATTGCCTAATTCAAACTTGGCATGACGAGTCTCCAAAAGGAAAGTGCACAATTCCAATACTGCATTAGTCTCCACAACAAATAGAGTTCCCAAAAAGCAACATAATCTCCTAAATGTTATAACCATGCACAGTTTCAAAAAGGTATTATTAGTTTCAAAAAAAGCAACAACAAGGAATTAAAATACCAAATAGGGTGCACAATTAGCAAGGTGGCAAGTGACTGCGTGGTGGCTAATACCTATATCCTCAATAAAAATCCAATAAATTATACATGTAAAGAAAAAACTTAAGCCAACTGAAGTCAGCTAGCTGAGCCAGCTACTTCAAGTTTAGCCCTATGGCTAACTTGAATGAGGATGAAACGATGTAATTGTGCGGCTCTTCTGGACTTTCTAAATGTGATAGGACCAAAAGGATGAAATTCTGAAAGTAAAATGAGTCATTTCGTGGGTGTTGTAATGCTTAGAAAAAACGTGTCTGCTGCTTTACAGACATTTCTTTCACAATGTAAGTCAATGGGGGAAAGTATTTTTTAGCCCAAAGTCATCATGTGACGTTGTTATACACAGTTTGGCCACTGTGTCAAACTGGCTACAACATGGCGCTCTTCCTGGGGGTTTGGGTTCCAGGGGTTCAGAGTTTTGCTACTTGGGACAGTTTTGGGTATCTGTCTTTGTTGTTTTTCTACCACCCCAATGGTCCAGAGTCAACTTTGGTTCCCTCCTGAAGATAGTCTTTCATCTCTTCTGTGCTGAAGCATCTCCCACCTGATTCTGTGGAAACCAGATCTTCATCATCTCCTCACAGCAGCATAGCAATCTCCTTCTCCCTGTCAGCCTTCCCCACTTTTTTTTTTTTTTTTGATGATGATCCTCCTCCTCAGCTGGTGGTTTACCGGCGCCTCTAGTTATGCTGCGCACACTCAGTCGATCTGCCAGCTGTTCAACTACTGTATAGGCTGCGTCTCATTTTTTTCATCATCCAGAAAAGAAAGCTGTTTGAAACGATACACTGCTGGTTATCGTAAGTCGGTCTTTAAGTTCCCACCTACTGTCAATCTCTTCAACCAGCTTGCTTTTCATTTTTATGGTGAAGGGCTGTCATCATCTGTAATGCTAGGTGTTGGTACAGATCGGGAAGTGTGGTCGTCTTCAGAGAGTAGCTCGATACAACACATTTGTAATGACCTCAGCCACGTTCCACTGTGCTGTAGTACTGCACTCATTCTTCTTGGTAAAGTTTGGGTCAGAAAACACAACCCAGCAGTCGCTCCAGCAGTCGCTCCAATGTTGAAGAGGTTGAATTCCAACACGTAGAGGCATCCTCAATCAGTTTATGTTGAAGGACTTGTTGCTGCTTCTGGTTGTAGTCTCTTCTAGCTTGGTTTTGCTTTGTGTCCTTCTCTGAAATGTCCCAGTAGATGTTACACAGCAGCCATCCACGGTATGACAAATCAGGTCTTGTTTTAGTGCAACATTAATACAGAGCTGCACATCTTGCCATCCATCCGATTCCTTTCGTGTCTCCAAACAGAGTGCCATAATAACCGTGTTGTCAGTTACAACAGAAACTCTCTTTGCTCCTTGAATTCAAAAGGCATCAGCAACTTCACTGAGCCCGTCTGCACCTCTTCCATTTGTTTTATCTCAAGAACAAGACTTTATAGTTTCCATTTTTCATCAACAACATGGACAATCAGAGTCATGCATGACACCATTAAAAGAAATGCCCACATATCTGTGTTCAAACTCACTGCCTTGCTGTGGGGTATTAACTCCAGAACCCTCTCGTTTAGTCTGTCATATTTTGTGGTTAGTGTGTGCATGATAGTCTCGCAGGCTGGCACTATATATCCAGGTTCCACAATTTTAATCATTTTCACCCTTCACAACTCCAGACCTCGTGTCGTGAGCAATAAATTTGACAATTCCATTCCTGATATAATTTTTCTGTTTTGATGAGCGAGGAGGCACATCCAGCTTGGTCTGGGTTTAACTGCTGCTACTGGAAGACCCTGAAGTTGTCGAAGCTGAAGCAAAAGGATGTGCCTGCAGTCATGTTTCAAACCAAATGATTAGGCTATTTATTAGACCAAACTTATTGAAATATGCCAAATCGGTATGTTAAAATGCAAACCCTATCAAGCATTCAACACAAAAGTTGATGGAGCATCATAAAGCAAAGGTGTCAATTAGTTTGGAGCCGAGTAAACATTCAGAAAGTTAGGTCTAGGAGTTGGTCAGGTTGGGCAAGTTCAAAGTTGTAAAAAAAGAGCTGTTTTGACTTCCTGTTTTATAAATCTCATAGTTTATTAAAACATGTACTTATTTAAAATAGAGACACATTTGTTGAATAAAATATATTTGTCAGCGATTGTCTCACCAATAAAAACTGCTCAGACAGTTTACTTGCAGTTGCATTTATGCCATATAATTGAATCCCATTTTTTTAATCCATTTCATTTCATTTACATTAATCTCATAGTGATTTTCAGGATGTGTGCAAGTGCATGAGAAAAATGTAATGATGTGGATAACACTAAAAACAATGTAGCTCTAATATCACAGTGCGGCCCTGCTAAGGTTTTCTCACACACAACTAGAAAAAACTAGAGATCACAGTGGATCTCAGCACAGTAAAAACTAAATAGTTAAAATAGTGCTGCATGCATAAAATGGGCAGTAGCCCTTTATAGATTTCATTAGTGAATTATTAAAAAAATGAATTACTAAAAACAGCTACATTAACTGTAGCAGCAAAAAAATGCAGTTATTGCCTTTTAAACTTCTGACTGGATTGAACTTGATGACCTCCACCACTGGCGGGAATATCCCGATTTGTCGGATAAGGTCCCACAGACCACTACAATGGAGTTCAACACAACAGTATAAGCAGTGGCTTTAAGAAATATCTCAGTGTAGGCGACATCACAGCAACAACAATTTTCTCCCTGTAATCTGTTTAGTTTGTTTGCTTGTCTTTGGTAAGAGGCACCGTGTGTGACTCAATGATTTGAAGGATGCTGTCCACAACTTTGACAAACTGCCTGGTGTGACATTTCAGTTGGGGTGGCAAGGAAAACAAGAAACTATTCAGAGAAACAGCTAAGCAAGACTGCCTGTTTGGTGAGTCATCCCCCCCTATAAACTGTGTAGTAGGTGAAGTTTAGGGAGTAAATCATTTGTTAGATGTAGAGGAATTTGGACAGGTTTTAACATCATACAGTGATGGACGAAAGAGATCTCTTCATTAATATGAGCAGTCTCCAGTAAATACCAGTTTATTTAAGCATATAAGGTTCATTTATTGTTTTTATGTGAGGTATTTATTCATCATTGTTGTCATTGTTTTTGGTGGAAAGAGAAATAATTTGACATTTTAGAAAGTCTGCTCATTTGCTTTCTTGCCAAGAGGAGGAAGAGAAAATCAATACCTGTCTATGGTGTGACACAAATATCTGAAGCTACAGCCAGGATCCTGTCTTGAAATAGTCCAGCATAAAACCCCCACAAAACACTTTTTGTATGGTAACAAACAATATAAAACATGTTAATTTGTGAGCTTTAGAGGTGCTGGAAGGCAAATTGTGTTACCTATGGATAGACCACAGCTAGCTTTTTGCACCCATCTTTCTTATCTTTATGCTAAGTTACTGGCTGTTGGCTCTAGCTTCTTATTCACTGTACAAGCATAAGGTGATTATTGATCTTCATATCTAACTCTTAGCAAGAAAGCATTTGAGAATATTTTCGAAAGTCTCAAAACTTTCCTTTTAAATGTAAGAACATCAGCTGATATACAAATTATTTCACATTGATGATGGTGCCAGTTAACTGAGCTGTGTTTAAAATTACTTGCTGTGCATCAAAACCTGAGGGGAGCAAATACAATGCACACATTCCCTGTGATGGCTAAAGGTATCTAACTTTTAAAAAAAAACCCAACTACATTCTTACAACAGGAGTGAGTGGCTTTATTATTTTTGGCCAAAAAGGTATGAACATTGTTTTTGCTAAGTTGGCTTGGCACACAGAAATACAAGTAAACATGATTGATTGACAACATAGTGGCACCGTGTCCCTCTTTTTTCCTCTCTGTCATGCACCCTTAGCTTTTGCTTAGACTGCCAACGCCAGCAACCAGCTCTGTGCAGAAAAGAAACACTTGTGAAGTGTTAGATGGAAGATAACATGCCAAAAAACTCAATTGTCATTAACCTCCATACAGCTCAGGTGTGCTACTTTAAGTGAAGCAGACTTAGTACTTCAGTATATTATCTTTGTCTTTTTGTCTTTTACTGTAATCACTCTAAATCACTCACTTTTTTTTAATCTCCCCTTTTTTCAGCAGCCCCTCTTCAATTTGACAGGAAGCTGTTCCACCTGGCCTACAGTGACACAGTCACACAAAAAAAGGCTGTTACGCTCCAGAGTGGGAGGGTGGTGTTGAAAGGACAGCAAGACAAAATGTGCTGTACTGTTTTATATGTGAAGAACAAAATGTCACCTTGAGCTCTGAACCTGTGAAGTTACATTTTCATGATTAAACATGATCAGTAATTCAAATGTACTTAAAACAATTTCAGGTTTCTTCATTATTTATACTGAAATAATAATAATAAGTTATTTTGAACAAGCTCATAATGCAGTTTTAATATCTGCGAAAAGTACATGGTTTAATGTTCATTGTGTGTTTTTACTAAGTTTGGACCAGTTTATATACATTACAGTATTCTGGGAATGTATTCCATGTCAAACTGTAAAGCATGTTCAGATTTTCAGATATTTCAGCAGAAAACTCATTAGCGAGACTTGCTTTAAAGAGAAAATATTGATGAGAAAAATATGTCAAAGCTCTAAAGAGTTAATTGAATATATTAACATCGTTTCAGTATTGAATCAGCTAAAGTTTAGTTGTAGACTGACTTTTTAGATGATGGTTGAATCAATATAGATTCATTTATGATTGAAAATCTGGCGTTTATTAAACATCATAACAAGCACTTTCAATTTGGTTTCGATGTTGGGCGTCGACACAGATTTAATGCTTCTGCCTGACGACATTTCAGTGTTGTTTTAATTGGATTTTGCTATCTGGGATTACAACACAAAATTTAACAACAGCACAAAACACAGCACAGATCACTAAAATACATAAAAGTTTCATAGAACAAGCACCAGACCACTCATGGCATGACTAATCCCTCTTTAAAAACAGTTGATTTAACTCAAACAAGTTTTTAAAAAATTCCAGGTCATCATCCATTTTGAGTTCTGTAAGTAATGACAATTATAAATCAAAATAAAAGGCTTGATTGTTGCATGCTGCTTGTGACAATGAAGTAACACAATAGCTTTAATGTGAAAAAACCATGGAGTGTATAACACTGTTTGCAGCTTGATATGGTAAAACACTATCTAATTATTCTAAATGTGTACAAGTTTCCTTTTGCTACTTTTCTCACTATTTTAATGTTTAACACTTCTCAGTAGAGATTGACAAGACAGTTCTACCAGAGACATATATGACTGTATTGTCTGCATACATCTGGAAACCTGTTCCAAATATATTGTTATATGTTAGTGGCCAAACTAACTTTTTTACATTGTTAACCATCTCATGGAGCCCACTTTAGCTTGATTAGCAAGCAAACTATACCTAAGAGCTAAAGTTGTCATTTCGGACAGAACAATTGATGGTTGCCAGCTACAAATGCCTGCTTTTGTATACTTAACACATTTCCAGCGGTAACTCTGCCAACATCATCACTGTCAACTACATATGCTGTGCAAGAATGGAAAGCTTAACAGGCATGGCAACATGGCCACAATCGTACAAATGGGTGACACACATTACATGGGCTGTCTGACTTTTGCCAATGCAGATGGTTTGAGTCTTTTAACCCTCCTGTTGTCCTCAGGTCATGGGAGGAAAGGAGGAAGGAAGGAAGGAAGGAAGGAAGGAAGGAAGGAAGGAAGGACGGAAGGAAGGAAGGAAGGAAGGAAGGAAGGAAGGAAGGAAGGAAGGAAGGAAGGAAGGAAGGAAGGAAGGAAAGAAAGGAGTAACGAAGGAAGGAAGGAAGGAAAGGAGTAAGGAGGAGAAGAGGAAGGAAGTAAGGAGAGAAGGAAGGGAGGAAGGAAAGGAGGAAAAGGAAGAAAGGGAGGAAGCAAGGAAGGAAGGAAAGGAGTAAGGAGGAAAAGAGGAAGGAAGTAAGGAGAGAAGGAAGGGAGGAAGGAAAGGAGGAAAAGGAAGGAAGGAAGGGAGGAAGGAAGGAAGGAAGGAAAGGAGGGAGAGAGGGAGGGAGAAAGGAGAGAAGGAAGGAAGGAAAGAAGGAAGGAAGTGAGGAAAGAAGTATGGAAGGAGGAGGAGCAAAAAAAGAGGGAAGGAGGGGAAGAACGAAGGAAAAATTAAAGATAGAGGGAGGAAGGAAGGAAAGAAGGAACAATCAAAAGAGATGGGGTCAATTTGACCCGGGAGGACGACAGGAAGGGTTAAGTCATTTAATAGATAAAACAGAGAATGTCTCTTATCTTACTCTTGTGTTTGATTATTGTTATAGTGGTGTTCAACTGCATGGAAGTTAAATCTTCATTCACTGATTAAGCCATTCAGTGTGACTAACCTTGAGCTAAAGCACACAGAGAGCACAATAACTGCAGGCCATGTAAGTGCTAAATGTCCCAGCGAGGAGGCGTGAGGAGTGAAGTTGAAGAAAGGCCATTTGAAGAAAAGTAGATGTTTCATTCTTTGTCTGACTAATGTGGCTTGCATTACCAAGTAAGGGAATGGTGGGCTGGAAAGGACTAAAGTATGTAAAAGATTTTTTCGGAGTGAGATGGGGATTTATCTGAATTTATTTATTACCTTACCACATTTTATTCCAACCGATTTTGTTGATTCACCACCTCCTCAAACCCAGTTCCTCCTGTTTCTGTTCCTGTGTTTTGCAGAGCTGTTAACAACACTCCTAAAGTCTCAGTGAAAAGCATGTGCGAGGGCATATAGACCTATCTGGAAGCAATGGGCCAGTCAGAGGGATGATTCACATCGACAGCAGAGCTCATATCACCCGGATTGTAAAACGGACGTTGCTGGAAGGAAACATACCATAATATGGATGCTATCATCAAAAGCCGGGACAATGCTCTGCTTAGCGTGAAGCAAGGATACACACGTGTATTGTACATAAAAATGCACACGTATCCACCAAATACATGACCACACACAACTCTATCTCTCCTGCACACACACTTCACACCATTTGCAGAGCTTGCACAGGACACCTGAATAATCTTTGCACAAGGTTTAGGAAAATAGCTCCATGTAATCCTAATATCTGTGCCCATACCTCCATCATTTGAGAGCCATTATATTGGAGCTGATTTCATAAATATGCCCTTATCCAGTCTGGGCAGTCAAATCAGAAGGTCTTTATTTGAACATGCACAACTTTTTTTCAAAGGCAGAAAAGATGAACATTTCCACAAACCTGTTACCACTTATAGATGGCTTTGTATACCTTATTTGGTGCAGTTGAATATCCTGCACTGTTTACGCTCTCTGAGAGGAGAACACTCCGATCAAATCGGATCTGCATGAAACAACAGGCTCCCCGGCCAGCCTCATACAGGTGATTTCACGCTACTATTAAGTGAATCCTAGAGAGGGCAATTTAAGGTGAGAATCCAATCAAAAAATATGTACTGTCTCCTATAAAACCCGTAGTAAAATTGACTTACTGATTCTTTTGGCTGCTGTAGTTTTTCTACACCTGTCCAAATACTTCCTGGACCATAGTGTTTTAGGTTTGACTGCTTACTTGACTTATGGAATTTGACCTTGATGCTAAATGAACTTTAAATCACTCTGCCCACTAAGTCCTGTTGTTTGTTGTTTTCCATCAGTGTTTTGGTGTGTTGTGTGCTTTTGTGTGATTTATATGGGGTGTTTTTTATGTACATGGCTGCAAACCAATTTCTCTGTAAGGGACAATAAAGAAAACTTTGAACAGGAACTTTCAAGATTGTGAAATTAAGATTAACAGCCAAAAATAAACTATGTCTATTTCCTTGCTTTTATTTATAGTACTTCATGTAAAAAAAAAAAAAAATGCTGTTCTTAGTGTCTAAAAATGCTGTGTGAATATCTATCTTTTAATACTCTAACAGATTTGGGTTATGGTACCCTGCAGCTTTTCAAAGTTCCTCGATTTGCAACCTCATTCGAAAGCAGCCACCTTTTCATAAGACATTACAAATGCATCCCGGTGGTTGTGATTTTACCCTTTTAAGAAATCCATAATTTTTGACAGCTCAAGATTAATAATGTTTTCCCCCAATAAACAGCTGACCTGAGCAATCGTGTGACTGATTACAAATAGCCTGCTTATACTCTGTTGTCAGTTGTTAATGGCAAATATCACAGCGCCGATGAAAAACTGCAACACAGTGTCGGATTTGGACTAATCCAGACAAACTAGGTGAGAGGAGGTGAAACTGTAAATCCTGGGAGAGTGTAAATTTAATATCCACAGAAATGGAGAATGATACCGAGAGAACCTATAAGCATGAGAGGATCCAGGGATTTTTCCAGAGATGGGGAAACATACTTTGACTCAGAAGTAATAACGTTGTTTAAAAATGAAGCTGATTTCCTTATGCACCTCGAGCAAACATTTGTGTGAAGCCACAAAATAACTGACATGCATCTTTTATTGGCAGACTACAGCTTTTACATATGATGACATCATAGGTCTGAGAGGAAGTCCTTGCGGTTGTTGGCCTCCGGTAAATTCTTCCAGTTGAAGTTGTTTTGGAGCCCTCATGAGTGAAGGCAGGCATCTAAACAGATGGATTGATTATTGAATGAGCAGATTTACAGGTTTCCACTGGTGTTTTGTGTAAATCAAGATTCAGACCAGAATAACTCACTGCCCACTCAGAAATACACAGCTGCCCAAGAGGAGACCATTTTGCATTAGATAGAGTTCTGGGGACATCTAGTGGTGTAAAAAATAGGTTAATTCAGCCCTGTGACGGTTCACCAGCTTTCTGCTTTTATTCAAATCCTGATACCACAGACTGAATATGGGCATCCGGACACAGAGGCCCCCACTTCTAACTACTAGAGACATCCTACCCCCACCCCTGGCATCATTTTTAATGTCTATTTCCATAATATTTAACAGATTAAACAAAATTCTATTGTTGGTCCCAACTGGTTTGTTCATGCTGGAGCTAAAGAGATGCTGTCTAAATCCTCTCCAGATTATGCAGCCGGATTGTATGGGTGTGTAATACAATTACAGCTAAACTGCATAATACATGTTATAGGGGTTCAATCGTTTACGGAGCAGGGAGTCTATCAGTATCCATGGTGACAGATGTTTCTCATGGTCAAAAGCAAAGAGTGCATCATAAACGTTATTTGCTTCATTAGATCCTTCTCTGCTGATAGCGTGTTCAATTTATTATTAAATGGTTGAGTTTGAAATAGCATTGGGAGACCCCTACTTTTGACTGAGCTTTCCAACAAGAAATTATTGCAAGATTCACTAAACAAAGACAGAGCTGCTGATCCTCTGACTCCAACCCTCGGTCCTGGGCCATTCATTAATCCATCCATTGCTGAAACGTGGATTTTGATTTATATAGACTCCCTCATAATTATAAAGTTTCCCTGTTCAGGTTTTAGTGGAGTAATTTATGCTTTTGTCTACACATTTAGTAGGAAGTCAGAAAACTTGTGAGTTTGGAATATAACAAAAATGGAATTAATAGTGACCCTCCTATTCTAGTGTACAGTATGTTTCTTGTTCAGGATCCTTAAACATAGACAGGTAAATGGAAATCAGCTGTCATTAATCATTGTGCTTTTCTTGCAGTCATATAAATACAGTCACCAGCCAATCTGTGCAATCTAATTCAATCCAATACAACAGCTCTCCCATAAATTCTACTGTTTGAGGTTTACATAGTTTGTATTAACATTGTCAAAAAGATGGTAATTCTACTGTATATGTTCATCACCGAGGTCGTACTAAGTGGTGGTGGCATACTGAGGTGCATTATATTGAATGGTGTTCCTAATATTTTGTCCACTGCATTAACAGACATGAGAGGGGCAAAATATTAGGAACACCATTTAATATATAATGCACCCTAGTGCACCACCATCAGCCACTACGACCTCGATAATAAACATAAAGAAAAATGATCACCTTACTGAAAACAAAAACTGAAAATGTATAAACTTCAAAACAGTAAAATGTATGGAAGAGCTGCTGTATTGGATTGAATTAGATTACACAGGTGTAGAGAAAGAGAGAGAGAAAGGGAGGGAGAGACCTTTCTTAGAAGTACAGTAACATTTCAACTGCTCAAAACGTTCAAGTCAGTTGCATGAAGGCATAATTATTTTTTTAAAGATACACTTTTGGGCATTTCTGTCTTTAATGGATACCTGATGGCAGATAAATAGGGTGAGAAAGAGAGGGGCAAGACATGCGATAAGGGTCCTTAAAGCCAGAGTGGATTGCGCATGCGCAGTAACCTTTAGTTAATACCAGGGCGCTCCGTTATTACTATTATAGCATTAATTAGGCTAGCATTAAGCTAAATAGAGGGTAAAAAAAACATTCTGTGCATGTGATATTTGCTCACTCAAACATATATTTACTATAGCGTTACTATTACATTTAAATATTGCTATAAAACCTGTGCGTTACTACTACGGCTGCGTTATATCTCTATGGACGTTACGCACGGTGCGGGGATGCACGGCACTTCCGTTGTTGTGGGCGCAGCATCCACAGATACAAAGAAGACGGCGACAATGGCTGATATATCACTGTATCTCACTAATGTTAACGTGTCCATAGCACAGAGCATGGATGTGCAGCAGGTCGGTAAACAGCTCTCTCCTCCTTTACGCTGTGTTATCTGAATGCGGTTGATAATGTCGCTCAGTGCCTGTAGCTTGTTGTCACTTGTCAGCTGTGTCATGTCGGTCTGTTGATATCACACCAATTATGTTTGTGTTTTATTGCTACAGTGTTTGTTTTGCATGCTTGTTTTGTAATCAGACACACACACACACACACACACACACACACACACACACACACACACACACACACACACACACACACACACACACACACACTCACATATGAAATAATCCAGGACACACTGTCTTTGGTATTGATGTCCAGAGTCCAAATGCAGCCAAGGACTTTGAGAGTGTGGAGCTGGGTGAGCTGGACAAGAGGGAAGAGCAGCAGGAGGAGCAGCAGAGGGAGAAGGTTCCTCGAAGGATCATCCATTTCTCCAGTGGGGAGACCATGGAGGAGTACAGCACCGATGAGGAGGAGGAGGAAGACAAGGAGCCGGAGAGGAAAGACCTGCTGTCCTCCCCGGTCGATGCGGTGAGGGTGAGGAACAGGGGAGGGAAGGGTTGATTCATGTTTGTGTATGTAAGTGTGTGTCTGTGGGATTTGTGTTTTCTGTTGTATATTTGTGAAGCAGAAGCCATTTAATTTTTCTCCTTGTATTGTTACACATTCTTTGCGTTACAGTCAAAGATGACCTGGGGTCCTTACTTCTGGTTCCACATGTGGAGAGCTGCCACATCCACCGTCTCAGGTTTGTTCACTAACAACCAAAGGCACCTGATAAACTACAGAAACAAAAAATCCTGTGCACATTTGTTATGATAAATCAATACCAACACTGAGACTTAGTTAAAAAGGGCACATTTTTCTCAATATTTCCCAATAATATGTTAATAAAGCTCTTAATTTGTCTGTATTTTGGGAAACACTGCCATGATTTAGCAGAAATTTGAGGTGAAATTTGATTGAGATATGTCACTGTCAGTGTTTTTTCCTATTGATAATTAAAGAAGTGGTTATTCATAATGGTATAATTCTAAATTCATTGTTTATTGAGGTGCAGATATAGTCACGGTCGCACTCTCACTTTTGATTGCCCTGACCAGGTTTTATGGTCCAATCTTCATTTTAATAATTGATTTGCATTCAAGTGTTCATTATTTTATTCCTTATACATCTTAGAGCGCATTAGTGGAGCAATTTAAATATTTGACTAACTGATACCTTTACAATAAGAAAACATGGCTTGTCTCACAGTGCAGATGTACAGTAGTTGGTGTAACATCTGGATGTCAGTGTGGATTTGTTGCAGGCAGGTCTGGACAAACAAATGAGCTTAAAACTGCTGGTAGCTGTTTCTGTGTTTTGTGGCTCAGCAGCTGGATTTAGTCTCCTGTTCAGTAATGAGACATGCTGAAAAATATGTTAGAAGTTACTTGGACTTAACTCTAGTTCTGCAAGCATGCGTGTAGTTCACCATCACGCTATCATAAAGTAAATGAAAGAATGTGGGCACAGTTACTGTGGGGAATATAATGAAAGCAGGATTGTGCCTGCAGTGGTGACGAACAGGCAAAATCTACCGCTAAACTATAAATCAGAAATTACACCCTAGGTAGAAATCCAGTTTTACTTGCTCACACTTAAAACTTTAGATTGGATGTTTGAAATGGATTACCAAATATTTTCCCCTCCTCCTGTTTGGCAGCCCTCCAGCTGGAGACCCCTGAGGAGAACGCCTAGCTCGCCTATGCATTAAAACACAGAAATATCGCCACAGTCATAATGGAAACTAGAATTGCAGTCATTGATTAGTCCATGCATGGTGCTGCATCATCAGTTCAGTGTTGTAACATCTTTATTCTGCATACTCAGTTTCTCACTATCATCTTGCAGCATGTGATTACCTGGGGGAGAGGATGGCCTCCCTCTTCGGGATAACGTCAGCCAAATATCAGTACGCCATCGATGAGTACTACAGGATGAAGAAAGAGGTGTGTTGCATGTTGTAGTTCTCAGAGCACATTATTGTGATTTTCTAATTATATTTTATTCATTAAGCAACTACCATAATCCTCTCTTGTATGTCAGCGAGAAGAAGAGAGGGAGGAAAACTGTTTGTCAGAAGAGGCGGAACGAACCTTTGACCAGCTACCATCTCAGGAAATCGAGGACGAGCCAATCACCATGCCAGAACAGCCAAATGTTGCCGCTGCTCACACTGATGTGACCTATCAGATCGAGAATGAAAATAAGGCACCTTCAAACACCATCAGAGTTCCTGCTATCGTCACGGCAAACTAACCATTCCTAGAAATGGACGTCTTGCGCTTTTCTGTCTGTTTGTTGGTTAAAAAAAAAAAAAGGAACACTTGTCTTGTTTCACCAAGCACCGTTTGGTTTGTGTACAACACAGATTTAGATGGGCAGTGCTGCTGTGGTGTGAGTACAGCATAGCAGCTGATAAAGTAATAAACAGCTGGCAACATCTGTGGGTCTTTTAGATAATTAACAAGAGGTGTGCCATTAAAATGAACAATACCAGTCACAAAATGTTTGTGTCATCTGGCAATACAGTGGTGTTAACATTATGATTACATTTTTAGCCAATGTATGTAGGAGCATTTTGGTGAATGTATACATTATCTGAGATTTATTGCATTATCAGTTGCTACAGCAGCCTCCCACATTTGAACGATTGCTGTGGAGTGAAAGTCAAATGTTACTCCCCTGTGCCTCTAATGGACCAGACACTGTGCCTGAATCACCAATACAGCCAAGTCAGTGCCAGATCTGTTCTAAGCATGTGTTCGAAAATCATTCGAAATGTTTAAATAGCCCTCGATTTAACTTGATAGATGCTTGAGTTTGCTCAGTATTGAGTAAACTGCTTGCATCAAGAACATTTTTCAGATATTTGTTGCATGCTTAACGGATGTGGTCAAACTGGCGCATTCTCGATACACCTGGCTGCACCAAAGAGCTGGCCATTTTAACACTCGTTCACCTGTGTCTTTGCTGTCTGTATTAATGCTTATTAAGCTTGTATTGCACTTAATGTCTGTGTGGATTTATCCTGGGTTATCAAATCATCTGTGGACCACGAGACTGACTGACATTTTGTTAAAAAAACTCTGAAAAAGGGTTTAGTTTTCTATGTTGCTCTTATCATCTGCCTTATCTACTATAGATATTATACATAGTAGATATGACATGTAAGCCTTTGATAATGGCAGGGAGCATTGTTACACTAAGTCTGTATAAAAACATGTAAACTTACATTTTTAACAGTTTTTATTGCAATTTTTGATATTCATGTATTTATTTTACTGAACTGACTGAACACTTAAGTTAAGCATTTTTTCTATTGTTTTAGTAACACTGTAATGAACTGTTAATAAAATCATAAATATTGTCTGACTTTTAAACTTGTCTGTGTGACAGTTTCATCATTTCACAGTAGGTAGTATCAAGTTAAACAGGAACATTTTTATTATTTTCACAGTTGCGCTGTCTTGTCTGCCTGTTGAAAGACTTGTAGTGCTGCTACAGTTTGAATGACGTGAGGGATTGTCTTTGTCACTAGTAACAAAGAGCCTGTGTCATTCTGTAGTGAGACGGCTCTGAGGTCAGGGACCCCGTCCACTCCCTACACAATGTCACCATTCTCAGGTCAGAGTGGGTTTCTGTGGCCCAGAACAACCTCCACAGCAGTCACACCCTCAAACACGTCAGGCAATCATGCTAAAAAAATGGGCCATGTGTAAAGTGATAGCTGAGGCCTAATAATGTTTGACAAAATTATCTTCAGTCAAGGTCTCCCTTACTAGGCTTTTCCAGAGATTTCAGCTACGTCTTGCATTATCAGTAGCAGATGGATTCTGTAGCTGAAAGCTCTGGAAAAGCTAGTAGTGGATTTAGGCTTATATGTTCAAACTACAATTTCTAAGGTCAAGAGTCATCTTTCACACTCAGAACAAAAATAGCTTGAACTTGAGAAAATTCAACTTGTCTCCAAAGTGGTTTTGCATTTCTTTGTGACATTCTCTGAAAATGAGAGGTTGTAACATGTCGGGATAAACCAGTTTGCCGGTATTTTAGGAGTTAATGATAGACTAAATAAGTTATCATGGCAATGTTTGGCAGCAATACAGAAATGTTCAGTTTCCCTATAGATGTTTTCTGGAACCAGTAAAGGAAGCCTTTACTTTGTCCTGCTGGTCACACAGTCACGATAACCATATATTTAGAAAAGGGTTTTAAATACTCAGCCACTTGTCATCTGTACAAACTTTCACAGAAGATATGAAAGCAAAGCCTGCTGCTAGATGAGGCTCCATATGGTGGCTGCTTAGATGTCGCACCACGTCATTATGGTGGTACCATGATGAGACAGCTCATCTGTGATAGTCAGACTGCAGAGTCAATCCATACCACAGCCGGGCCACACAAGGCAGCCTTACACAACATCCAAGCTGACGGACAATACCACCCACTGACAGCCTGCACAGCCAAGCACACAGAGTCATGGAACACTGTTGATAATTCATCATGGTGGTAAAAGAACTCCAAGACACAGAAAAAAAGATAGATCCCAATCTGAGATATCACAGATAAACCCTAACCCTTTTTATAGGCAGCTGCTCCAGTATCAGAGGAAATATGATCCCAAATGTGCCGTAATCAAAAGAGGCTCATGGAATTCCTGAAAAATAGCTCCTGGCTGTTTTTATCTTTATTATTTATTCATTCGCTTTTTATTTAATTATGTATGTACTTAAAGCCTCAGATGGGACTGATTGTTACTGATTGAACAGATTCTTCAAGAGTTGTTTGTTCATAAAATTGAATAGATTTAAGGTGCCAAATGAGAAGGGTGAATAATAATAGCACAATAATGTGATACTTTACTGAACCCAAGAGACATGTTCCCTTTACTGTTGGGCCCATGAGATTCCCGAAAGTAGTAACTGCTTGATTAAGATCTATAACTGTTTATGTTCTATTTCATAAGAATATAATAAATTGATAAATGCACCTTACAGTTTTATATCTTGCTGATACACTCTGAGAAGTGGGTATAAAGATATAAATACCTGTTCATTGTGTCTTATCTGAAGCACATTGCTATGTTGTCTGATTACCAAATTGTGAATTAAATCTACACTGCTGATTTATATTGAGGTCATCTGCCTCGGCTATAAAATAATTGGCTGTATCCATCTGCAAATTCTGCAAAATAAAAAGGAATTCATCTGTTTCTTCTCATATTTCCCATATGATATACTATTGTTTAGGCTACATAAAGAGGTGTATTTGAAGGAAGACAATATTGTAGTTCCTCATCTGTCCTCTTGAGGGCAGTACTATACTTAACAGATGAGCTGAGGGTTATTATTGGCCAATGACACCTTGGAAGTTCAAACTTTATGCAAATGAACTTAAAATTTAGATTTTTTTTATAATGAGTGTAGGAAAAATTTAGCACATTGTGGTTGAAGAACAAAGAAGATGGAAACTGAAAAAGTGTTATTGTTGGGGGGGGGCATTTTGGGGTGGGGGGTTTGGTGGTTAGGAAACATAATTCAATCCTTGTTGTTTCTATTTTCTCTTCAAACTTGGAATCTGACAATAAGAAACAGATTTGACTGTGAGGGTCTGTCAGTCATCTCTGTACCCACAATGTTACAGCAGAGAGGAAACAGCTTCCTTCTGGGAGATGTAAGACGCATACAGCAGTCATCAGGCAATCAGTGATTAAGAGGGAAAATCCAGAGTTGAGAATTCACAATGCCATTCCTTGTGACTTAGTGTTTGGTGGTGCAGGCATGAATCGTCGCCTGCGCACATGCTCATCTGTCCACATGCGTGCCCAGGAGGGTCTGTCCCAAACTCATGCTTAAGGTCTCCTTTACCAGTCCCCCACGCATGTGTGTCCACGCGCTGGCCTCAAGTCTTTCGGGTGCTTAAAACATACCTGACATTTTTGTGGGCTTTGAGTGGTGGGGGTGGGCGGAGAGGTGTTTAGTATTCTGGGGAGACCAGTTTAGCAAGCATTTTCACTTCTGATTTAGTCAAAAGTCTAACCACATGTCCTAAAAATGTAACTTACTACACCACACCTGACTGCCATATGTGCTGATACATCTACTCTGTGATTAATCGGGGCATACATGCTCTTTAGTCATTTGGAAATTACTCTTACAAATAGCCCACATATTTACAGTTTGTACTGTGTATGCATGGCTACCTCCAGAACAATCTGATAACTTGCTGCATTGTGAGACTAAATTACCCAGACAGGTTTGTGGAATGTTACACCTCTACAACTTAATTTCCTCGAGGTGCAGACGCTTTAAAAGAATAGTAGAGCTGCTCCACAGTCGTAAAGGATATGTATATAAATGGAAACACAGACAGCGGTGAGGAGGTGCAACAGACAGAAGGACAGTGAGACATATAGAAAGACAGAAGGAGGGAGGATGATGAGAACAGCAGCAGCCCCTTTGATGTGGGCCTCAGAAGGGTTATGTGTGGCTAAAACAAGGCAGGCCTGCTAAGGGAAGGGGATTTCCAGAGCTTGGTCTACTGTCACACCGCTTAGCCTTCGCTTCTTCCGTGGGCTATAACAAGGAGCCCATCTCCTTTGAGACAAAGCCTCTACAACCAACACCATCACTCTGTAATGACAGATGATAACATATTCATTTATTACCACAGCCTTCTCGAGGTAAGGAGGAGTAGAATATGTTTAAGTGTAGTATACAGTTCCTTCCCTTTGCATTAAGCTTTGCATTAACAAAATTTTGCTCATACAACTCCTCTTTGAAACATTAGCATCCTTTGGTGCATTAAAATCACATTGCACTCACAGTTTGCAAGCCCCACAATATTAGCATCTATGAATATGGATGCTTAAATGCTATTACGTGTCAATTTTTCCCCGAAACAAACAGAAACATTTATCTTTACATGCATGTAAAAAACATCTCTACTCTTTACAATATGTGCATGATTATGTTCACTTCTACATTGCTGCAAAAGCTTCATTGCATGCCTTCTGGCACTTGTTGCAGTTTACACTACACTCACACACTGTCTGTCTGCGTTGCATTGTGCCCTTTACACACCCAAACACAAACGCTCACATGTTCACACACACACACACACACACACACACACACACACACACACACACACACACACACACACACACACACACACACACACACACATACTGGTTTCTGGAAAGTCCCTGGCACTACTTGCCTCCTATCTCAGCTGCAAGTTTGATAGTACAGGTGGCTGCTACGCTAGGCAACAATGCTAAGACAATATGATCTGTGAACCTACGTTATGCCCACTACTTGCTAATGAATTGACCTGTGGGTCATTTTAAGAGGTAAAAAAGTTAAATTGCATGAAACTGAATGGCTTATCACCATATAATGTCTCCAGTTTTTGAAATGAACACCAGCCAGCATCATGACAGCAAGTTTAACTATGCACTTTGTAAGGTTTTCCAGTATGTGTCTAGTGTCATTCATTCGTCTTTACTTTGGATGAAAATCAGGTCTAATTTAGTAGTTGTTGTGTCAGACGGGCAAAAGCTTGCTATGATAAACACACACAGTTTATGGACTCGCTATTAAATGTGCTTTTATTTATCTCATAACTGTGATTTAATTATACATTAGAATAATCTAAGCTGTGGCTAATTCATGAATTTGATTAAATTTAAGCATGACAAATTGTAACTGGAAATGCACTTATCAGCAGAAAGATTTTTAGCAGAAAAAACTGTCTACATGGAACATATGAGTCAGTTCAGTTCCTCAATCAATGGAAGCACCTGTATCTCAACTTCATCGATGTCTTCTCAAGTGATTGTCAAACACATTATGACTCAGGCTCCCATCAACCATCAACCAGCAGTAGATATAGTGTATCCTTGATCATAATCTCTCACCTTCTCCTCATCTGGACACCAGCTGTTATTGATTGAGTAAGTGGTTTATGAAAAGTCCCATTTTAAACATAAAGACATTAAACTAATCTCAGAAAAAACTGTAGATATGACGTGTTTCCATCATGCACTTGTATATGTATTAACATTTGTAAATAAAAAAACTCAAAGTGCAGTCACAAGGTGAACGAATTAACATGGTTGTCTGGTATTTGTTATGCAATTAGGTTATTCTTTCAAATTGTTTGCAGTTACACCTTTCACTCCTTGTACCACACATCTTATGTCATATCCACTTGAAATGAGTAGCAGTCAGACTGTTTTGGCCTATGACTGTTTAAGAAACTTTGACTGGTCAGTGGATGTTTTGTTTTGCAGGGTGGAGGCCTGCTCACTTTTTCAGAATGGCTTATGTAACTACTGGTCAAACCAAAACGGTAGTGAGACATCCTCTACACAATAACGCGCCTGCATGGGTGGAGTGTAGTACTCTAAAAGCCATTGAAGTCCAGATGTATGTTTTAGGTACTTTCCTGTGTAAAGAGCAGACCCCACTGTGTCACTCAGACTTTCAGAATTGAAATACAGCAAGAGCGGTGTGAACTCGGGTTTAAAACAAGGAAACAGTTAATATGTCAGCCCACCTCAGGGTCACTGACAAAAAGGTCAGCATGTGGTTGTCTGTTGCTGGTGATATAAATAACAGCATGGAAACTGTGCTTTTTGAAAAAGTTTTATTTTAATAATTCACTGACAACAAGACCACATAAAAATAGTATTGAGAATTAGTATAATAGTAGTAGTATTACAAGCAGGACAAAAGAAATACTGCAATTTAGATCATTTGCATTTGCACTGTGGAGGATATGCCTGGTTAATTTTAACCCACAGCTGTGGCATCTCCATTAGAGGAAAGTGTTAATCTATGGAAACTAGAATAAAAGTGAGATGCATGTTTTTTTTCAACTTTTGTCAGCATAAGTGACAATCAATGGTGTGTGACATTACATTACTTTTTCTTTTCTTTTTTTTAATGCATAACATAGCCACGTTGCACAAATGAATTAAACAGCTCAGATATCAAGAAAGATAGAAAAGATATTAAAAGAATTTCAAGATATAAATGTTGGAGGACATAAAAGCATCCATATTTAGGAAGACATGTTTTGCACAATACAATAGGAGGTCTAATTGAAACACAAAAAGAATCGGCCAATGTCTCAGCAGCCAATTCACATAACTCTGTATATATACAATGATATTTTTGCAAGCTTCTTGAAAACTTATAAAATGCAGTGAATTGTTAAACATTAAATCCAAACCAGTTTCTAGCATTTTGGATATGTGACCCCTTACAGCAAAACAGTGTTTCACTGAAGCACATTAGTGTATGAGTTGTTACATAAAGTTACATTTCCCTCCTTTAACCTTTTCAGATAGTTTCATTTAAGTAATTTTTTGAGGCCCACATTATCCACTGCTTCACCTACAAGTGAAGATTAAAGACAAAAACTATTTTTCACTCTTATACCATTAATCATATTGGAGCTCCTTCAGATGTCCCCTGTTACCCGTAGGTGGGGACCTTAACCACATAGTTGCTAAAACTTGCCCCACCTCATGCATTCATACATCAGACCACAGTCTAGTGTTAACAACCTAATAATGTCACGGGGGACATTTTTGTGCACTAAGAATACCTTTACTTAGTACCTCTGTACTACCACTGAAATTAGGTTTTTAATGCAGGACTTTTATTTATAATGGGGAATTTTATAGTTCTGCTAGTACATTAACTTGAGTGAAAGATCTTAATACTTCTTGCATAAGGTGTTGTATTGGAATTGCATCGAGTATTGGCAATAATGATAGAATAAATCTATATATACCCACAGTTTTTGTACCAGATATATCATATACAAGTGTATGGACAAGTATGTGATATACAGGTAATATGTAATTTGTATATGAGGAAATGTGTATACTACATCTGTAGTAAATTGTGTAATACAACTAAATAATATTTAAAACTGCACTGGTTTTTCAGCCACTTGGGGGCAGATCAACAAACAGTATACATAACACTGACATACAATATTAAATACAGTATTGTTACCATATAACATTATATGGCAAATGCTTTGGAAAAAACTTGCCTATGTACACATCCACCAGACACAGCGTGACATTTGCATTGATTTGGAGTCATGTGTCTGGTCGGCATTCAAATGTAAGTCCAATATTGACTCTCTCTTTTCTTCTCTTCTCTTCTATCTCTGGTCTTCACAAACTCTATTTTAAATGCTCCATTGTATTCACTAACTGGCTACTGACTTTGTCTCTCTGATGTTGCTGTACAGTGGAATTATCAGAACGTTTTTGCTTGCTGCAGCTGGAAATGATGAGATAATGAGTGCAGTCAAACTGAACCATAATAGTGGCATTGTGGGACAGAAAAAACAAAACAATACACTGAAAGACACTCAAATGCTTCACAAAAATAAAGGTTAACTACAGAGTCAGGTGATCATTTTCGGTGGGATCATCACTATGAGTGTTATCTTTCACATTCAACATGGTCTTGTGATCTATTCTTAAAATTAAAATATTGATTGGTACAGCTTTAAACTCAATATACTCTTAAAGAGGGGTCATTGAGCCAGGCAGATCCCAAATGATCTGTCCCTATATATACACAGTATGAGCCTTTGGACTAAATTTAGACTAATGCAAAATGAACTTCACAAAAAACCCACCTGAAACCTAAAGACTTTCCATTTCAATAGTTAGACAGACTAATCCTGAAATGAGAACACACACCATGGTATTTATAGTGGAGCTTTCTGTCTGGTTCTTCTCTACATGGAAAAAAGAAAGCAGAACCACTATCTCAAATGTCTTGTTAAAAAGACTGTGTACTTCGAATAAATACTGCATGAATGAACATGACCTCACTTCCCTCCATTTACTTTACTGAATATGACAAATCTGGGTTTGTCCAGGCTTCCACCTAAGATCTGTAAAAATGAGTAAAAGAGGTAAAGTACAAGTGAATTGTGTAAGTCTTCAGGGAGTGGTGATGTTACTTTGTTGTGGTATGTAAAGTAGTTCAATGGAGGGGACTCACCTGCATCAACACACCTTCACATCCCAAATTACTTCATTTTCAATACACCCACATATCTTCATCTCTCTGAACATTTGAAGCCTTAGAATTACAGCAGACCATTTCAAAATCGTAGTCACTTTGATTTTATTCACAACGCATTCAAGTGCGCACAATATCAGTCCCTGGAGACACAGCAGAACGTGACCCTGGGGAGGTCGAGCATTCAAGTGTATCTGAGCGTAGGTCACTGTCAATCAGAACATCTTGTCCCAACTCTTGAAACACTAGTACGAGGAAATCTCCCAACATCCTGGAGGAAAGGAAACTCCCCGCTTTTGTTGTGCTCTGGCCAACCCACGCAGCAGCAAAACAATAGATATTTTTAGTCCTTTTGTTAAATATAACCCACTTACCAGCACTGTTAAAATGAAATTGCTATTTACACTTTTTGAGGCTTTTTAGGTAAGAAGGAGCCTGTTTGCGTTTTCTTGCTTTGATAAACCACATGTGGCCGAAATTTTTGCATTCTCCTTTGTCATCATGAGGGCATTTGTGGTGAGGTGCATTCAAAGCCCATTATACCAAATACAGCCTCATAGCTAAATGCTTGTTATGTCTGTGCCTCATACACAGTACTGTATATTTACAGAAAGACCTGACTGTTTTATCTTCCCTTTAAATTTCCTCAACACAAAGGATTCCACGCCTCTGGAATCACTACTCCACCAGCCTGTTTGTCTGTCTGTGGGGAAGCAGCTCATGAAACACAGAGGGAAATATGAGAGGAAGAACAGAGGGAGGTAGTCAAGCGACTCATTGTCCCAAGTTGAGGATTCAGTGGGACAAAATATATGGAGAGGCACAGAGAGAGAGGAATTCCCCCAGTAAGTTCAAACGATTGCAGATGTGCGCCTGGCCGGCTGCTACTGCACACATCTGGGCCAGCAAGCTTCCCCAGCAAGCCTCCTATTCCATCCTCCCTCCCTCCCTCTCTCCTCTATGTCTGGTCTTTATAACACTGCCCTCTGCTCTACCCTGGAAAAGCAATTTAGGAGAACACATGGCGGGTGTAAACTACTATTCACCGGCCAGCCAGGCAGGCAGATCACTGGCTGTGGCAGATCCACAGCAGAGAGTGTATCATGGGAGGCCTGAAAAGGCCATTATCTTGGCGGCTGGGAGGAGAGATTTGGCGGAGGGAAAGTTTGGGGGATTTTAGAAGGGAGAACTGCAGCCTCCAACTAAGAGTGCTACTGGAGGTCAGCAGTCGTCAGTAGCAACCTCTGCAAAAGTGCACTTCTGCACAGTACAGCCAGGTTTGCACGTTGTTAAAGCTTGATTCTCATTTCTTGAAACTACTTCTGCAAAGAAAGCAGCCATCTTCCCTATATGTGCAGTTATATCCTGAAATGCACATAGCTTGGTTAGTTAACTGCAAAAGGAGAAGTTTAGAATAGAGACCTGAGTGAGCAAGCATGCACGTTTGTTGTAATGGTTGAGTTTAGCTTGTCCTATTGAACATAGTACATTCCCAGGTACTAATAATAATTCATTACTCACCTGTAATTGCTCTCACACATAAACAAGAGGTATTTTTGGCAGTGGCACTTCTCTCCTGGCATACACTTGTTGTTTTTCACCTTCTTACACCTGAGTCAGTCAGGCTTGTTTGTGCTAACTCAGAGACAACAGGCGCTGCACATAGGCCAGAGGCCCCCTGTACGCATGTGCACACACACTAGTGGGAAATTCCCAGCAAAAATTCCACTCTAGCAGTCCTCTGTGTGCACATTCCTGCGTTTTTCATAACAACTTGCTGCTGAAATGAAAGTCGAATTTACAGTTTTGGAGCAGTTTTTGAAGATCCAGCTTACCCTCAAGCTAGCAATAAATCTTTCTAGTCTGAGGATATTGCATGTAAACTTATATCCCTGCTAAATTTCCTGGATGCAGTTCACTTTTGGGAATGTGGGGGAAGCATGAAAGAACAGGCCGAGTAGATGAGAAGGAGGAAGAGACCAAAGGGTTTAAGAGAAAATTAATCCTTTAGGTGCTAAGAGATATTGGCAGTGAATTAAACTGATTCATCTCTAAATAAAGTTTAGGTTTTGCCAGAAACATAAAATAGCATCATGACTAACCATCAGCTTCAGTCATATCAGCTGTTTAATTTTTGGGAACAGTTTTCTCATTCCAAATTCCCCTAGCATTCCCCGCAATGATTTCATTACTGCATGTAGTTATTTAATTCTAATCTAGTTTTGACTATCTAGTATAACCAAATAAGATCGATGAGAGCATGTTTTCCATCTACGGACAATGTGGACATTCAATTAATGAATACATAAGTGTGGGAAAGGGGGATTTTTATAGGCGTATACAGTAGTGTGCAGAAAAATGAGTCACGTTCTTTGGTGACATGGATCTTTCACAGTCTCCCTCCTGGTG
This sequence comes from Scomber scombrus, assembly GCF_963691925.1. Taxonomy (NCBI): domain Eukaryota; kingdom Metazoa; phylum Chordata; class Actinopteri; order Scombriformes; family Scombridae; genus Scomber; species Scomber scombrus. Next base: position 8,175,166 of record NC_084986.1, read on the forward strand.
CGCCACAAGCGTGTCCATCAAATAGTGGTACTTATCCAAGATTGCCCAATATTTGGTATTACAAGAGTATCATTGTTCTTGTTGGTTTTTGACATACTGGTTTGATGCATCCCTGTCATCATGTGATGGTCCAAAGCACAGTTGGTTTGGCTGCCACTGCCAGGTACAGTTGACATTGCTGTAATGCAGTAGGGTGTTTCCTCTCTTCTTAAGCCATCAGGACATTACTGACTTCTCTCTGTTATTACTGAAGCCACTAAAAAACTACTGGTCTCCAAAATTACCCTACAAATGAGTTTTCCAGGTTTTGTATCGCCCATATGCTACTTTGATGAGAAATGTATTTTCTGGTAATGCTTTTCATTATTTTTCAAAAAAAGCCATTAAAGCTGCACTAATGAGCCTTTTTATAATAACAATGGTTCAGATGACTGCAGGTCACATGAAAGAGGCTGCTCGTGATTAGCCCACAAATAACACAATGACCTGTACAGCCTGTAATAAAGTGTTTGTTTCCTGCTGGCTCAGCATACACATTTAGAACAGGAGAGATGCTAATGATAGCTAACTCTCAACAAGAAACTACAGTAAAAGAATATAGGACACAATACATTAATAGATCCAAAATCAGTCTTTACTTACTGTTGTAGTTGTTTTAAGGAGAAACATTGGACATTAAAACATTGCAGTTCTTCGGGTTACAACGTTAGCAATGCCACTGAACTGGAAGCCCTTTGTCAGTAGTAGCAAGTAGCTGGTGAAGTAAGGAAACTATGGTCCCATTTATAGTAAAATAGATGATAATAGATAGGCTATGGTGTGCTATTACTGTTGCTTATTTCAGTTCAGTTTTCAGTTCATGAAAGTTATATTATGGTCACCTAAAACAGTCTTGTTCAGCTTTTGATTGTACTAAATGACTCTCTAGGAGACGGATGTTCAGTTTTCTAAAGTAAATATTTTGTTTTAATGGTTTCAGCCTTTTTTTTTGCTAAGAAAAGTATTGACCATAAACTGTAAATGCACCATACTAACCAAGCTAGAAACTAGGATTATAAGGTTATGCTAATGCAGCTGCATGTCTGTTGGATGTATAAAAATGCAACTGTTTGCTAACACCATACCAAACCATATCGTTCACTATACCAACTGTTTACAGCTTGTAACAGAAAAAAAACCCCAATGAGTTACTTTAAATGAGCAACCTTTTGTGTCCTGTGCATTATTAAAAATGTCTAGTGTACTAAAAGGCAATTGTTCAATTACTCAAAATAGAATTATAGCAAATAAATGAGTTTTTCTTTGGATGTTTTTAGCCTTACCCATTGGTGTAGCTTTTTGTTTTGTTTTCTGGTTTGAGCTCAACAAAGTGAAAGATACTGCTTCAAAGCCTGAAGGCAAGGGGTAAGGTTGCGCTCGCTGTCACCTTGTGAGCAAAAACTTGCATGTCTGGTTTTCAGCTTGCTATCAAATGATGGCCATTAAAGGTACACATAATGAGATAAGTCGGCATCAGGCATAATTGACCCGGGAGGATGATACAGTGAGCAGGGTATGAGGCATGGCTGACAAAGCTCACCAGCCGAACCTGATAGTTAAGGCCTGTCTGAATACGCCTGGTGTGCAGCGAGAGACGCTGAGCAAAGTTCTCACAAGACAGAGGGAGAATGCGAAAAAGAAGAAGAGGTTTTCGGTTTCCTGCTGCCCTGTGGCACAGCAGAGTGAGACATGTTTACTTCCTCAAGTAGTTACTCAAGAGAATGTGAAGCTATAGATTTGTAGTCAGATGCCCCCCATTTAAATGTTTCTTCTGTTCGAGCTCATTCTATGTGTGTTTAACATGCATTAAAGTAATGGAATTAATTTTATTTCTATGCTTTTAAATCCATTTCTAATGTCACAATGAGGATATAACACGCCTTTTCTAGCTAAAAATGTTTAGCAATTTTAATCCATCCTACAGGAGAGCTTTGTGGTAAAATACAGGAACAAGAGGAAGTACGTTGATCTCATTCACCACTCTGACATCCATCCAGTTGGGTTTATTTGCATATTTATAGGGTATTTGTATACTATATTACAAGCTGCAGAAAGGATGTTGAGCGTCTGTAGATATAATTTGTGTTTTGTTGTGTCTATCTCTGGGATTTTACATACAGGTTATTTATAGCTTTTTTTTCATGAGACATATATAGGTTATGTGGGACAAAACCACGGATATCCCCTCCTCCATGCTGGCTCTATTGTTACCGCAGACACCTGCTCTTAAATGGTTCACTCAGAAACACCAGCTGATGAGGTCCCAGTCAGATCTTACTCACTGTTCCCACAGTCAATACATACACTCAGTTTACTGGAAAAAAGCGTCAAAAAGGTGAGATGTGTTCGTAACTGGGTCAAGATTGGGTCACTGCCATCACTTTAGAGTCATTGAACTTTACAATAAAGTTTAAAATTACCGTCATCATAACTTTACACACAAAAAAGAAACCTTTGGAACTTTTGAAACCTACGAGAAACAAATCATGCAAAAAAAGCAAGAGGTGCACATGGTAAAGTATGTAACTTCCCATACAGCTCTACATCTGTGTCTGACGAATAGCAGAAAAAGCCACATGTCAAAGCATATGGCATAATTGCACAACCATCATGACTTCTGCTACTGGCAGGCTGCTTGCCTTTTGCTCTGGTTAAAGTAAAAATACACCACATGACTATCAATGTTAAATGCTCAATTTTCCAGTTGAAACTCATCTAAATCAAACGCTGCGGTATGAATATTTTGATCGACTGTACAAGCATTGTAATGCATCAACCACATTACAGAAACACTTCTAAAATTACCTCACAACTAGGCCTGGTCACGTGGCCCTTAAAACCAGTGTTGCCAAAGGTCATTAGGTATTTTGAATTACTGCTCCACAGCAGCAGGTAAAGCTTGGTGCTGGTTTGAATAGTTGAAGTCCAGTATTCCAACTTTTAACAATCTTATATACAGTATGTAAAATATTAAAGGGCCACTTCAACAATTGTACACATGCAGTTAAGTTTACTCTACTCATCCAAGGAGCACTATTCAAACAAATGTATAATGTATTTTGTGCACCTGAAGGGTTTTGTTTGTTGGCACACCCAGTTAAATATTAAATCTTTCTATTTATATTATCAGTTTTACCCCTGAATCAACAAATAATGTAATCCCCACTGTAGAATAATATAATGAGGTATAAAGGAAGAATCCTATAATGATTTCTATTCATTTTCTTGTTATTTCCTTCTTGTCTTTGTGATTTATGAAATACAGTTCTGAACTTGCATTTGCTTTTTTGTCTGCAGGGATGAAAGCAAGTGCTGAGGTTTTTTTCCATTAGTACTAAACTTTGTTTTCTCCATTCTTGAGTCTCAGAAGGGCTTAGCACATCCAATATTTAGCTATAGAAAATAATCACAGAAGCACTGAAGGGAATTTGTTCCTAAAAGCAATAATTTTACCCTAACAATAGTGGAATATGGTGAAGATATGCCAAAAATAAAACTCAACCGCAAAATCCTTGGCAAGTCTTTCAGTAAATAAAATGTGTATTAAAGTAGACTTGACACAGCTGGCATCTGATCAACTCACTGAAGCACGAGATAGAGAGGAGCTGCTGGAGCAACACTCATCCAGCGGAAAATAATACAGGCTTGGGTTTTCCAGATTATGTGTCAATAGTCACGTGAAGTGAGGATAGTTTGCTCACAAGTTAAACACCAAGTATTTAACATTAGATCAGGAGATCAGGGATGGTTTCTGTGCTTGTTTTATCCAATAATATAAACCAGGTGTGATTCCATTTAAAAAGCTGAGCATCTGTTCTGGCCTGCAGCATGTAAAAGCAAAATAAAGCTTATTTATCTTAGTTATCTCTAGCTAAACTGTGAAAAGTAGACTGTGATTTCATTTTTAGACCGTCATGCAACCATTCCCCAATAACAAGTTTGTATTTCATGCTAATACTAAGGAAGGCATTTCTAAACAAGTGCGCCACAGCCAATTTTGCAACATACAACTTACTTACTTAAAAGTAACTGTGCAACTATTCGTGTGTTTGCAACATGACAAACCACTAGACAATTTACAAGGAACAACATACAAATTCTAAAGAAAGTCTATGTGGTAAAAGGAAGCAAGTGCAAAACATTGTTATCACTGACACGCTCAGCTGAGTTATATCACTTTTAGCTCACTTCAGATAAGTTGTTGCTGTTCACAGCTTTGCAGATTCTTAGAAACTGTGTGCTGTAAACATATGACAAATATTTTGTGTTTGGGAGGGAAGTTATATTGTCTGCTTTATATCTGTATGCTTTTGACATTAACATTGTGGCAAAAGAGCCTACACTTGTATAGAAATGCTCAAGGCTATGGAAAGTAAAATAAAAATGAGTCAAACTTATAAATGTCTCATTTTACGTGATGAGGTTTTTCAGAGAAAGGCCTCATCATAGTGATGTTCCCTTATTGCTTAACTTCTGTACTTGGAAAACATTAGACAGACTGGCTTTGCAACATAGAAATGCATTTTCATAGATGCTGGAGATCCCCCTCCACTTAAAGAATTCAGTCCCACGCCTCTTCTAGTAGGCCCGGGGGTGGGGGTCTTTTTCCCCTTAGACGCGAATGCAGAGTGCAAATGTTGTTTAGATACAGTATGAAAGAGCCATGCTTTCGTAAGGTAATAACAGAAGCAAGAGGGGACAAACAGAGAAAACAGAGGTGGGGAAGAGCACAGGAAAGGGGGAGGAAAGTGTGAGCTATTACGATGGAGGGGTATCAGTGTGAGTGGGTGAGTGATGGGGGGTGATTGGTGTGTACGTTGTGAAATATCAAAACAAAGGGGTTGCAGCTGCTATTCTGCAACATAACCTCAGACTATGTTATGCTTTTTCTTGTTATCCACAGTCTAAACATATCAGAATTAGTTTTTGTATCTATGTTTGATAGATTCAGATTTTATCACAATAAATGTTTCCAATTACTTACTTCATACTATTGATGTAAGGTATATTCATTGTCTGACGAGATGTTGAAACACTTATTATTTTTAAAGTTGCAAAATACATGTTGGAAACTCTGCTATTTGTCCTGCAGCAACTTTAGATGAGTTGTGCCGGAGTAGACAAACTTTTTGCAATATTGGATTTTGCATTCATTTTTAGAGGATAAGTGTGACATATTTCTGAAATGCATGACTGTGCTTCAATACAGATAAGCAAATATATGTTTTCCAGTACTCCCATGTGTGTCAGATGAGCACTGTGCAGTTTTTTAAAACATGATTGTGACATAGTGACAGAGGACAGGGACTTTTTGCATCATAAAATTTCAAAATATGACCCCTGCTGGCATCATTAACATGATTCAACTTCTGCTGATCACCGATCACAATACCACAACAGGTGTCATATGAGTCATTATCTTAACGTGTTAGTAACCCATAAAGAGGAAGCAAACATCCTCTTTTCAGCTGAATTAGTTACCTGGGACAGATGGGAAAATCCCTCATGACACATGCACATTTGCAGTGTTTTTTTTATTTGCTTTGTTTCAGGAACAAGGAAATGGGAATTGAGAGCTTACCAAGTATCGGACAGTGATTTAGTTCTACGAATTTTGTTTTAAAACAACCTCTTCATGCTCCATTTAAATGGCATTATTTTCCATTTAGCTTGTTGTGTGAGGAGGAAAGTAAACCTGTCGTGTCATAAGAGAAACTGAAAATGTTGATCTGATGGTTTTCACTTTGTAACACAGAGGGCAGAGGCGTATAAAGTTCCAGTTTTAACTGCTCAGTGCAGGTTATACCGAAACTGTTTCCTTAGCAAGCAAAAGGAAGCTGCACATATAAAATTACTACATCTTAAATGACAAAAATAGGAACCAGAGAGGACATTGCACAGACAACTTAATATACAGTATGAACCAAATGTATATTTATGCATAGCTAGCCCTCTATTGCTTATCTATCAATGTAGATGCTACATTAACTCATATCTATGTTTACATCTCCATTTATGTGTGCAACAACAATATATCTATAGCATCAAATACTGTACGCTATGATGCATTGCATACCATGTTATAGATACTAAATAATACAGTTTGTGATTCTCTACACCCGTCAGCGATGACGCAAAATGATGATGATGATAAGAAAGTATGTAAATTTCAATTTACTGCTCTCTATTGAATAAATGCTGAGAGTGTATTATTTATAGGAAGTAGTGAATGAGTGAAGGAAGGAGTGATTTTGGGACACATCCGGCATTCTTACAGATGAGATGAATTATGGCTGAAATCTGTTTTTCTGTTTAGTTTTAGGGTCCTGCCATTGTAGATTCTGGTGCACGGTCACACTGTCATGACTTACTGGGACACTTGAATAGAACAGCTAAGCTACAATATGAGCTGTGAAAATGATGAATCATTAAATTATTAATTAGAGATGTTATATAAAGATATTTATTATACATTACATCTGTGTAGCTTTTATTTACTTACTTACTAACTTAGGCCTTTGTATTCCTTAAGAAATATAGGCCTCCATCCTCTCCAGTCTAAGTCAAGTTGTGACCCATCAGCCTCAACCTCCTGTTTTGTGCTCCTTCTCCAGGTTATTTTGTTATTGTTGTTATTATATATACATTGTAATTATTTGATTTGCTCTCACTTTTTTGTGGGCATATTATTTTCTGTAATATTGTGAAATTTTAACTTTTTTTTTAGGTGAAGGCTTTAAATAAGCCCATTCAGGGTTTTCTGCCTATCCCTGCACTGTATATTATGAAAGCATGAAACAGCCTATCACAACAACAGGCTAAGGCTGACTAACAATATCATCTCTAATCATAACCATATGTTAAACAAACAATTTCAACTGTTGCCATCAAACTATAGATTCAGAGTACCCTCATTCAATAAGATCAGGCTTAAGCATTCCTTTGTAGCCTACATCAATCGATCCTTATGCTAAACACTGAATCTATGTCAAGATCAAGGACCAGGTGAAGGGACGCTAATGTGCTGTTTATGTGTTTGATGTGCCATGGTTTTGTCTGCTGATATGTCACTGCTTTGTCTATTGTCACTGTTTTTGTGTATTAGTGTTGCATGTTTTTTATTTGCAATGGAGCTGCTGATGGACCCAAGAACAATTTCAGACCTGTCTGCCAATAAAGTACCATCAATCAATCAACCATCAATCAATATTATACGTCATTAACTGTAATTTGAGTCTTTTTTGTGTGTGTAAAATGTAACTTATAAAATAAAATAAAAAAACTAAAGTAAAGTTCATTACAATTATAATTATATTGCCATGGAAACGAAGCAGGCCTCTCTCTCGCTCTTTCTAGCTGACACCGGATGTAGTTCCTTTTTCCTGCAGTTCAACTTCCGGGTGGAGATATACTGTGCATGAAGTGAAATCCTGCTTGCTTAAAAAGTCGTTTGGACGAACTTCACCTTGTACAAAAAAAAACATGTCCCGCGGATCAAGTGCAGGGTTTGATCGACACATTACCATCTTCTCTCCTGAAGGAAGACTCTATCAAGTCGGTCAGTACGGAGGATCTGTTGAGACAAAAACAACCCGGCTCCTCGCAGCCGAAGCTAAGCTAAATGCTCTGTCATGGTTCGTTTAGCTTGGCGTCTAGCTGATAGATAATAACCCGCCAAAGCGAAAGAAGGATTATATATACAAACCACTAAAGAGTCGTTGGTGGTGTCGGAGTTGTTATATTATATGTACTGTGCTGATGCTACAATGAAATACACAACAGCGCAGATGCAAAAATAGCCGGCTAGCTGCTAGGCTAGTTAGCATCGTTAGCATCAAAACCAAGCTGATTCATTGCTCTCCAGCTGAGTGCAATGTTACGATTTATTAAGGTTAATTTAATGTTTTTAATTATTAAACTTCTTGTGTTTTGCAAGCATTATCCGGCAATTATAGCAGTGTCACGGTTTTTTTCATAATAATAAAAATACAGTACGGCAAGCGGTGATTTGATTAAAGGGACAATCAACCCAAATGACAGTAATTAGATGTGTTGTGTCCACTTTTTACACTTCTTATTTAGTTTGTCACTTATAAGCTGAACTAGACATGAACAGGACTTGTTTATGTAACCAAAATACTAACTGTGAAGGTGCTACAGAGATTAGAAAATTAGAAACCGTTAATTTACCTTAATATAGAGATAATCATTGATTTATAACCATTGATCATATACATAACACTCATTTTTAGGGCTCGTTTAAAAAAATAAGTGATGCCAATAACAATCCAAGTACAATAGAGTGCTGTGTTTGATACCCATCATGTGAACTGAAGCATTAAATTGCCTAAAATACCTACCACAAATGCATTTTGAACGTGTTTAGATTATTAATATTTATTAAATATTAAATGATCAGCATGTGGGTCACAGCATATATCACACACACACTTAAATAAATGTGTGTATGTGCGTAGACGTATTCACTGGCATATACTAAGTTGTTTTTTCTAGCTCTCGGTTCAAAATTGTATTGATGTAGTATTGATGGCAGGTATCGTCTGAGGGGAGATGTTTCGATACTACTTGGTATCTATTTATTGCGGTGAATATCTCATTTGCATGTACCATCAAACAAAACAATTGTGAACCCACAGAATCACACAATAGTGAAATGTCAGTGGGCTAATTAGATGTCACTGAATTTACTGACTGTGCTCTCAGAGTATAAAGAACATAGTGCGTCTCTGTGTGTGTAAGGGTTTGCTTCTTCTGTTGTCAGATGAACATAAATAGATACTGTCTTATCTCCCTCTTGCAGAATATGCTTTCAAGGCTATCAACCAAGGTGGGCTCACATCAGTAGCAGTCAGAGGGAAGGACTGCGCAGTTGTTGTAACACAGAAAAAAGTACCGGTGAGTTGATAATTGTAGTGTTTGGTTTTTCATGCTGCGGTGGAAGTGAGCGATGAATCCTCCTGCACTGATGACACTTACTCCTCTTAACCTTTATGTGGCAACCCCCATACCCCATTATTACATATTTTACTATGGGAGGATATGACTGTAGTAGTTACTGACGTTTGTGTGTGTAAGGATGTGTTGTTGTGTGTGTTTTTAAGATGAAACCCATTGTACTACTTTGTGTGCATGTGTGATTGTTATGCCTAATTCAAATATTCTTTTGTATGTGTTGAAGTTAAAAATTGCATTTTAAAAGTTTTTTTTATTAAATCTTTCTCTTTGAAACAGGACAAGCTTCTGGATGCTGCCACAGTGACCCATCTTTTCAGAATAACAGATAATATTGGATGCGTAATGTCTGGGATGACAGGTAAAAGAAAAAAAACGGACGGAAAATATGATGAGAAATATGGATGGAAAAAAATATGGTTGTATAAAAACAAATCCAGGAAAAAAACCCCAATTCATCTATGTTTATTTTGAATTTAAAAGGGCGCTAACACAACATTGTTACTGGAGGCTGCATATTGAGCAGCTGTTTTGCATTTTCTTCAGTTTTCTCTGCTCAGTACATGAGAACAACATCTGGATAAAAATTGGTCAAACCAAACTACTCCCTTCAAAAAAATAAAATTGGTCATTTTCGAAAGTGATGAGTCTTACTATTCTCCTCAGTCACAGTATTTACTCTAGCTGATGGTTCCTCTTTCCATATACCTGTCATTTTTACCTTAAGAACATTGTTACTTACTTACTTCATCCTACACCCTTTCGAACATTGAGTAGTTTTTTATTTTGTTGTTTATCTAAAGTAATTTTGCTGTAATTTCAATTTTGTTATATTTCACTGTCTAAATATTTTTTGTTATTTTAACATGTTCGAATTTAAAAAAAAAAAACAACTTAAAAAAATCAAAACCCCTAAGAACAGTGCAATTCATGAACACCATATCCAGTAAACATTGGATGAAAAAAATGAATGTACCAACATGACAATGTGACAGTAACTAATGCTTTGAAACCAAACCAATAGCCATCTCTCCGTGATCTCGTCCCCAGCTGATAGCAGATCCCAAGTTCAGCGAGCTCGCTACGAGGCAGCCAACTGGCAGTACAAGTACGGTTATGAGATTCCAGTGGACATGCTGTGTAAGAGAATTGCTGATATCTCACAAGTCTACACGCAGAATGCTGAGATGCGACCACTTGGCTGCTGTAAGTATTGATTCATTGATTATAATCTTCCATCAGGGGATCTCATTCCTCACCTGGTGTACATCATTAAAATCCACACTGCCTCAATACAAAATATTAACTTTTTTTCTTTTTACATTTTAAATAGTTATTAGAAGGTGTGTTATTATATTCCTGAGATACCATCCTGTTCATATTAAAGTTGGATTTCATATATAAAGTTTAGATTTTTTGTGTTTTCACAGTAGTAAAAGCATTTTAAAAATGCCAAAAAGCATCCGATCTTCAATATCTCCTCCTTAGAATATCACATACTGAAAATAGATTCAACAGATTTGTTAGCATCTGAGGTTTGTGATTGTCTTTTCCAATTAATTTTTTCACATTTACACGCCCTGATTGCCATTTGTATGTGCAGCAAAACACACACAATCCATTTAATTATAACTGATAACAAGCTGTTCAAATATCTAAGAACAAACACTAAAGTCATATGTCAATGTCATTATCTTCTCTATAAATCCTGTCACCTGCAGGTATGATAGTGATTGGCGTAGACGAGGAGCACGGCCCCCAGGTGTACAAATGCGACCCGGCAGGCTACTACTGTGGGTTCAAGGCCACTGCTGCTGGAGTGAAGCAGACAGAAGCCACCAGCTTCCTGGAGAAGAAAGTGAAAAAGAAACTGGACTGGACCTTTGAGCAAACTATTGAGGTACACACAGGAAAAACACATCAAGTTGCTTTTGCCAAGTTGTAGCACAGGTTTGACAAGAAGGAATATGAAAGTAACTTCTGTGTGACCTTTGGTGGTTTCCAGAAGTGTAGCTGTTAATTTCATAACCATCAATTTAGTTTTAGTTTTACATGATAAAATTAACATATCATAAACCTGATGTTATTTCCCTCCTACCTCCTCCTTTTTTTCTCCTATAGACGGCAATCTCCTGTCTTTCAACTGTTCTTTCCATTGACTTCAAGCCCTCTGAGCTCGAGGTGGGCGTTGTAACAACGCAGGACACCAAGTTCAGGTAAATATATGATCGCTGATTGTAAAATAGAGAATATGAGAATAGCTTGTTGTGTCACTTTGATTACTATGAGTCAGTTATTGCCGCACATATTCAGCATGGTGTTTGCCTAATTTCTCAAAGGGACCACTCAGCAAATATTTAGACTCTGATCAACCAGTAATGTGCGACAAAGATGCTCAGTTTCACTCTAGTGTTTCATACTGTATATCTCAGATATTTGGGTTAAAGTAGTTCTTGCATATCAGAATCATCGTCTGTCTCCCCATCTCCATTCTCCAGGATTCTGACAGAGAACGAAGTGGACGTCCACCTGATGTCCCTGGCAGAGCGGGACTGAGCAAGCAGAGACTTGTCACCTGTTGGATTAAGTTAGAGCATGATGGGATATGCAGTTCCCATATGGAGACTGGTGTTATCTTTGTTTGCTGTACATTTACCCCCACTGTTTCATTCAACAATAATTAAAAAAAAGTTTTTGAGTAAAAGAGCAGTTGTACTCAATGCCTTTTTCCTCTTTATTGTGAAGATTATTATAAACTTTGCAGAATTTAGTCAGTTTTATGTATAACATACATGAATCTAGCTTTTTAACTAGTAAACTAGTAGTTGTGTAATTTAATGCATCCTGTCTTATCAGCTTCGTTTTCATCTGACAAATTTAGAAACGGGGGAGAATGTTTATGGGAACATGAGCGGTGCACAGCTTTACCTGAGCTTCCTGTTGTGGCTCTCTATGCACTAAAATCACATGACTGACAGAGGCACCGTGGAGAGGTTATTTTACTACACTGTGATGTAGACCTGACTTGACCTCATTTCTCAACATTTTGGCTTTTTTTTTTCTTTACGCACAAGTAGCATGTCAGAAATAGACTCACTTAACCACACACATCATACAACATAAGTAGTTTCTCTTTGCAAGGGGAAAGTTTTTTCCTGTAACTGAGCAGTTACAAAGTTGATAAAGCTGACATATGGGCTGTAGTGTGTTGGGGGGGGGACGCTGTCTAAGCATTTGAGTGGGTGACCTTGTCCAGCTCAGCATTTACCAGGAGTTTGTCATCAGCATATGACCAGAAATTACATTAGTGTCATCTGCTGCTTTTTTTCTATAGATCACTTTCCATCAGTCATCACATCATTGCTCAAGCCCCCCTTTACTTCTCTGTGTGTTTTTGTAACTATTTAAAAAAAAACAAATACTGCTAAAATGTCATGTTTGCTTACTCGAAATGCAGGAATAACCTGTGGAACTTCCTGCTTACGTAGATAAATACTTAAAGTCTCAGTTTAAAAAAAAAAAATTCCACTATCCTTAAGAAGAAAGAACTTGCTTTTTGTCTTCCTGGAAGAAGCACATCACCTGAGCAAGAGGAATCTTTGAGACTTTGTCCTTGGTAGCAAATGAGTCTTCAGAAAATCCCCCTGGCTAGCCCAGTTAATGTTTACAGCCTTGAGGACAATTAAGAGCAGTATACACCACTATTAGACTTAATCACCCTGGGACATTTTCTGAGTAACACTTAAGTGTTGGCTTCTGTTTAACTTTGTAAGCAGAAACAGTCGCTGGTTTTATTTCAGGTAATTCCTTCTTGGAGAAAAAAAAAATCCTGACTGTTGTACACTCATCTTATCAGTTGACAGGGAAATCTTGTACTTCCCAAACTTTGGCAAAGTTTCCTGCTCATTATGACACAGCAGTGAGTCTGGTCTTTCTGAATATATATACAAAGATTTTCCCAATTTGGTAAGATACATTCCCTTGTTACAAAATGTCCTTGTTATTTCTACCCATGTGCCTAGCTGCCTGAGTGTTCAGCTGTAGTTCCAGGCTAGGGTGGAATTTTTAGTACAGTTTGTTCCTCTTATGCCGCCCAGGGACTTTCAACGCAGTGACTCAGAGACCCAGTGACCTCGCCCCAACAAGGAAATCCCAGACTGTTCCAAAGGGGCTGAGTGTGATCGTTTTGCGTCTGTGTATCTTTCATAAGTCTGACTGATGACTCTTTCTTCGTCACTTTGTCGAAGTGAGAAATGATGTTTTTATGTGAGTGAAAATGACACGAAACAGTGCCCACAAGGGAGGAAATGAAACTCATGCAGAGTGAGGAAACACGCCAGTCAAAGTTATTTATATTCATAAACATCTTTTTATTCTCATCATTTTGTTAATAGTGTTTAAATTCACACAAAATATTTACAGGTACAAAAATATTATCTCTGTATTTACAATATATACACATTTATATATAATTATACAGTTAATAGAGCGACTATATGGAGGTCATGGTCATGGCTGTAATATGGATCTTGACACAGAGTTCTGTGATCCAAACTGGTCTTGACCAAACTGGACGCCTTCTTCATTCTTGTTTGAAGGGCCAGCACCTGTGGACTTCCTGTACGCGAGACGTGGACTTGATGTGTCCCTCGTCGGTGCCGTTTCTGGGCAACCCTGTAGCAGCTTCACTGTCTTCACACCACCAGAAGAGGGTTGTTTGTTTCTTTACTTTCCAAATTTTATGTCATCGTACAACTGCAGGAAAGAAAAAGAAAAAATGTTAAGAACCCAGACCTTGAAAACACGATTATATGACATTTTAAGTGTTTGAGATCACTCATAAATCTGCTGTTCAGATTCAGAAACTGACCTCATCCTCAGACAGCTCCAGGTCGTCCATGTCGCTATCTTCCGATTCGCTTTCGGGAAGCTCCCTCAGCTCCTCTGCCGTCCTATCAAACAATTGGCAGCGGATCTCGTCGTTGTTACGACCGTAGGTGAGGTGGTACGGTGTGAATCCGCCATAGTTTAAGCAGTTAACGTCGGCGCCGAGGTCAAGGAGGCGACGGACCAGTGCTGCGTTCTGGAGATCTACGGCCAGATGGAGCACTGTCCTTCCACTGCATTGTTCCTATAGGAAACAAGATGAAGGAGAGATGTTAGGTTCATGCATAAGACTCAACTTTTTCATATAACCTGGCTGTCTATTTAGAAGCTGTATGTAGGATTTGTGTGTAATTGACGCTTACCTGTGCGTTAATGTCTGCACCCAGCTGAATGAGACTTTCCACCAATGAAATGAAGCCATTAATTGACGCCAAGTGGAGGCAGTTATGTCCTAAAAAAAGAGGAAAAAACAAGAAAAGCTCAGTTAATAACCAACTTCAACAATCTGCCAAAGTGACACAAGATCACCATCTGTGTCTGGGTATGGGTGCTATTTAGACATAATGCTTACCACTGTAGTTGGGGAAAGACACAATGGAGGCGAGGTGGCGCTGGCTGTTCTGAGTGATGACCCCGAAGCAGGCGAGGGAGCCCTTTTTGCAGGCGATGTGGAGGGCTGTGTTCCCGCTGTCATCGGCCAGCCGTGGGTCACATCCGGCTTTAAGGAGTCTCTCTACCAAGTGTGGCTGATCTGTGATCACTGCTAGGTGGAGGGCAGTCTGGGGAAAGCACATTTATAAGATATATTTAATGATCATCAACATTGAAAAGGAATGTGTGTGTTTATGTTGGGGGAAGTGATGTATTGTATTGAGATGATAATCAATTATTTGGTTTGATTTGGGTAATTACCTGTCTCTGGTGGTTCTGTACATTGAGGAAGGGGTGACTGTGAGACAATTTGATCATCTGGAGGGCATGATCTTGTGCTTCATGAATGATGGCCAAGTGGAGAAGCCTGTTGGTCAGAAGAGAGGGGGAGAAAAAAAGAGAGGTTAGTTAAAATAGTGCTTTCAAAAAAAAAAAATTACGCATGGGGGAAGTGGTTCCAGCCAAATAAGAAAGGACAAAGCCTGAGCAGTGGAGCGTTTCGCAAGAGTGGAGTTTTGTCGGGTTATTTCCACCAGTTGTGGCTTGACACATCTGATGCTTTATCAGTTACTGGCAGCGGGCCAGGGACTTTCCTAAACGCGCAGAGCGGACTTTAGCACCGCCCAGACTGCGCTCTCAGCCAAAGTACACACACACACACACACACACACACACACACAGAGAGAGAGTACACTCTGCGCTGCACGCACACACACACATACACACACACACACACACACTTTTAAAGGCCTCTTGTTTTCGTGCAGCTCTCGACATTTTCGTGCGTATTTTTTGCACCTTTTCACATGACTACCAATGCATTACATTTGAAGTTGAAGCTTGCGCGCTTTAGTGCAAAACATCCATTTAATTCATGCGCAAGGCTCACACTTGCAAATGCGTAATATGCAAAAAATTAAAATATGAATCCACAAAATGTTCACTTACGTGTCACCATCGTCCGTCACTACAGCTCTCCAAGGCTCGTATTCATGCGTGCTTTCCTCGCCCATGGACACACATATGTTCTCAAACTCGTTCACCAGCTCGTCCTCTTTTAGGGAATCCAGGCCGCTGTCAAAACGGTCCTCTTGGCAAGGCAGCACTTTCCCATGTTTGGGCTCCATGTTGTCGAAGTTGTAATCCATTTGATCGTGGTTAGGTACTCTGTGGACGTCCATGTTGACTTTGCGACTGTCAGAAGTAACAGCTCCGTCGTTATCCAAAGGTCAGTGCAGAGTAGTGCAGTGGAGGGAGGCGCACTGGGTTTTGTGAGCTCCACTGGGCGGGGCATCAGTGGGGATTTCCATTTGACTTAATCTTAGAAGAAGAAGGGAAATCACACAGAGCTGTGCTTTTGTGAGAAAAATCCCCCCCAAAGAGACTCAGAATGAAAACTTGTAATTTCCTATTAGACACCTATTTTCACCTGTGATGTAGGTTAGGGGAGAGACATTATTTATTTCAGTGAATGAGACATGGTGCATGAATGGGAGGGAGACAGCCCCTGACAGGCCCTTTAAGAATTCCCTTCTGCTTGGGGAAATTATCTGTTTCAAGTGGCTAACCAAAGTAGCATTGAATGTTTTCCATTTCGTTACTTTTGGCCTAAATTGACCAAATTTTGTGTCAGTTGGGGTTTTTTTAAAGCCATGTTTCTAATATTCAAGGTTCACACTAATAATGAACACCTACACTAGTAACCACATTCTCTTATCATATAACTGCTCTGAATTATGTGGTTGTTATGACCATACAATCAGTATATCTACCTGCTAATTACATTAATATTTTTGTTCCACTGACATTAGATACAGTCATATGAATACTATGACATATAAGGAATACATTGTATTTAGATAAAATAGTGTGTTTTTAGATTTGTGATGTTTCTTTCCATGATATTTAAATGTATGCATGTACGTTATTAAGTTATTCCTTCAACCATAAATGTGCATTCTCAGCCAACATCAAATACTTTTACAGTTTTAGAAGAGTTGACAGGTACCTCAGTATTTTCATTATTATTGATTAGGGCTGCCAAATATGTCCTATTAGCCCTAAAGCACACATATGTTTAAAATAATTTTGAAAAACATTGCATGGACTGTAAAACAACAACAACAAAAAACCCCAACAAGTAGCGTATTTAGGGGTCAGTCAGAAGAAGGTTGTAGGATTTCCACACTTCTTTTTTTATACAAAGTGAAATTACACAGAACATTGAGTGCAGAGGAGGGGAAAAGATTCTGAATTTCCTCATGGAGACTCATAAGTTTCCTCATGGAGACTCCCTCATGAACACACTGCAGGTTCCACAATAGGATGTTCTGGACTTACCCATGTATTATTGCACGTGCTCATCATATCTCTGGAGGTGAGACAAATGCACAAATTGGCTTTGATCCTGGAAAACACTGTTAAGTTGTGGAAATATACAATTTCAGTATGACTTTTTGATTGGTATTTTGGATTTTCTTTTCTTTCTTTATTATATATATATATATATATATATATATATATATTGAGTGGAAAGAAATGCTCTTTGAAACTTTCCATGTGATCTTTCTTTTTTAAATCTTGTTTGCATTTGTCCCATAGCCTAGTTCCCTTAAGGCAAGTCTTAAAGAGGAAATTATTTTCTGTTGCATAACATGGACGCAGTGTGGGACAAGTGCTGCCTACCCTGACATTTAATGTAAAATTCCCAGGATCACTTCTGTTTGTGAAAGGTAATTCTGGTGAAAACATAGCAACAGTATCTAAGACCAGAAAAGCATTCATACCTTTGTAGGGCAATTGCCAATTGAGATTACACTATACTCAACAAACAGTGATACACACCCTGCAGGGCTGTGATGTCAGGCTACTGTATCTGTTTGAGTGTCTGTGAGTGTGCGTCACATCAGCAAAACGTCACTCATACATGCACACTCTGTCTCCTCTGTGTGTGCGCCTTGAATTCCACACATTCTTTCATGTCCGCCAAGTATCATAATGAGGAATCTGGGGACAAACTGTTCTTGCAGCACTGTGTTTTCTTTTTTCCTCTCTTTCTCTCTCTCCCCTGTTGCCAAGATTGCGTGCTTGTGTATGTAAATGGTCGGATATTTACCCCACATGGGAAATGGTGGAACTTCCACTTTACATCTCTGAGTTTTTTTTTGTGAAGACTGTGCAAGTGCTCTTGCCCTCACATGCCTTGTGTTTATTGCTGGTTGCCACGGGAACAAACCGCTGGGAAAGCACTGACGCCAGATCAGCGTCAGGTGCTGTACATTGCCCTCTGCCTGCGTGTTTGGTAAAACACCACTAATCTGAGTGCAATAGTGCCTCAGGGTGCATCACACCTTGTTGGTGAAGTGTCATGACACTCCCCCGATTCTTGATGGACAAGTAACACCAACTTCACCCAGTAGCACTCCCCAAACAGGGGCTGTTCTGGTGCCAAATACAGCAGCTTTTAACATTTGGACTGCCAACATTGATATAAATGGGTACCCAATAAACAAAGAGAATGTGTGTATATCTCCAAGCACAATAAAATACAAAAAGCATTAATTAAAAAAGATTTGTATACCTATTTTGGAGAAAACACTAAGTAGAAAAAAGTGTAAAAAAAGAAAGAAAAAAAGCTGAATATATAATGATCTCATGCTTTTTAAGGGAAATGGGAGCAACTTTAATCATTTCTCATGCTGTCATATAAGCAATTGTTTTAAAGTGACCCAATCGGTAGGTTTGGTAGATTTAATGAATGAATACCTAAAGTTACTCAATGCAAAAGGAATGAATTGTTTCTTTCGGTGACGGCATGACTTGTAAGGAGGCGGGGGGGGGGGGGGGGGGGGGCTTACTTGTGAGATTGAAACACTTGTAATTTCTGGAAACCATTGACTATTTACATTTAATGGACTTGTATGATATTTTGGGAAATGTGCTGATTTGCTTTCCTGATGACAGTTAGATGAGAAGATTGATTCCACCTGTATGTAAACTATGGCCTGGAGACAGTTAGCTTAGCATCACTGAAAGTATGATTTTGCCCAAAGTATTTTTTTAAAAAGTGAAAAAGCATAATTCACCTTTAAAATCGAGACATATTATATCTCTTTTGTCAAACTTTAAACAAACAGATACAGTGGAGATACAACATGTTTAAAGCTGTGTATCGTACTGTTTTTTGGGGCTTTGGAAAAAGCTAGTCAAGCTATTTCTGTCTGCTTCCAGTCTTTAAACTGCACAAAGCTAATAGTCATGCTCCTGGCTCTAGCTCCACAATTAGCATACAGACACACTTGTATATTATTTATAACTGTTTGGGCACAGATTAAAATGATAAAATACATCAATTATGACACTTTAGAGGTGCTTTTATGTGTATTTTTGGACCTTACAGAACTTTACAGGCTTGCTGTTTAAATGATTTATTTGACCAAGTACATTTTTTAAGTAAAAAAAAAAAAAGAGTGTGATAGAATATTTTTTTATAGTGTCTATGAACAGAGTGTGACACTGTGTGGGACATAGTTATACACTATCTGATTTGATTTTGAGAATGTGATTTATGTCAGTGAGTAGGTTGTATCAGTGATCTGCACCTATAGCTCAGCTGTCTAAAAATAGTATCAGCTTCCCAGATGTGTGCCTGTCACTCATGACAACTGCCTTTTGTTTCAAAAGGAAGCTATCATTCCATTATTACAGTAATCACTCAGTGGACAGAAAACCTCAACCAATCCATTACTTGTGTGGGCTCAGTGTGACACAACAGTTCTACACCCAGAGTTTGAACAATCTACACCCACGTTATGTTTTCACAATGTGTGGCTTGGTAAAAAAAGAAAAAGAAAAAGAGTATTCTAGTATGGCAAGTTCACACATGGCTGTTTTCCATGGCTTGTATTAAATAATGGGTAGGCATGCTGTGTAATGATATGAGTCAAGCTGTTCTTGCAGAGGGACTTCACCACATCCAGGCTTTATGAAAAGAAAACATTATATAGGGGGTTGTTATCTAATCACATGTTACTACATGCCTGTCACAGTCAATGGGACAAGAAGATCATAGAAATTTGTGTGACCTTTATTCTCATTACCTTATTCAATGATCTCATCTAATGAAAAGCAAGGGGGGAAAATACAAGGCTGTAGTTTCAGTCAACCCTGTGTGTTTTCAGAACAAATAAAAAGTGTTTAAACAGGATTCCATATGTGTAAAAAGAACAAAGTTATTCCCATAAAGTTACATCTGATGGTCATGCAATTCTGAGAGTGTTGAATGTGGAAAAACAGTGTTTGAACATCTTTCTTTCTTTCTTGCTATAGTTTCTGAAAAGGTGACTGGAGACATCTGAGACACAGGCCATTGAAACTTTCAAACTGAGGTGAAAATATTCTGAGAGCCTCCCCTTTGTCGGTTCAGTTTCACGCTGAATGTGCAAATGCATATTTTTTTCGGGGAAGCGTGGGTGTTTTTTCGGTGAAGGGGTAATACCTTTATTTCCTTCCCCAGGCATTCCCACGTACATACATACATACATACATAAATACATACATACATACAGGTAAACAGACACACACCCACACCCACCCACCCACACACACACACACACACACACACACACACACACACACACACACACACACACACACACACACACACACACACACACACAGTGGGATTAATTGTATGCTATGTGTTCTGTTGTCCTACTGCCCTACTGCCACCAGGCATCTCTCTCGGTCATATTATCACTATCTGTTCCATAGTTGTTGGTTACATTTTATATAAGGATGAAAACACATAAAAGGGTCAGTTCATCCAAATTACAAAAAAGCAACTAACTTCCTTCCTTCCAGGTAGTTTTGGTTTCATTTGTATGTGTTGAAATGTTTATTTATGCATTTCTCCAAAGGAATAGTTTGACATTTTGGGAAATGCTCATATTTGTTTTCTTGCAGAGAGTTAGCTTAGAAGATCCATACAACTTTTTATTGTTTACATTGAGTATGAAGCTAGCACCAACATTAGCTTAGCTTAGCATAAGGACTAAGCTTGATTTTAGCATATAGTTTCAACAGTGGTATTGATTTCCTAATGTCACAACAAGAAAATTACATGAGGAAAATTTCCCACGATGCTTTTATGCTAATGACTATGTAGGGATTTTTTTTTAATTAATTGATTTTTTTTTTTGTGAAGTCAAAGTCAGGATGTGAGAAAAAGCTGACATTTCACCGAAAAACAACCGCTAAACACAAGTCTATATGCGTTGAAAGATTATAATGAAATAGTGAGCCAGAAGGACCGGAGGATTTCAGGTTGTGCACATGTAAAACCAAGAGCTAAGTAATGCAACGTAATGGGTAAGTTAAACATGATCGTTAAAGTTTAATAATGAAGGAGGAATGCTAATGTTGGGGATTTTCAAATGCATTGCTTGGCCCCAATTCAAATACTTACCTACTGCTCTCTGAACTAGTTGGAGATGCAAGAGAGACCTGTGTGAGGTGTGAATAGAGCGAGCTGCAGTACTTCAAAGGAGAAAAGATTAAAGCATCAGACAGCCACTTGGTTTTGGGTTTTCATTTTTTCAATTGTAGGAAGCCAGTCTTGTTCAAAAGCAAGTCATCTTCAAAAGTCAAATCAAAGTCAATAATTTGACCACCGGGTTTGTACAGAGACATTGATTCTCAGATGAAGGACTCTCTTCAACAATATGAAACTATGTGGAAGGATAAAATACTTTTTGAAACAACAAGCCTAAAGTCATCTCAGAACAAAAGAGGTAGAACTTGCAGCCTAAGTAAGCAAGTATGGTTTGAGGTCATAGATTTACATTGATTACACATTGTTATCACAGTGCTGACATGTCATGTGAGTGCACATGCAAAGTGGTTGAAACAATGCAAATAATATTGTGCTCAGAAATGCTTCCAGGGAGCAGACATAGCTTTACACAGCTTTATTGCAAAGGAGCTATGAAAACAGGCCTCTGTTGGTTTTCTTGTCACTCTTACGTTTCTCCTACATTCCTGCATGTGCAGCTGTATTGATTGTTTATGGTGTCAGCAGTCTGCGTAGTCAGGGCGAAGTAACGAGACAAAAAAAAAAAGCTCTGTATTATGAAATAATTAGCCACAAAGACAGCTCAGACTTTCTTCTTGCACACTGTACTGCCCTAAATACAAATGAGACCAGCAAAGTTTCCTGACACACTTAAAGCAGTGTGAGAATGGATGTGACTGGCAGTATGCTACACACCATGGAAATAGTGACGCCACAAGACAAACTGCAATCAACTGAGCAAAATCTGCCAACCTATCTTATATTCTCACATGAATTTATGTATTTCAGGAGATTCAAGCAGGCCCTGTCTTCTCTGTCAGTGTATCTGTGATCACAAGTAAAACTGTAGCTTCTTGTTAGCAGAGGTACATTTAGGCGGTTTTACCATTGGGATTATGTACATGGTTAAACATAAATGTTAGCATTTGATTTACTGTACCAGAGTTAGCTTATAGCTATCATCTGCAGACCCTTCAGTAGGTCACTTTTAAAACGCATAACAAACAGTACAAGGCAAAAAAGCACACAGGACACATACAATGCACATCACATGCAATGTAGAGTCAGTTACAGAGCGGCGAAGCATTTAGCAAACTTTTAAACTTGGTTTTAAATGTGCTGATGTAACTGTATGAGGAATTACAAATACATTTGTCTTCCTTGTGTAATCAGGTAGGGCCTTCCACTGAATTGTAGCTTTCACAAAGAATGCTTACTTGCCAAATGTAGTAGGAAATGGTATGGTGCAATCTCTTACAGAGTATCTCAGATAATTTACTGAGTGGAAATTGTATTTCTCCAGCACTCTACAATAATGGAAATGTCCAGAGTTAGTTTGTAAAAGGACTGAAGAGGACTTATGGCTGTGTCTCCAGCTTGCCCCCAACATGTACTGCAATAAAACATATGGGAAAGAATCGTAGCATGCATAAATATCTTGGCTGTATCCAACCAGAGACAGTTTCTAATATGTCTAACATTTGCTAAGTTGTACTTAATCGTTTTAACCATTTTCTTAAAGTGTTTCTTAAAATTCAAATTTGGATCCAGTGTCACACGAAGATATTTTAAATAAGTGACTATGTCAATCCTCTCACCTTTGATGAGAATATCAGTATTAGGAGGTTGTACCATGGTTTTAGAGAAACATACCTTTTGTCTTGTTTACATTTAGACTCAGACATGTCTGATCGAGCCAGTGAGTGATCCTGTCCAATGCAATTGTTAGCTTAGCAGCTGCTAACTTTGCTGTTTTTGCATGTGTTTACACAACAGTGTCATCTGCCTACATTTGCAGCTCTACATCATGACACTGTTGAGGGAGGCTAAATAATAGGGGACCCAACACTGACCCTTCATTGTGCACTTCATGTTACTGGACAGTGTGTCACAAACCTTAACACACAAATATGAAGACATCCATGCTAGTGCTTTGGATGAAAAGTTAAACTTAGACAGTTCTGACATTAAAACATCATGATTGACTGTGTTGAATGCTTTACGCAGATCTAAAAATACAACACCAACTACCCCCCCCCCCCCCCATGATGTAGACCAAATTGCTTGTATTAAGAAACATTTTTGGTTGTTCGATGGCAACTTCCTAAGCAACATTTGATAGCACTGGCAGTAAACTTATTGATCACTGGCTTCAAGGCAATCTTCAGATTTAAAAACAGTCATCATGAAAGGACCTGTGTTTTTTTTTTTTTTTTAAAGTTAATTAAATTAGAAATGGGGGAGTCAAAATATATTTCTGTGATTTAACAAACGGTAACAAATATGAAAACATCTTTACATTTGGAGCTTTTTAGGAGCTGATGGTTGTCTTTGCTTGTATCTCATTAGTCTCTACCAGCTGGAAAACCTGACCTGTAACATCTATAGGAACAATATCCAGTTTCCCTTTAGTACATTTTTTTCCCAAGCTCATGTAAAGACTCTGTTGACACCATCACAAGTGTGTTTTTGATATGTTTATTATTTCTTCATTATCATTTCTACTCTTCATTCATATATTAATTTATTAATTGTTACATTATGATTATTTTCTTATTTTATAATTTTTATCATTATTATGAATGTTCCCAGTTTCAGTTGCAGCATAAATGAGACTCTCCAGGAATGGTTTAAAATTGAAGGCCTGAGTTATAATTTTGCCCCTTAGTAAAGATCTTTATCACCCTCATGTGTTTGAAATGTTTATTGCAGGTGCAGCATAAAAAGACTTCTGTACCAACATTCAGAAAATACACACAAATAGGAGTGGGATATATGGACAAAAACCTCTGTCAAAGTATATATAAGTAAATATTGCCAACAATGACCAAACACACCTAGATATTAAAGGGATAATTACGGAGATATTTGCTGTGGCAAAATCTCTAATGGTTAAAAAATGTGTTTTGTCTCATGGTATATATGGTTATTTTGCCAGAGCCTACATATACAAAGCTTTAAGTAGAGTAGATATACTACTTTTGGTGCTTTTTTTAATATAGGCTACTTAACAAGGGAATTTGATTCTGTCAAATCAAAGTTAAATCCCAGTTAAAGTACATTAGTGTACAAATAATGAACTAACTGGCCCAATTATAAGGAAATATATATCATTAAATATATGTGATATTAGGTCGAACAAACTGAGCTGGTTCATTCCAAATTTCATAATGGAAAAGTTTTGGTTGTAATCCATTATAATAACTTAATACATTGCACACACACACACACACACACACACACACACACACACACACACACACACACACACACACACACACACACACACACACACACACACACACACACACACACACACACAGACACTGTATGACATCCAACTGTCCATCAAACTGGTAAACAACACCATGGCTCCAGACTCCAACCCCCTCATGAGTCTGTCCATCAGGTAAGTGAGAAGAGAGTCAAGCAGCAAGCTGTGACAGCTTTAGCCCTGGGGTGGGATTCATCTGCCAGTCAGCTGGCAGAGACTCTCTGGCACCTCTTCAACATCTCCCTGCAGCTGCACAGGGTGCCTTCACAGTGAAAACCTTCTGTCTGCTTCCAGTGCAGAAGAAAGAGTGTCAAGTACCCTGACTGACTGCCGATGATGCTGCTGACAGCATGTGGAGAAAATCTTTCAGTCTGGACCTGCAGGACTAACACATTCTCACATCATGAGTCAGCAGGCAGCATGTTACCACCTACCTATGTGGTATGCTTCCTACATTCCTTCCTCTTCAAAACAATCTACAGTATGTATGGTCTTCAGTAGATTTAATAGTGTCAAAGCAACTTACTTTTTTCACATCTTCATACTGTTGTTAAACAGATTTATTCAGTTTATTATATTCTATTTAGTCTTAAGTTGTTATTTACACAAGTAACATAATTTGGTGCCACAGGTCCAAATGATGTAATAGGTCACCCTTTATAAAGTGGTTAGAGGTTGTACATCTTTATTCATGTATTTTATTTTTATTTTATACATGTCATTTTCAATTATATAATCATTTAAATAACTTGTCAGCAAAACATAGTGTGTTGTATGCAATTATGCATGTTAATAAGTTGTTATTAAAGGCTTCATACAAAGCCCAAGTATGCAGTCAAAAACATTTTTAATAAATGAGGTCTGGTCATTGAGGTGCCCTTCAGCACTTTTCAGGAAGGTCGGTCCATGAACTTAAAAGCTAACAAAGACAAGGCAAGCGTCTACTGTTATGGCAACCCAAAAGTTGTTCTTATTAATGGTTTATAACAGATTAATACAATGTTAGGAGATGATTTATCAACCATCAATAAAGCTAGTTAGTTTATGAATCTGTATTAAAGGCAGATTTATTGGAGAGTATAACCCATAATAATTAATGTATTTTAAAAAGGAATTGTGCTGGCGGAAAAAAACAACATAAAGGCAACTAGAATTAGTAAAACAAGAAAACAAAAATAATTGTGAAAAACTGTAACATGCAACATATTTTAAATTCTTTGTATTGTTCGTCACAGCTTACCATGACATGTATGTGTTTATTGACGTATTGGAAGTGTTTAATGCACTAGGCCTGCTAGCTGTTCCACAGTATTGGTCAAGGTCAAAGGGGGAGCAGCTTTTGCTGTTCGGTCACCTCAGCTTTGGTCTTCCGGTTTTTTTTACAGACTTGTTTTTTAGCCTGACAACTATAATTAGTTTACATTATACACCTCTGTTGTGCAACCACCTCATTTAAGGTTTCAAATTTTTTTTTTTTTTTTTTTTAGTCTTTTGATTGTGTGCTTGTATTTTGCTGTTCTTGTGTTAATCTAATAATATGTTGTGATTATTTTATTTATGCTGACTATTGTGAGCACATTCTTAACTATTCGTATTCTTATTAGGCTATTATTAGTATTAGTAGTAGTAGCAGTAGTATTAGCAAATTAAGAGAGTTATAAAGTATGTTGTTACTATTGTTGTTATTATTAGCCTACATTAATCGATTTTCCATACACCTCAAATACCTGCTCACACAGTTCATATCAGCTGTTCAGAAGAAGTTGGGGAAAAAAACTACAAATCCCTAAAATCTTCCTGTCTCAATCCAAGCATTTGATTGGTCAGCCTCAGTAAAGCTGCCTCTGATTGGTCGACGGTGGCCATGTTTGCATATCCAGCTGTCTAGATGCGAACCAGCTAACCGGTTAGCTGTCTGAGCCTACATTTGCCTCTTTATTCGGGGCAAAAAAAATAGGTTAACAGCTCTGCGACCTCTCCCGTTAACACCGTGATATCTGTGAGTGGCAATGCCGGTTCACTCCCGGGAGAAGAAAGAGAGTAACCACGAAGAAATGGAGGTGGATTTTCCCGAGCAAGACGGCAGCAGCACAGACGAAGAGGACACCGTCAGCTCGTCCGTGTCTGAAGATGGAGACAGCTCGGGTAGGAAAAACAGGGCCTTAAATATCTTACACACAGCTAAATGCATCAAACATGGTTGTCTGTCAGATATGAGTCCGCCTCGACATGTAGTTTGTGTTAAATATGAGCTGTCACTGACAATGAGTGAGCTGCTGCTGCTGCTCCTGCTCCTGCTGCTGAAGTGAGGAGTGGGAGAGAGGAGAGATGGTACTGTGTGATGTTGTTGTTGTTGTTGTTGTTGTTGGGTAAAAAAAAAAAAAAGCAGCAGCTGATGTGGAGGTGATGCCAAAAGCTGTCATGTCTTCATGTGAACAGAGATGGATGATGAAGACTGTGAGAGGAGGAGGATGGAGTGCCTGGATGAGATGACCACCCTGGAGAAGCAGTTCACAGACTTGAAGGAGCAGTAAGTTTCTCTTCCCAGATGAAACCGTTCACCTGACTACTGCGTGGCCAACTCAACAGGCTGACACATTTAATGTAGTATAAATCAGTCTATCCTGTTTCTAAACCAGCGAGTGTCAAACATAAGGTCCAATCTGGCCCACTGGAAAAGTTTGCAAAGTTAATCCAATTTTTCTGCTGCTTCAGGTGTTTTTTTTCCCAGACCAGAATACAATTAAATGAAAAAAACACTAAATATATCTTGTGGTCATATTTAAAACATTCATATATTGAACATCAATCAGCAGCTTCTGTGCAAAATACTCTGTGAAAGACATAATATTGTTGAAATTCCCTTATTTTTCTTAAGACATCTCCGCATGTTGACTAAAATTAGTGTGCTGCTGACTGAGATCTTAATCCAGTAGGTATAAAATGTTATTGTGAAATTGTATGTTTTAATCTGTGTGTAAATCTCTTGAACAGAACTGCCTGATGAGTGTATTACCTATAAACACTGCACTTTTTAACTTTTACTAAAGTCTCACCTGGCTACTTAGGATACTCTCTCATAGTCTACATTATCCCCGTGATTCTCCTAATATCTTTATTGCCATTCATAAATATTAACAGGCAATTTTAACTATACAGAACACACATACATAAGATACAAATAAAATAGTGCTGCATACGGTCAGAATGACACCATAGGTCCATATACTGTATCACATAGAGAATCTAAATCAAGGTATAGAATAATAGCTGTTCATCTCATCATAAATATAGGCACGTTTAGCTGTAGCTGGGCAGTCATATGTTCCCCTGATATCTTAAAAATGTAATGTATTTGTATTTGTGGTACAGCAGCTGCACCAATACTGCCACAAAAAAAGCCCTGCAGTGTGTTGTAAAAACAGCGCAGGACATTGTTGGCACTGACTTGCCATCCATCGAACACCTCCATAACACACACTGTGTGAAAAGGGCCAAAAAACATCTTCAAAGACACCACTCATCCTGGACATAACCTGTTTAAGCTCCTTCCATCAGGCAGATGCTTCAGATCAACCAATGCACGCACAAACAGACCAAAAAATAGCTTCTTCCCAGCTGCCATAAACCCTCCGAACTCTGACAATAAGCTATGTGCAATACACTCTTTACCATATGTCCAGTAATAATGCTGCTGGACACTTGTGCGATAACAATCTGTGCAACTGAGCCTGACATTATTGCCATATTGTGAATGTTTGTCTTTATTCTTTATTTATACTGTATCTATTTTAGAGCCTGAGATTATCGGCCAATATTAACGTATCAGTATCAGTGTATATGTTGTCAAATATGTGCAGATATTTTTTTTTTAAAGTTATATAGGCAGCATTTAATGTATATCTGATCCTTTTACTTAATTCAAGACATTTTTAATGTGTTTTTTATTTAGTTAGTTATAGTTATTTATAATAAGTTTACTGTTTCAGAGCACTGATGTCATTTTATACAATAAAGTTTATTGTCAAATGGTAAAATATCATGCCTTCATTAACACATGTTTGTCACAAGTGTTGTTAAGGATAATTGCAAATATAATATATATTATATATCAAATTAGAGTATTTTTCTTACTCCTTAATATCAGTGTCAGCATTGGCCCCAAAACTCCAGCATCATGTACCTCTGGAGTTGTCACATAAATATTTTCACTGTGCTATACAATGACAATAAGTGCTTGAATCTTGAATCTTCTGAGTACCATTTAGCTGGAGCCTTCTCACAATAATGGTCTGCCACATACTCCACACTGCTGTTAAACTGGTCTTAATCTAATCACTAGCTAAGTGCTGCTAAATGGATTAGCTGTTTCTGCTCTGACTCAGTCTGCCTTACCAGCCATTTGCTCTTTAACATCATAAGATGTCATCATTTGGAAGTGAAATTGTATTTTGAAAATGTCTTTGGCCAGTAATATGTCAAACCTGCCAGGTGTATCTGAGAAATCAATCAAATAACTTCCTACTGGAGCCATGCCACAGATCTTGAAGGATAAAGACATGACTTTGCCATTTGTAGACCACCTCGCAACTCCCTTCTGTTCCTGCTGCTTGTGCTCTTTTCTTCATTGTCTACACTTTCTAAAGACCTGCTGAGTTCCTTTCAAGTGTCTTGTTTATGACCACTGGAAAACTATTTTTTTCTATTTTTTGCTTAGGTTGTATAAAGAGCGTTTGAGTCAAGTGGACATTAAGCTGCAGGAGGTAATGGCTGGCTGTGCCCAAGAATATCTGGAACCTTTAGCCAACCTGCAGGAGAACATGCAGATCCGGACCAAAGTGGCCGGTAGGTCAAAGTAACCCTGCAGTCATTGGAGTCATGCTTACACATTTTGGGGACTTTCAGGGAGTCATTGAGACCTTGTTAAATGACGTTAAGAGGGGGCAGGTGTTAAAGTGACCAGCTATACGTCAAGTGAATGAAATACTCTTGCTGTTTATAGGTCTTTTAGTCTCTATGCCCCTGCCCATTAAGACAAAGTCACACCAGGGGAGTACCTGAAAAGATATGGGACTAAATTAAACTTTCTGCTTTGTCACTGTGTATAAACAAATTCTCATCTTTCCTGCCGGCTTCCTCAGATTGATTTATCCACTAATGCTCGTTGCAGGGATCTACAGGGAGCTGTGCTTGGAGTCGGTGAAGAACAAGTATGAGTGTGAGATCCAGGCTGCCTGCCAGCACTGGGAGGTGAGATGTCAACAGTCAGGGGCTGTGTGAGGTTTAGGTTTGTATTTTCCAAGTAGAAATACTATTTTTGTGTTACCTCTACAGTGCAGGAAACGCATTAAAACATTGGATATTTAAATATTTTTCACAGAATTTCTGGAGATGAATGATGATTTTTTTTTTCCTGTGTTGACTCATAGCCTGCTTGCCCATCTGTCTATCTTCCAGAGTGAGAAGCTGTTGCTGTTTGACACTGTGCAGAGTGAACTGGAGGAGAAGATAAGAAGATTGGAGGAAGACAGACACAGTATTGACATTACCTCAGGTACCAATCAGGGTACCAACAGTTGTCTAAAATATAGTTGTTAGATCCTTTTATTATTTTCATCATTTAGTCAAGAAAGTGTCAAAGCATCCTGTCAGTAGTTGAGCCCACAGTGACATCCTAAAGTTACTGACTTTAGGGGGTAAAAAAACCCTCAGTATTTGTTTTATATTGATATGAAATAGTTATTAAGCAGTAATTCGTAAGTATTTGGTATTTTCAAATATTTAAAACAATACATTTATTAAAATTGGAATCTGCCTTTCTTAATTGTTAAGTTTTCGTCACAAACAAGCCTTGAAAGCAACGTACGATTAGGGATGTTAATGTCAAATAAGCATTGAGAGTTTCATCAAGCATTTAAAGTCTATAAAGCAGATTGAAATATAAAATGCAGATATATGACATGAAATGTAGATCTTTCTTTAATCTGTGTTTTTTTTTTTTGCTTTCCAGAGTTATGGAATGATGGATTGCACTCACGGAAAAATAAGAAAAAAGACCCGTTCTGCCCTGTGAAGAAGAAGAAGCCCGTTGTTGTTTCTGATATCCTTTTCCACTGTCCCGTCCTTGTCTTATTCCTCCCGACATTTCGCTGCAGCACTTCAGCGACATTCAGTTAAGACAAATGTTTCCTGCCACTTCACTTCACAGCTTTCTTTAACCTCTCTATCACGGCCTTATATTGTTTACATGCTGCAAGACCTGGATATTCTTGAAGACTGGACCGCAATAAGAAAGGTAATACATTGAGAACAGAAAAAAAAGAACAACAGGTTGATTGTGGATGTAGATGTTAAGTTGTGATTTGACCTTTTGAGTTGTTTGTGCTTCCTCCCTCCACAGGCGATGGCATCTCTGGGGCCACACAGGGTGAAGGTGGATGGTAAGAGTTTCTCCTCTTCCTCGGTTACAGTCAATATCTGGCTGAGTGCAGCGATCGACCTGCAGTTACTTTCAGCTAAAAGTGCTCAATACTTTCAGCTAAAAGTGCTCAAGTTCATAGAAGAATAGGAGACAAGTGTTGGAAATTTGTCCTCACTACACCTTTTGCTTTTTCAACTCTTCCTCTTAATGAGCATTGACTCTTTCTCCTACTCCTACTTTAAAAAAAAAAAAACTTTCTGTACTGAATTGCTTTTATTTCACTACCTCACCTTTCTGCGTCTTTTTCATGTCTTCCTCACATTCTTCTTTTCCCCTCTCTCTTTCTTCCCCCAGCCCCTGCAACCAAGCCTGACAGACATCACCATGTGGCGCGCTCCGAGGACGGTCGGCTTTTCTATGACAACCAGTGGTACTGCAGGGGACAGGCCATCTGTATCAACAGGAAGGACGAGTACCCGACTAGGTGTGTGTGTGTGTGTGTGTGTGTGTGAGAGAGTGTGTGAGAGTGATGGCTTTGAATTGCTGCTTATGTTTGGCGTTAGCAAGTTTCAATGCTAAACAATGCGTGTGCTCATCTGCAAATGTGTGTTTCTGACGCATTGTGTGAGTCTGTGTGGCGATGAGGTGGTCACATGCTTGGTTTTTTCTTTTTCTTTTTTTGTAATGGAAATGACCGTTACAACAAAGGGAGATGATGTGAGTATGAGGTTGAATGATTGGTTTTACTCATTCTGCTCTTTGTGCGTCACGCCCTGTGTGTAGTCAGGACAGGATGTAGAGTGAATAGAGAGGTATGCATTCATCACCGCTGAGTGGCAAAACAAACACAACAGGTGGCTGCTATGAATGGGTAGAGCTGCGGAACCGGGATTTGTACAACATACCAGACAGTAGTCTGCGAGCATTAAAATTAAGCCTGGAATTTCCAGACACATAAATATATATTCTTTACACGCACAAACAGACAGGTGATAAGTTAAAAGTAAAATCTCAATAAATGAGTGGAGGACAACAAATGCAGATGCTTGAACATCTGCTTGAATATTAATACTTCTGCCAGCTGTACCAGTCTTTAAGTCTGACAGTTAAAGGAATGGCTCAAAAAGCGCAATTTCACCAGTCGTGTTACATCAACAGTGCACCCTTTTACACTAATTTTCGGATACCTGTGTTATTAATTTGTCACAAGCAGATGTTTGATCAGCAGTTACAGGCTGTCACAACTTCAAATGTCAGAAATGTAATCAGTGGTTTAGTTTAGAGCACTTACATGACAACAGACTTCATAAAGTGCCTCATAATAAAAGATAAAACACCATAAACACAGTAAAATAAGATAGCACTGTCAGTGTAAATAAAAGGTAAAGTAAAATATATATATTTAATTCAATTTCCACCTCGTCTTATCACCCATGGAATGCTCTAGAAAACCGTTTGTATGCATGTTGTTTGTTTAATTCATCAAATTAGTGTCAAAATACTTTATTTTTCCCTCAAGGCGCAATTTGAGGGAAACAAGTTTACAAATAACAGCACACATACAAATTCATTTACACACACATAAAGACAGTCTAAAAACACAACTATGATAGTGTTAGAAAGTGTGACAATACACAAGCATTAATGGCAGTGGCCAGTCTGTAGCTGACCAACAATGTGCGTGTTTGTGCGTGTTTGTGTGCGTGTATGTTAGACTGATTGATCTCATAAAGACTATTATGTTTTTAATTTTTTCCATGTTTAATGAAATCTGTGCGTTCAATGATACACAGCCCTTTGGAAAATATCAGCGCATGTTTATCTTTTCTGTTGCCTTAAGCAGTCTGAAAAAACTTGAATTATTTCTGAATCTGCACAATAGCTCTTTTCCATTTTAGCCCTGTTTTCAAGATTTTTTTTTTCCACCCCCTGATGTGAGAACACAATGGCAGATTCTGACTGGCGCACATTTACCACTTTGAGCGAGTGACCATGGAATACAATGGCATCACATCCATACACTCTGTATTGTCTGTGAGGATTGTGGTTCAGTGTTTCACTAATATTATTCTGTCTTTTTTTTTTTCCCCTGTGTTTTGCAGTGCCATCATCACTACCATCAACAACGATGAGGTGTGGTTCAAACGACTGGATGGCACTAAGTCAAAGCTGTACATCTCCCAGCTGCAGAAAGGCAAATACACGATCAAACACTCATAAAAACACACTGACACACACACACACACACACAAAACCATCATCTTTTACATCTTTCTCTGTCTCTTTTCCATGTTGTATCTTTATACATGCTTGCCATAAGTATGCACACACACACACAAACACACACACACACACACACACACACACACACACACACACACACACACACACACACACACACACACACACACACACACGTCAGTTCACTCTCTCTGTGTATGAGTAACAAAAAAAATACTGTTCAGAAACAAACAAATATCAACTATCCCTTCTAATTTAAGGAGACTATCTTCTCTGTAAATATGTATGTATGTATATTATCAATAAGGTCACAAAGTGTCATTTTCTCTGGAACGGAGATCAATGCAAAGTGCTGCTAAAAAATTGAAGGGAGGAAAAACCGGAGCAGTAGCGAACTGTGAATCATGGATCTCAGTTGCGTGCCTTTCTGAGACAAGACGATGCCTCGACTGTAAAAAAAAACAAAAAAAACAAAAAAAAAAGTGTGGAACTATCAATGCAGCGAAGCCTTACTCTGGACTGGAAGTGGGTCAAAGCGGGTCATTGAATGAGTGAGTGAGAAACCCCGATCCAGGTGAAGATGTTGTCGGCGGTGTGTTTGATTTGCCTCTCCAGACGCATCAGTTAGACTTGAATTTCATGCTCCACAGAGCCTAATAAATCTGTATTAGGAACCCCTCGGGACCCAAGTTTGAGAAATTGATTTAGTAAAAAAAAAAAAAAAGAAATTGCACAAGTGTCAATATGAAGATGGAGGGTGAAAGTGATGATTAATCAATTTTGAGTTACTGATTATATTGTGAACGTAATTAAAAACCTTTCTTGCCCGCCCCCCCGGGTGAAACCCACATGGGGGAGCCAGTGTATTAAATGATCTCCTGATGTGTTGATGTTTTAGTGTAATCTTCACAGCACTACATTTTAAGTTCAAACCCAGGCCACCGGCCCGTGCACTAGCAAAGCATCAAAGTTGGAAAAAGAAGCCGACTGTGTTTTTAAACATACGGTAATGGGAGGTGACCTGTACATAGAGACAACTGCGTGTTTTGTGTTTACTTCACTGTGATTCTTCCCTCTGTTTCCTGTCGTGTTGCCATGTGTCTGATAGTGCCTAGAACTTAGGATTTAAGGCAGGATCCAGGCTTAGATGGATCAGCTCACCTCCACAGGTTTGGACTGCATTTTCTTTTGTGGTGGCACGATCATGACAGCCTTAAATTTGTAATTCCTAATGCCATTTTTCTGGGGTTTTTTGTCCTCCTGTTTTGTGTCCTCTTCTCTCAATTCATCTCCCTCATTTGTCATTTATTTTTCCTCTACCTTTGTCTTCCTCCTTGCTGTCAGTAAACAAGTTTCTTCAACATTCATGTATTAACATTACAAAGAGAAAGCAAAGTTAAGGGATTTTCTTGTATGTACAATCCGTCCAAGTGAACCTCTTTTTGTGTAACTGTATATTATGTTAAGGTCTTGCTTTGTATTTACAGTGCTTTAAATTTTCAGCATTACATACATATTTCAAAGTGTTACCTGCCAACAGTATTGCAAAAGAGAGGTCCTTGTAACATAATACCATAAACAGAAATGTGAAAGTGTCTGTGAAGCCTAATGTGGCATCCACCGAGCAGAACTTTGGATACGTTTGTTGCAAGTCTTTTTTTTCCCCATTTCTACTTTGTTTTTATCTTTTTATGCATCATGGTTCCTCTGATACATTAGAGGTAAAAAATGAGAAAACGTGACATTGTGCCAATGCATGTACAGCTAATTAAAGTTGTTTGTATCATTTGAAGAGACTCTGCACTGCACATAAACATTTTTTTATATTCCATATGCAATATAATGAAGAGAGTCTTAACATGAGTGGAATTGTGTTGCTACTGTACTTTTCTGCTTTTACACTTTTAGCAAAAAGGATATATGTGTGCATTTAGATGACTAAAGTATCAACCTGCCCTGTGTAGCTTGACTCAAGTTAATTTCTTTTTCTATGACTTAAGAGCTTTGGATAAAAAATATTTCTGCTTTCCATAGAACTTAAATATCCTTGTGGATTTGCCCTGGCATGCACAAAAAACCCAGATACAATCTTATATAATGCTCTAGTGTACTAAGGAACAAAGTCCCTGACAGTGCTCAACCCAAAGTCACCCCTGAGATTTGCTGAACCCTGGCTACCCTCCTCTGTGACAAAAAAGTGGCTTATTTTGGAGAAAAATGCTGAGCCAGTCCTATTTGATAATGGCTCTTTGGTCTGCTGTGCTGTTCAACCTTTCAGTCCTTTATTTCTGCCAGAGGGCCACTCACTAGATTAACACCACATGTATTGATTCAGGATCTACGCTGATGTGCCATTTTCTTGCCCCCCTCACTGTTCATCTGCCTGCCCTCAAGCCTGTGCAGGCACACTTCATGTAGAACAACTGGAACCTTTGATTGATCTATTGAAAATATTGATCATATGTGACAGTGTAGCCATCAATTCAAATGAATCAGATGAAAGGCTAATCGCTTAAAGTACCACTCTAGATAAAGCTTTATATTATAATATATTATTTCTATTAAAAAAAAAAAACCTCAAGGTCACACTAGGTAAGGATGCAAAGTTTATAAAAGGGAATGTATTACAGATTGTCAAATCTCTGAAATCACCCATGCCTCTTTTCTTTTGTGTTGCACTACCAAGCTTCTGGCCAGAAGGTGTCAGTCATGCTCCACAGTGGAGAGGCAGCTACTGCACTAGATGGGAGGAGGGAGGTGGTCTATGAATCTGGGGCACCCTGCTGCTGAAGCCTTCCAGCTGATGAGAGAGAGAGAGGAGGGATGAAGGCACATTTTGATCACAGCTCGCTGGCCACGTCTGCTACTGCAACAGAGGGAGAGAGCGAAAGAGGAAAATCCCCATCACCGCGTCAAAGACAGCAGCAGCAGCAGCAGCAAGCAACAGGGATGTCTGTTTCCCTACACGCCATGCAGCATCTCTCTAGAGCATTCCTTGGATTTGCTTGTTCTCCACACATTCATGTGAATGTGCACATGCACGCATGCGCCTATGTCCATGGTCAGAAAAGAAAATGCTTTACCTTCCCCGACATGCACCTACACATTCATAACAGCGAAGAGAAAGGGTTTCCTTGTTAGATTTGTCTAATATTGTCTGTGGCGATGCTGTTAGATCCTGGATGCTTGGTTCTGGAGGGTTCTAGGAAGCTACCACTGTGATGAGTCAGGTCCTGACGGATGAGAGGCTGGCCATCAGTCCCATCTATACTTAATGAGTAACCAGAACTGGAGGGTCATTGGGACATGTTTACTGCAACACTGGGGCTAATTAGACCGTGAAAGTGTCACACTGTGCTGAATTACTTCTATCCCTGTCCCCTTTGTGTGATGTACTGTATGTGCGTGCGTGTCGCTATGTGTTTTCGAGAGAGAGACTGTGTATGTGGATCTTTTTGTGCATGCATGCATGTGCTGTGCGCCAGGCATGTGCGTGGGTGTGTACCTTTGATGCTGATTGTGTAAGAGAATGTTAAATGCATATATCCATAAGTTAACATCAAAGGGACGAGGCAAGTCTCTCATGATCAGATTAGATGGAGAGAGAGAGAGAGAGACGAACAAGAGAGTGAGTTGGATTGGACAGTGCTGCAGCCTGCAACTTGTGCTCTAGATGAGGCTGGTATCACCTCCCTAGGTGTGTCAGCAGCAGTGCCCTAGAATTCTCCATTAGCATTCAGGGTATAGCTATTTCTTCATCGTATTCCGTCTAGACTCTTCTTGCATCAGGTTGCCTCTCTAAAAAACAGTTTAATTTGGCTTTAGCACTGAAAACAAATGGATTTCAATTTAAATGCAGCCTAGTGTGCAAGTAACACTTTATATTTTATGTAACATTTATTTCATTACCTGAAGCAATGTAGTAATCCAAATTCTAATTTTAGAAGATAAATATCCTCAGGAAACGATTCCATGGTGGTCCAAGGTAGACAACTAGTTACTAATTTATTTCACATTCATGTTGCTCTTCACTAGAAATGTCAGTATTTTGCACACAATTTGTCCTTTTGTCAAGTAAAGATAGGTGATTCATGTTTCACAAAACTCAAGCATAAACAGCAACTTTTCTCCCACAAGAGTGACAACTGTCTGTTGAAAAAAATGTTCAAATTGTAGTTGAACAACAGTGCAGTCACTTAATAGTACATCCTACAGGACGACATTTAAAATGTTTCAGGAAATAGGCCCATTTGTCAACTTAAGATGTTATTCATGATTGAGAGACATCAAGAGAAAAACCAAAAAGTCTGACTCCAGCTAATAAAAAGGTCTGTCTTATAAAGCAGTGCTAGTTAGAGTAAACTTCATATGCTGTTTTTTTTTTTACCATAACAATGTAAGCTAAAGGGTTTCGTGCTACTCCTAAGTGTGTTTCTGCCTGCGTAGTGTGGTCGAATACCAGCTCTTTTCAGTGATGCCCAACAGTGGTTTTTATTTTCAGTGATGGATCTCCATTTGTTGTAGGGATTCAGAGCCATGTGTAGGAGTTGTTGCCCCTTTGCATGAAGCACCATTCCTCCTAGTTCCATTGCTCCCCTGCAAGTTTGTCTTAGTCCATGATAATCGTGGCCCTCACAAATAAACAGGAACACTTAGATGTTGTGCCATGTCACCCATCCTCCTGGGCATCTGTGACCCACCTCTGACCTCTTACATATGCCCTGGTACTTTTATGATGACCAAAATCAAGAAAATGGAACAACACCTTACAGTATGCTCCTTGTGGTCCAGTCCACAGTTGCTGTTTTGATGCATCTCAAACAGCAGGCAAGATAGTCAATGTGGGAAACTGGGTCTTCTGTCTTGTGTTGTGTATGAGATGAATGACGTTGATGTTGAGTTAAGTTGTCTCCCGATCCATGTCCTAAAACACAGTTGGAGTATAACATGTCTGACTGGGCATGACTCCCTACAGCAGTGGAATAACAGGGGTCCTCTGGGGTGCCCAGCTGTGTCCTGTCCAGACTTTTTTTTTTAATGACCTACAGGCCCTCAGATCATTGAGGCAGCTCGAAGAATGCAGCATGGCAGAGAAGCGACAGTCTGGACGATTGTGCCTCAAAGCAGAATGCACAGTCTCTGCCACCACGGGGTCATCCACCCATCATGCTTTACAATTTTCCTCTCCTCCATGTGATTCTTCAGCTGTGGGAGAGTCATACAGGATCAAACGTCTGTTACCTGGTCTGACCAAAATCCAGCCATACAATATCTTGAGGTTTTTCAGCTAATGCAAGGTAAAATTACAAATACCGAGGAGTGTTGTGAAATGGCATGACTGGCACAATGCAAAGTCTCTCAACCCTTGGATCCTGAGATAGACAGGACTAACCCTAGCAGTGAAAAATCCCAGAATGCAGTCCACCATTTCTGTGAACAAGGCAAAATGGCTGGGCTTTCAGAAGTCATGTTATGAGAGGGGGTAACCTTATCTGTTCTGTTCCTTCTTTCCTGTTTGTCACATTCTACTGTTAAGACGTATGCATCAGAGCTTTTCTCTTGTCATGTGGGGTTTGGAGAGAGAGGTTTATATTTAACCACCCTCTCCTGAAACTGACTGAGGTGACTGTATCCTGTGATACACTTCTCTGCCCCAAAGTAGAAACTGACAGTTTGTTTAACTAGAGGATGGTTCTGTTTCAGTGATTTTTATGCTCAACTCTATGGAGTACAGATAAACACAAAGCAGCAACATGCCTCATGTGAGATTTTGCATGATAATCATTTTGCAGCACTTTTTCTGCTTTGTGGACAGTGTTGGCTGACCCATTGGCTGTGCAAGCCCATCTTGCAAACCTTTGTTGGCATACAAGGACCGCTTTGACTATTTGTGTACATTCTACAATAGAGTGCAATGGCATTGACAGCCATGTTCAGTTGAACATCATGGTTGAAGCCCTACACGAGTTTTACCCATTGGAGGTAGTGGTTTAAATGATCTTTGAGTGACATTATGTTCTTGCTGTTGCATTGTTCAGCTCCTCCAGGAGCAGGCACAGGTGGGGTGAAGCATTTAACTCACACTGCTCACCTTATTGCTACCAAAAGGCCAAAGTAGCCTTGGACCTAGTGAGTTCTACTTGTCTTCATGCACATTTTCAGTGTGGAGATCCATACAGACAAGTGGTCAAACTGATCGAGGGTCAGTGTCCATTGGGTTGTAATGTGTATCTTTCATTTGAGTGTGCAATAAGTAATTAAATGTGTGGTGATGAAAAATAGCAGAAGTATCACAAGTGCTTATGAGTATCCACAACCTGTTTGATAGCAGATAGTAATTATATTTGAACATGTTTGTGAATTGCCCCTGCTATGACAGAACTCTTAAACACAGACCTTTTGCCTTTAATAACTTGAAGGCAAACTTATTTTAAACGTTCTGACCTTAAACTCCCTTGAGACTTGACCCCTATTCTATAACTGAGCTGTGAAAATTGATTTCTGGAGTTATAACTCTTTTTGACTTGATAGCTTGAAACTAAAGAGCTCCAACAGCCTGCCGGGCCTGTATGTGTCAGGTTTATTTAGCTGCCTAGATGAGGTGGCAGTATCACCTTCCACCTCCACACCCACTGTCCTCAGACACCATACAGTATCTCCTCATTATGTCAGATCTGATATGCAAAGTGGCCCCGGGAACCACTGTAGCATGGCAATGGCAGACTGGAGCAATGTTTTTGTGTGTGTATGTGTATAAGAACGGATGTGTGTTAATGTCCTTCTCTGTCTGTGAGTTTGGATGGGCTTCCCGGCCAGAGGCAGCACTGTTGCTATGATTTTACATAGGGAAGGTATCGAGTTCGCCATCATCTCCCCAAACAGATGAAAATACACACCTTATCCGCCTCTCTCAGGCTCAGCCTCATGTGCTTAGTGCAGGCTGAATATGGAAATGTAGTCAAATGGCCAACTGGCATTAACGACAGGATAAGAGACTACAGAGACTTTGGAAGTCTGGGTGATTCTCCTACATCATAATTTAGCTACAGGCTTCCTTTCTCACCGGATGTAGGTTGTATTTGTTACTGTACAGAATCATGTGCATATATTGTATGTGTGTTTGTGTAAAAAGTGGCATATATATACATGTTTCACTTGGACGTACAGTACACTTGAATGTGTGTCGGCCTTGTTTACTGCATGTGTGTATGTGCATATCAGGGTGTGTATGTTCGTGTTGGATGCAGAATCAGTGGAGTGAGAAAAGGAAGCTCACCCAGCCATTTGGCTGCAGTCCTAATTGGCTGTGTGCTGTTGACAGGATGCTGACAGAGCACATCGCACAGACAGGTACCCTGTTTCTCTCTGTTTCATCTTCTGGGTTTGTGAAAATATTTCCTCAGAGGAATTCCCTTGCACTACTCATTTCCAGGCGTAAAAAAACCTTAAGTGGCACCCTTTGACAACTTACAAAGCTTGTTTTTTCCCAGTGTTTGGATAGAGAGAAAAGGGAATGGAGAGGCTGGAGATAGGCCAGCCTTAATGAGACTGTGCTCTGCTGCTTGACGGGCCGGGGTGGTTTTACTGCTCGGTGACCTGCTTGGCCTTTGGAGTGTGTGTGTGTGTGTGTGGACA
Organism: Scomber scombrus; assembly: GCF_963691925.1. Classification (NCBI taxonomy): domain Eukaryota; kingdom Metazoa; phylum Chordata; class Actinopteri; order Scombriformes; family Scombridae; genus Scomber; species Scomber scombrus. The sequence goes on from NC_084986.1 coordinate 8,215,858, forward strand.
AACATATGAACACGTACATGCACACACAGCTACATAAATAAGCATCCACACAAACATACTGGGATACCCTTTATGTACAAGAGTGTGAAGTTATGTGCATGCACACATGGCTACAAACAGCTAGCTTTGTACTAAAAAAAAAAAGGTATTTAAATATATTAATTTTCTTATTTTATTGTTTATCATGTATGTTTATTTATGATTCCAGTCTGTTTCATGTACTGCTGTAATGTGAACTTATGGGGATCAATAAAGTCTGATCTCTTATAAAATTAGACAAACAGTGTTGGTAGTGATAATCAATCCCACTGTAAGAGACACACATGCATACACGCACACACTCAACCAGGGCTTTTGATGGACAGCAGTGGCCACTGGGTTGCGAGTAAAAGAGGGGGAAGGGACTCGAGCAACGTTTGAAATGAACCATGTCTAAATACGGCAAAGATTGCAGCCTCAGGGTGCTTTTACCCAACACTTTACTCTGATGGGTCACAATGATATCACTTAATGCACTTCTTTTTCTCTCTTCCTCTCATTCATAAATACACTTACTGAATATGAGATCCCTTCAGGTATTTTACATTGTGTACACTTTATGTGAAGTTATGTCATACACTGTAGGCCTTGTAAAGGTGTAGTTTTGCTGTACCCAGTCAGCCATATTCACAAAGAATAACACAGAATCATCACGTCTGTCAGTCTAGACTCGAGGATAAAGGAGTTATTGTGCTTTAACCATTAGGTCTCCTGGGTTGTGGAGCTTTTGCTGTAGACTCACTAAATCAGTGTTATCTTTTTTTATTTTAACATTTCATGCCATTCAGTCTGGTACAGACATTAATGTTCCCTTCATGATTAACTAAGATTAGTTAACCCCTTATTTTTTCCCACCAGCACAGAAACAATTTAACTTTTCCAATACTTCAGTTTATGACCAAAAATCTGCAAAATTAGTACTCAGTGCCTTAGTACAGCCTCACAGAGCTGCAAAAAAGCCTGTTTTGTTTACTCTCTACACTTTACCCTGCAATGGTTAATAAAGTTAACCTGACACACCTTGTTACACAGAACCATGTGAGACGTCATCCACAGAAAATTTTTGGAAAACCGCAGGCCAGGAACCAGCAATGATTCAGATATAAATGCATAACTTGAAGCCTAACCAGATAGATTATTGCATGATCTTGTGATGTCAAGATCCTATGAATCCAGTTGTCTCCGAAGTGAATAATTAGTAAATTGATTAGCCATCTTTGGCCATTACTCAACTCAAAATCTTGTTATTTTGTATCACCATTAATACAATTATATCTCTGAGACTGATAAATAAAAAAGTATGGATTAAATGATAATGAAATTACTTAATACGTTGTTATTATTATCATCATGTCAGATCAGAGCACATTCTTAACTGCTTACCTCTTTGAAGGAATCTTCAGGACAAAATGGGCGACTGATAGTCGAGGCCCATGGGATGCTCTGCATTTAGCTGAGCTGAAGCGCCCTTAATTCCCTTAAACTTGGGGGAGAGTTGAAGAGGTGAAACTGCTGTTGGGCTGAGTGCAGAGAGGAAAGCAGACGGGAATCTGAGACCCATCAGGGGATGATCCCACATTTTAAAGTGCAGTCTGGGTCTCTTCTGTTGCTGTTGTGCCTTCCCTGCCTCTTAAATGATACATTACTTTCTTCTTACTGAAGGTTTTCTCTTTCACACATTCACTCTCTTTTACTCCTAAGTTCTAGCTACGTTTTAGTAGAAACATGAATCATTTAATTGGGCTCTCTTACATGTGCTAGTTTTACCTTCCCATAATCACCTTCGTATTTCTCGGCAAACAACAGTAATTATAAACAGCAGCTTGTACATGCAACGTTTTATTGGGTTTTTTTTTTTTCCAAAAGTGGTTGAGGATGTGTTTCCTATTCACATAATTCACCGACTAAAAATATGGCATAGAAAGAAACAGACCTGAGAGACACTGAGAATACCAGACCACCCAAGTTCAATATGCTTAAAGCACTGAGAGTTCACCTCATGTTACTATAGATAGGTTTAGCATTTTGAAATATTCAGGTGATGTTCCAATTTTAATAAAGCTCTACCGCCAGATCTTTTATTACCAACTGAGCAAATGGCATATGACGTGTGTGATCCTTTTCTTTTTTTTCTCTCTTTAGAGACGTGTGTTTTTGGTTTTCATAGGAATGTACAGCAACCAGCTATGTGGCATATACCCATGATATTACACCTTGTGTTGCATGCAATTAAAATGAAACAATATGTTAAGTAATAGATATATTGTACATGTATATAAATGTGCTTTGTGAGTTAACAGTGTCCCATATTCCTCATGACCCATGTTAGCAAATGCTCATTACAGTGCATTTCTTTCTTGAATCAAACTATTGCCCCATTTGACACATTTCATGCATTGCCCACAGAGATGCAGCGAAGAAATGCTCTGGCTCAGAATTGTACCGCCCACCATTTTGCATGTTTTCCAATGACGTTGTCCTCAGTTGGCCTTTGACTGGTCCCCACAGGTAGCTCGTCCTTTTTATATATATGACAATTCTTCTTTATTTATCAATGCATCTGAGCATCACCTTTAAGATAAGGTTTCCCCTCAGTTAAAGTGATCTGTAGCAAGTATTTTGTAATATAATGTATACTGTAGTTATTTGCTGCAATGTTTGGGAGCACTGATGTCCTTTTCCTTCTGTTTGTGAAGTGATTTTTGTTTTGTGGATATAGTCCTTTCTCTGTTTGCTCATCAATCATGCAAGGTGCTATCAATAATGATTGTTTTTTCGGTCAGTTAATTGAGTGAAAAGTGTTTGGTACTTTAACTGTCAAAATAGTTTTAACCATGCTAGCATCTTGGCTCTGTGGATGGCAAAGTTGTTCGGTGAGCTCAACATTTTGGTCCAGACCCAAAGTATTTCAACAAATATTAGATGGATTGCGTCACAATTTTGTACAGACTTTCATGATCCACAGAAGATGATGGCCTCTGATTTTGGTGATCCCCTGACTTTACCTCTAACACCACCACAACATTGACATCTTTATTTTTTTTTCTAAAATCTCTCAAAAAGTATTGGATGGATTTCCATGAATGTTACCTGAGGTTGCAGTAATTTTGGTGATCCATTAACATTTCAATTCTCACCAACATGTAACTGTGTTTAGTGCTAGCCTGCATCTGTTTGCATGCTAAATAAGATGGTGAATATGGTAACCATGATATTTGCTAAACATAATGGATAGTAGCATTGTCATTGTGACAATGTTAGCATGATACTCAAAGTGCAACCTCACAGAGCAACGTGCTTAGCTGTAGAAATATAGCCTTGTTTATTAATAGTTGCCCACTGATCGATCAATTGTTTTAGCTCTGTGTTGTTACATAGCTACAGTGTTGCTGTTGCTGACACTGTAGCTGAAAATGTATAAAGTCCACGCATTCTGTCACACTAATAAGTAATTAGAACAGCGGGTGTAAAAGCTTGCATGATTCAGTGATAGGAAGTACACTTTTACTTCCTATCTAGTTAAAATGTTGAATGTTCCCTCTGATGCTATTACAAAGACCTTTTAGATAAAGCGATTACTGTAAATAAAACCTACACAATGCGTCATTGATTTCTAAAATTGAGTTCCACTTACGCCTGTGTCACCCATATTTCACTTATTACGCCACACGAAATGCACAGCTGTGAGCTGAGCAACGCTGCCAGGGGATCACAGAGTACAGCAGTAACACGAGGGGTACTTGTCAATGTCTGGGCCTATAGGCTTAGCCTCGTTACAGCTCTCCAAAGCTGACATCAGATTGGCTGTCATCTCCATTTATTATCAAGAGTCTGTCAGTGTACTGTCGAAGCTACAGTAGCAACTCACTGCAGAGTTTAAAGGCAGGTGTTGGACACGTGGTCGGAGCCATCCAAGGACATGATGAGAAGCACTGACTCATGAACACAAGAGGGAACATAGTGTGAAATTGCCAAAGTGCTGCAATGCCTTTCCAAATCAATTTATTAGGTTTTGCAGAGGTCAGCGTCATTACAATTCTAGCATGGTTGATGGGTTGGTTGATAGGATAATAATGTGAAAGAAAACAAGCGGCCCAGATATGGATTCATCACAAATAATCCAACACAAACTCACTGACTGTGCTGAACATTTACAAAAGTCCTATGCTGGACAGATGTTGAATTACAACATACTCAGTTTGTTAGAGTAGTTGAACTCAGGACCCCATGAAGGGAAAGTGAAGATGTGAACCACTGTATTCACCGGTCAGACCGTGTAAACATGAAAGCATGTAGGGGGTTCCGAGTTTGTGCATGTGTTTCGACATTTGGATGTGCGTGGGCAGGCAGCATGTCAGAGGAAGACGGAGAAGGAGAGAGAGAGAGAGAGAGAGAGTCCCACCACGCATGCATACTCTATAGCACGAGTGTACTTGTGTGTTTTCGCACAATGGGGATTTCTCAGTGCTGATCTCAGCGAATTCTGTTGCGTCTCCAACAGAGCTGGCAACATGAATATTCATGAGGTCCTCATGTCTTTGGTAAAAGCCTTGTGTAGTGGGGGGGAGGGGGGGTTGTGTGCACTGCTGAAGTGAATTAATGTTTCATTGCAAGTTCACCTTTTGGCGTCTGGGAGAGCCGCGGGGAGGTCATGTCACTCAAGACTGTGCTGAAGTTTTTTTGCATACATGTCTGTACTCGTGTTTCTGTCTGTCAAAATCACTTAGCGACACAGAAGAGACATGGACACTGGTAATTGTGTGATCTACATATCACAAGTTCCATCTTTGCTTTACATTTTAAAAATGTGCACACAGCCCAACAAAGCTGAACAACACTCACCATGTGAATGTGTTGAAAACCAGCCCTCGAGCTCTCTATTTATGAATAAGTAAATAGAATTTCCTGTCCAGCAGTGACTCCATTTGCCTCAGCCCTGCCCACTGCTTCTGGCTGTTTTTTGTTTTTTTTCTCACCTCACATGGTCCTCTATAACATACACATACAAACACAAACCTATCACCCCTTTGGCTTAACAGGCCTACTTAGACCTCCGGCTGCAACTGCGCCGGTATGCCTGCATCTTCTTTTCTTATGTAACCCTCAGAAGGAGGGCAAGCAGTGGAGCAGGCTCGCTCTGTCTTTATGTGCTGGCTTCATTGAGCCTCAGTGATGCCTAGGGGTGCGTGTTAAGCCCTGCAGACTGCGCACTGGAACATACATAAAGACATAGAATCCTCAGAGCAAAGCACAGGCCCCTTCTACCTGACCCATCCATCCATCCACATACATGTTTAAAGTGGAAATGAATAGGCTGATGCTTCTCTTTATAAGGAACCGTTCTGTTCTCTTTATCTGTCAGTGAACTAATGCAAGGGTCTGTGGAAGGCTAGAAAAAAAGGGGGCTTTTATTGTGAAATGGATGCATCCTTTTAATGGGTTAGAGAGTGAGAGAGCGAGACTACAGGAGCAGGAAGATGCGCAGAAAAGTGAGAGGAGGCACTAATGGACCACCCTCATCCAATCATTTTCAAGTCCAAATCATTCCAATAGGCTTTTTATAGCGACAAATTTGCTCCGCTTCTGAGGCGATTATAACTGTACAACTACGCCTTATTATGTCATAATAATAATATGAGTGAGCACTTCCAAAATGGTGCGTGTGAGTGAGTGCAGGATGCAGTGGATGCAGTGGGTTTACTAAGAGTACACCTGGCCTCATTAATGTTTCATCGGGCTAACAGGAGCATCAGGACTGATGAAACACATATAAAAGGCAAGAAGGTCCTGGGTTCGAACCTTCCTGTGTGGAGCTTAGAGTTGAGAGTGAATGTTGATTATCTATTTTAATTATTTTTGCTTAATGAGTAAATAAAATATTAAAGTTATCATTAACTCATTTTTGTGTTAGCCCCACGACAAACTTGGCAATCTCCAAGAGAATCTGGCTGCAGACAAGATGGTGGACGTCAACTACATTTATTATCTGTATACAGGAAATCATGCGACACTAACCATTTTTAATAAGTTACTAACAAGAACTGGAGCCAGGGGGGTTTCTTCTGCCTTACCCATTTCCCCATCTCATTTACTGTGTCCCATATGTAATATTTCAATTACTTTTCAAAGCTAATTACTCACCTTTACTGTTACTGTTCATTTAGATCAACAGACTATTCTAAACCTACAGTATGTGGCTAAAAGTATGTCTGGACCTGAGTATTCAACCTATATGTTCGAGTTAAACACGTAAATCCAAAACCATGTACCAAAACTACACAACGTATGTGGGCAATACTATACATAGAATGACTTTTACATGCATTATTAGTTTACACAGTATTAGAAAAACACATTATACATTTTAACAGTGCTACATACAGCCACCATTTCCACAATGTTACAATTAGCAATAGCTTAAGCTACATTTCCACAGGGCAGTATTTTGATTCACAGAAATGGCCAAAATGACAGATTCCAGTTATAATCAAAAAGTTTAGCTTGGTATTTTACCTGTTGCATAAGAGCACTCCACTTGCAGCCATGAACCGTGCTGTCTTTTTCTTGGGCCTCCTATTATACATACTGTCTAAAAAAAAGAAGAAAAAAAAGCATAACACTTATCAGGAATCAAGAAAAAATTGTTAAATAAAGAAAAAGTGCATTAGAATTTCTTAAGGGTTAAAGCCGTGTTTTGACTGCAGGAAGTTTACTAAGAACCTGAGCTAAAGTCGGCATATGAACAAGACAATGCTGGAGATGTTTTATACAAAAAAACATTCAAAATTGTTGATGAATAATTTCCAGTAGCTAATAAATAATAATAGATCCTTTTTCTTATATTCTTAAAATATATATCATTTTTTTCTAATAACAAATGAAGCCAAACTTCTTAAACTTTATATGTTCTCTAAATAAGAACAGCTGTATAAACATTTGTCCCATATGAAATGTGAAGTTTTTGATACTCAATGCTATGAATGAATATTAGTCGATACCACAAAGTATTGAGGTTTGATACACAATCCTCACTGCTCTCATTTACTGATGGGTCTCATTATCTCTGCTCTGTATCAGTGACCCTGGTCCTGCCGGGCGCCTCTCACTGACCCCGGGCACTGTGTCTATTGGCCTTTATTTGCCCCTCTCACTTGTTACCCCTCTCCTGAGGCTAAGTGTTAGTCTCTAATATGTTGGCCTGTCGCTGCTGCGGCCTTGAGCTGAGCTCTAACCACAGTGTGGTGAGTTCACCTGCCCTCATCAGGCTGCAGCCCCTCTATTATTCAGCAGCCATCTCAGGTGACCTCTCATAAACACTCTGTTATCATTTAGGATCCAGTGTCTCATTAGCAGTCCATTCAGCGTCCTCAAATATTGTTTTTGTGACTTCAGTGGCCTGCTGCCCTCACCTGACCAATTGATCCTTGGCCGTCTGTCATTCGCCAGCCGGCGCCACTAAGCTGCTGTGATTGTCCCTTGTCTAAGAGCCTGACTATAGGTGCTGCGGCGGAAACTGAAGACGACTCATCCGATGGTGGCGAGTTTCAGCAGGCCACTACCGTCGTCTCAGGTTTTCATCTCGAAAGTCCATGCAGGTCTCCGTGGTAACCATGGATGAAGTGCATTTGTCCCCCTCCCTAACATATGCCAGGCACTCAGCTGAGTGGCATTTAGTAAACAGTCATGGTATGTAGGGAAAGATCAGGGTGGATGTGAGAGATAAGTGAGATGTGGATTTACAATGCAACTCTCCATAACCCGGAGGAATGTAGAATAAAAGGATATTTTTAGTTCAATCAGCTGTATCTATGTGTGTTTAGCATTTGACCCTCCATTAGCACTGGACTGGCTTCATTGGTCCAGACCTTTGTCCGCTCAGATTGGACTCTCGACACAGCAGCTCCATTACCACCCAGTTTGCCTTGGGCTATAAAAAAAGCATGATAAAGCACGCTTTGATGATTTTGTATTGCCTGTTGTGTGTATGTGTGTGTATGTGTATATATATGTGTGTGTGAAGAAATGTCAAAGAATAACATGGTGTAGTTGGCATCAGTAAAAATTCTTACTATACTAAAACCAACCAACAAATCCAGTCATTTTAATAATAACTCTTCCTGCTCTGTGTATTATCTGATTCAGTTGTATTGATTAGCCTGAAGGGATAAATCAAATCCTTGGGTCTTATTTTTGTGTTAGTAATAATAACATAGATATCACAAAGTCTAGTGCTAACATCTGGGCATGCTGCAACATCATTAAAAGCCATACAGGTTTAAAGCTGCACTTTAAAAGTGTTGATGATAAATACTTCTCTGTATGTTCGTCCATTATCACCTGACTCTGTCGTTCCCTTCATCTTGATGAAGCACTGTGGCATCTTCCAGCTCATTGTCTTGGTTTTACAGCCCACATCTTTACTGTTTTGATTCAGTCTCAATGACCTCATCAGTAGTTGCTGAAAGTTGCTGTTTTCATCAAAAAGGCTCTGATAAATCTGCTGTAACCTACCAATAATCAGTCAACCAATCAATCAACCCCCAGTTTTGCCAGAATAATTTGGAAGGAGAAAAAAAAAGACACCCAGTAAATGATGCTGTAATTATATTCACATATAAGGTTAATAACCTATGAAAATATGACCTAATAGGTCATATTTTCATATTGATTGTCAAAGGTTGACACCACTCCTGATTATTAGTGGAATATTAGTGCCCATGTAAATATAGCCATTAAAAGTCCATTTATGATCTTAATGTTTGCACTATAGACTGTTCTCATTTGAGATATTTTATATGACCTATGGGTGAAACCGCATAAATCACTATGACAATGCTCTCACTTTCAGGTTTAACTTCTGTGGTGTCGGTAATCTAGCAAAATTGTTGGTAATGTCACTGTGATCCCAGATTACAACACCTACTCTATGCCTACTATCTAATATAGAGTTATCATAACCAACAGAAATGATGGCCAAGACTATGTAAATAAGACCTACGTTGTACTAGACTGGAATTATCTCTTCACGTTTCAATATTTAATGAAGTTGAGGATGTAAGGAGCTTATTGGATAACCTAGAAATAGCTGTTTAAATCATTCATTTGCTGACTTTTTAATACTTTTATGTGCAGAATGTTGTTCTCACTTTCCAGCAAATGATGATGTATTATTCAGAGTAATGAGCATGAAGAGGGTCACATTCACACACACACACACACATAGTCTATAATATGTACTCATAAACTACAATATTCTCCACCATTTTGATGTTTGGTGGCATGGCCTTTATTTGTCTCAATGTCAGCTAGGACAGGGCCTTTATTACATGCTCTACTCTCTGCCACAGTGTTTTCAAAAAACATGCCAGAGAGCCTGCTAATTAAGGGCCAGGCTGCTGTTTGTATTTAACAAACGAGTCCTCCTCATTAGTTTGCTAGGCAGTAATTAGAGAGAAAGTGGAATAGAGAGAGTGAGGACGAGGAAAGAGATGGAAGAAGTGACTGACTCTGCTCAGCACGAGGCACTGTACTGTGCATCAGTGAGGGTTTAAATGACGACTGTTGCTGAATCGCCAATTATTTAAAATATAAAGTATTGAGTTATCTATGGTGCCAAATTGACCTGAAAATTGACCTTTTGAATACAATCTGTGTTAATAAAGTGAATCAGTTATTTTCAGTCTTTGAAAATAATAGACATGCATTGAGACCAATTTAGTAAGAAAAAGTGAAAAAGAAGAAATTGAAAGATCTAAACTGATTAAATAGCTCAAATGGAGACTGTTTTGGTTTTCTTAAAAGAGACAGAAGCACAAATTCATTAGGCTGCTCAAACCGTAGTCTACGATGTATTTTTACAATGAAAACAAAAGAAACAATCATTTCACTTAAGCAGCAAATTAATAAAAGGCAATTTAAAACATACTTTGAAACATCTACACATGTCGATGAATTCTGAAATTTACAGTGCATAGAGCTTTGGAGAGAATGTGTGTTTATGTAACCTTATACATGCATTTCATCTCGTGTGTGGTGGTGTGTTTTACTGATGCTTTCAAAGGAGTGTTCAGAGTGGTAAAAAAAAAAAGTCTGATTAAATCACGCTCAGTCCAACCACTAGCACTTGCTTAATATGATTTGAACCACTTAACGAAGTGTTTTAAAGATGCTCTCCAGACATGTATTAAAAGACACTCTGCTTTGAACAATAAAGCATGTCTGATATAGTTTTTCAATTAAAAAGTTTAATTACCATTTTAAAATCCTTAAAATTACCTCTTCTCCTTCTCCCTCATCAAAAATTCCAGATTCTATGAAATGCAAAATATATTTACGCCAGGTGGCAACATGGTAGCGGCCTCTGGCTCCCGCTTATGGCCTCTCCTAATGTGAATAAGTGTGCAGATAACACAACTGGTGCAACTACGCCAAGAAGCTCGCCCATCTCCCATCCACTGAATCTTAGAGAGGCAGTTAGCAGTTAGCTCCTGAGGCCTTATTGGAGCAGACTAGCGTAGCGGACTACAATGGAAGCAGAAGAGGCGTTAGCGAGCTTGTCTGTTAGCCAAGCTAAAGCTAACCCGACCTATCGCTCTTTCTGGTCATCTTTCACTCACTGGACAACAAAATGGATCTGATCCGACTGAAGCTGAGCGTTTAGCGGGAGATGAGGAACTGTTGTGTTTTTAGCTGAACACCAATATGTCTGACTCTGCTTTTCAATTCGTTGGGTACAAACTCTTCCGTGCAGATCGGAATCAGCTGTCGGGGAAAACCTGAGGAAGTAGACTGCATATAATTATCTTTAATTATAAATGATTGCTTCCTCTGATCTGTGACATGGGAAATCCTGCCTGAATGAACTGCGTTTTTGAGACCGTCCTTGGTAGTTGGCAGTTTTAAAGCGTTACACGTTAGCAAGCTTTAAAACTTGATTTTCATGGGAGAGGGTCTTTAATGCTGCCTTTCGTGACCACATTGACTTTGACCATTTACATTAACTGCGTAAGTTTCCATTCGCTTGAAGAATGTAAGAATGAGTCTAACGGGCCTCCAAAGCTCACTGTGACTCACATACATTGCTGAAAAATCTTAACCATCACTTTAAATCCTCAGCAAAGGCTTACGAAAGGCGGATGATGGCATAACTATTTATATCAAGGTAATTCTCTGCTCTGAATCAGCCCCTGCTCATCTGCAGCAGGGGTATGTTTATGTGTGTGGGGGGGTGAGGAGATGGAAATCATCTTCTTTTGGCTGGGAAAACCATCCTCTCGCTCTTTCCAGTGGACAGACGGCCTCAGCTGGCCAATGAAAGTGGACTGCCAGCCGCCCACCTGGTGACTAGGCCTCTGTGTGGGTGGACACAGCGGAGAGGACACTGCTGCTTTCCAGTCTTGTCTCTGTGGTTGTATGTATGCACACATACTCTATGTATTAGGCCTCATGCTATGCAAAGCAAATAGACAGACATTTCAAGGTAGATTTGTAGTCAAATCTTCCTCAAGTGTTACAGGGTACCTGTTCAGATTCACAGGTTTTTTGATAGTACATCATAGAATATGTATATGTAATAAGTATTAGCAGCAAAGTGTAGTTAAAGTATTTCAGTAAAAGTAGTGGTTTGGTCCCTCTGACTGATATATTATTATATATGACATCATTAGTTTGAACTACTTTATTTACAGTTTGCTAGTTTAGTCCAGTGGTTTTCAAACTAAGGGTCAGGCCTCTCCAAAGGGTCACCAGATAAATCTGAGGCGTTGTGAGATGATTAATGGGAGAGGAAAGAAAAAAAGTTATGAAATCTGTTTTCAGTTTTTGGACTTTTTCTGTAATCTTTGATTTTTGGCGAAATATTGGATCATATGAACAATTATTGAAATGAAATTTAGAGGGAAAAATCACTACTTGGTGGAGCTGTTAACAACTCATAGACATCTGAAATGTGACCCCGACTACACACTGCTTTTTGTAAGACGTCAAAAGCTGAAAAGGTTGGAGACCACTGGCTTCATCTTTATCATTGTGTTGTATTTCAATTTACTGCACGGTTGCTGTTTTTAGAAGTACTACCATTAATGTAAACTTTAATGAGTTTGAATCTCAAGCACAGATCATTGTACACGTTCATTTGAGGTCCTATTTGAGGCTATCTTCTCACCCGCAAATATTGACTCCCTATTATTCCTCTAGGCCTGAGGTGTCTCATATTTATGCAGGGTGATGCTATTGTGTAGAAAAGCCTCTGTGTGATGTGGAGAACAAGGCTTTGTCACTTGCTGACTGTCTGCCCTCTGTCAATCAACACATGCCTGGATTAGCCCGCGCTGACGGTTGGCTGACCGACCCATCCTGGGAATGAATGCTCTGCCCTACCCACACTGTCGCCTGTCAGCACCTTTCACATATAATATTATACAAATGCAGAGCCTCTCCATTCCCATCACATTTCTCCCCACTGTCTCTTCCAACTACCCCTTGACAGCAGTTTTTGTTTTTTCTCTCCCCACAGCACAAAATGTGGCCCGCGGCTCGTCACAGCAGGACAGAAAAGGTCTGAGTCGGCTCGTTGACTCAGCTTTCTTGGCATTCAAATATACTGTCAATGCAGGAAGACCTGGCAGAGAGAGGTAGAGAGAAAGACAGAGAGGTGGTTGGGGCTGAGGGGGTTATACAAACATGACGAACAAATAAAGGATCTAAGCATAAACCAGGCTGTCACAACACGTTGTCAGGATAATTGAATTGTTCCTGGCAGTCCTGAGAGAACGCAGACCATTTTAAGTTTACCTTTATTGAATTATTAAATCAAAAAAGGAGGACGTTAACATTTAAAGGAACATTCTCCAGACTTGTTCGCTGAGGGAGGGGAGGGGGTTGGCGTTGTGACTGACTGTACGCAGCCTGACAAGAGTCGAAACAAGATTGCTTTTGAAAATTGCATTACTCAAACTGCGTCAGCATTAGATTGCCATGTCTACATTACCTAAACCCAAGCCTATTCGTAGTAATGACTTCTTTTGTGTCAAGGTACATTTGAGCCGTTTGTGTTTTGTTCAGACGTGGTGTATATGGGTAATGAATAATTGAACAGTGGGGCACGTGTGTGTGTAGATTGTTATGGATGTGTGTGCGAGACTGTGAATGTGTGTTTGTGCGTGCTTACAGAGAGGGAGGGAGGGGTTGAAGTTGAATTTGGTGCTGTGTCAAACAAATCTGCCGTCTGGGACGCGAGAGGACAAGCTCTGGCCGTTCTCACTTTCATTTGCATTTACTGTTGCACGTTTCCATTGTGTACTAATTCATAGTATACGTCCATCAAGGTCAACGGCGCATTTCAAACAGCATCACTTTTGCCCCGGGGGGCTTGGAGTAACACCCTTCTCTTGGATGTCCTTGCCCTGTCTCATCTGCAATGCCTTCGCTGGCACCACTGCATTATGTTGCATTTGCATCGTATTGCCTCTGCATTGCATCTGCAAGACTGGCCCCCTTTTCACTCCCACCCCCCCTCTTTCCCTGCTTCTCTCTTGCCCATTTATATCTCCTACTCTGTCCCCCCCCCCCCCCCCCCCCCCCCCCACACACACACACACACACACACTCCCTGTCATCCCTCTCCCCAGTGTCAGGTTGGTGCCAATCTGCAGGGCTTGGCAGTGAGCTGATGTGCAGACGGGGCAGGACAGGGCAGGACATGGCTCAGCAGCAGCAGCAGCAATGTTTGGAGTAAAGGTAGCGGTGTGCAGTGCTCGGGTATTGGCAGGGGAATATGCAATAGGCCCAGGAAAGATTACGTTGCGGTAAAAAAAAAAGAAGGGGGGGAAATACATCAGAGGGAGGAAATCCCTAGCAGGAGGATCCCAGCTCAGCGCTTTCTCTCTTCTCCTCCTCCTTCTTCCATCCCTCTGCCTCACTTTTCCCCTCCCTTCCTCTCCCCTTCTTCATTCCCACTTTTTTCTCTCTCCCTGCATCTCTTTCCTGTCTCTTTGGATTGGTCTCTCTTTTTTCTCTTCAAGTCCGGGGGGTGGGAATGGGGGTGGGGGGGATTTATCCCCATTGGAAGAGCTGCTAATGCTGACGCAATCCACTGCCATTAAGTCAACCCCCCTCTAGCCTGTGTGTATGCAAGGAGTGTGTTTGTGCATACATGTGAGGGGGTGTATTTGCTTTTTGCATGTGTATGCATTTGTTCTGCATTTTCATTGCACTGTGTGTGCATCACAAGGCCAGGGATATCCAGAGCACAAGCAGGGGAAATATAAAGTAGTCTGTGCTCTCTATTTACAACAACTCTAGCACAGCTTTACTGGCCCACTCACCGTCATGTTCACCATGTCTCTCGTCCCTGCCTGTATAATATATATATATTTCAAAGGGGGGCAGGGAGTTACGTGGCAGGATGTGAACTCCCATGCTGAAGGCTGTCCCTACAATGCTTTTACATAGATAGGCCCCATGGAACAAACAGGTCCATGGGCACTGGTGCCTTCACCCCAGGCACCCAGTGTTGATGTACGGGATCTCTCAGCCTCTCGACTCAACCTGCCGACTGAAGCCGAGCAGGGTGCAGGCTGTTCTGCCAAGCCGTTATTAAAGGGCTGTTTGCATTGCCTGCTGTTTTTTTCATTAGCAGGAATCTTATATCATTGCCTCTGAATATTGCATGAGGTTCAGGGAGGCTTGGTTGTCGTGACACCGCCGTAATATTTCACAACAATCAAAGATGGATGAGCCTATTCTTCTTGGTAAATAGAGGGAGGCCTGGCACCGATGAGGAAAAGCCCAAAGACGGTGACGGTGACACTGACGCACCATAAAGGAGGGCCGGAGGAAGAGGAAGAAGAAGGGGGGGCTGAAAAAAAAACTGAAGAGTGATTGGAGTCCATAAAAATGAAAATGCACTGTAAGACAAATGGGGCAGGCAGAGACGAGAGAGCAAAGTAAATGAGGGGGAAAGAGAGAAGGAGAGGACAAGAGAGGGAGACAGAGCGAGAAATCAAGACAGAGGCAATGACAGAGTGAGGAGGATAAAAAAGCGAAAGATGGGGGCTATTAGAGGTTGAGAGAAAGAGTTAGTGAGAAACCCACGCTGCTCCCAGTAATTGAAAAGGCACCGGGACTGATTTAGAGAGGGAGTTTAGCCCGGATTTGTTGGGAGCGGTTGGGATAGTGCTGGGTGGTGGTTGGTGGGGGAAATGGAGGAGGGGGTGACGACACGCTGCATTGCAGAGTATGAGGAGCAAGAACAGCCAAACCCCCTGCGGTGCTTTGCTCCACCACCTCTGTAGTTGTCATTAGCGCAACACGGTGAAAACGACCCTCCAAGGCCCATAATAACCAGTGAGGCTGCAAAAACATTATGGCTAAATCCATACAACCTAATTACTGTAGGTGTCTCTGCTCTTTTGGCATGAATAATACAGTGAAATAAAGAATAGGAGAGGATGGCTTTAAAGAAAAAAAGATCAAATACAGTAATGAAATAGGGGGTGGGGGGTTTCTTCTGTTGCCTCCAGGTGAGGTCCATGCAGTCAACAAACACGAAATACAGAGAAATGTTAAAGCAGATTGGATGTGTGTGCTCAAGTGTGAGTGTGTTTGTGCATGCACAGCGTGAATGCGAAAGTTTAAAGATCAAGCCATTATAAAAGGTCGTCTCTGCCGTTCTTTATTACAGTGCTTGTGACACTGACTGTACCTTTAAGTTTGGAGAGAATAGCCCCCTTCCTTTAAACTTGCCGAAATGAAAATATGCTTATGTAGTTCAAATCTAACAACATCCACAACACAGTACGCTTGTGTTAGTGAACTTCTGCTACAGTGTGTGTGTGCGTGTGTGTGTGTGTGTTTGTGTGTGTGTGCTTGGTAGAAAGTGCCAGAAGCTTCCCCATATTGATGTTGTGCCTGGCTCAGCTCACTTTATCCCCTTCCTTAACTTGCTAATACGGCTCGGACACCACACCAACAAACAGGGCTCCATGTCAGTACACACATGTTCTGTCTGCACCCGCCAACACACACACACACACACACACACACACACACACACACACACACACACATATACAGTATACACACCCTTGCAAAGACATACACTCTTGCTGTATTTCATGGGCCCTGTCTCACAAGTGTGCCTGTTCTTTCCAGGGGCCGCAGATACATGATATCTCTGCCCGGTCAATCCTTCTCGCATTACTGCCTCTGCAGTGTGCTGCTTCATTTACACGTGAAATATTGATGTTCTTAATTTAACCCCGAGGGTGCTCAGGTGTCCCTTCCTAGCCCTGAGAGGAGGAGAGGCCTTTTCCAGGGAGCCCGCAAGCCTAAACGCTGTCGCCACACCCTCTCTGTTTTGGGATTGGTTGACAGGGTGTTTAGTTTAGCCTCATTGGTCGGATGGCACATTCAAGCACTGTGTCATCCCAGTGGGTTTGTCTTGTTTGGCAAACCACCTGTTCTATGTTCTTGTGTTTGTAAGGATGATAGGAACCTACACTACATGTCTGTCAGATCATGTATGATGTGAATGTGATAAGCTTATTTTCAATAGTTCAGACACCATATTTACTATCCACCCTGGCTAATAGTTCCGAAATTCAAGCCAAATTGACTTCAGTCAAGTCCAAAGTATTAAATATTAAGTAGGAAGTTATTAGTTAGTGACCGACCCCTCACCTTTCAGCTTATCACATTGGCTAATCCTTGCAAATGTTGACCAGCTAGCTACTGTTAGCGAAAGCAGTACAGAGACACAGTTGATCTAGGCTTTTATTCAGTTGAACAAGGCTACGTACAGTACCAGTCAAAAGTTTGGATACACCTACATCTTAATACTTTTTTACAAGGCACACCTGTGTCATCATGAAACAGACTGATCAGAATATAATTAAAATGAACTTCTGCCAAACTTATTATAATTATTATGAGAGTAAGAATAATAAAATGACATTTCATAGTAATGGGTTGAGTTCCAATAACTTATTTCACAGTATATGGGTTCCTTTATAGATTTCACTTTATTTATTCATATTGCAATTTATTTTACAGTCTTTCTCAATATTCCTGCATGTTTCATTTATATTTTCACTATGAGTGTTTGAGGTTTTAGCACCTGACCATCTGAGGTAACAAAACAGCAGCGCTTCAGTCGCAGCTGGCAATCAACTGCACAGCAGTCCTTATTGGCTCAGCTGGTGCTGCAGGGAGGGGCCAGGAAGGGAGGCTTCTTCAAAATAAAAACATTCTGGCTTTATTTAAGAAATAACAGACATAATGTACCTCTCGGTTACTGGCAGTATTTGGGCAGGGTTTCTCATAATGTTTCTTGTTGCCCACCCTTTTCTTCTCTCAACCTCAGTTCATCTGATTAATGCCAGCAGGGCTCATTTCACAGAAGCTAAACAAGGTCTAATTTAAAACAGATCTACAGAGATAATGAGTGTATGAGGAATTCAGGGAATGTTCTTTGCATTTCCTTTGACAAAAAGCAGAACCCTCCCCCATCTCTGTGTAATAAAAGAAGAAATAAGGTGTGTGTATGACTATGTATAGGGGTATGATTAAGGCAAGTGTTGGCTTCATGCTTGATCTTGCCCAGGGGTATGTGTAGGTGAGCTGCCTCAGCCTATCTTTGCTCCTTTCCAAACATGGTCAAATTACAGTCCAAATATAGTAAAACGATGCAGCTCTTGCTTGACTTTTTAGACATCTAGATAGTACGGTGTCGGGAGGCATGGCAGAGACCTTCCTGCTTGTCCTGTTCTCGATGTGTATGTGTGTGTGTGTGTGTGTACGGCAGTGGTGTTGTGGCCTGGTTTGCCTTACTAGGACAAGCCAACATGGAGTCGTCAGCAGAAGCAGGAGGGTTTATTCAAACTCCCACTTGCTTTTTCAAAAACCCCCAACATCCCAGTTACAGCATGTTCCTGTTGCCTAGCAACCGGCCGGGTCTTGAGAGAGAGGAGAGGCGTCATAGATGTGTATGTATATCCACGGCTGAGCGCGAGAGCAAATACTCTCCGCTGCCTCTTCCCCTCCCCTGTGAGCAGCTCACTCTCTCCTCAACCTCACTGCCATGTAATGTAGCACAGTATTACACAGTGGGAGCCCTGTTTCCAATGAACATCACCAAATGACACTGCACATGTGAGAAAGATGCTCATAATCATTTATTATTAACACATTTGTCTAGTTGGTAAACAACATACAGACTTGTAATGCTGTCTTTATAGATCATTTTCACAATCAAGCATTTCAATTATTAAGAAAAATGACATAAGACATGATAAAGTTCATGGTCTTTTATTTGAAAAAAAAAATAAAGACTAGCATGTACAACTTGGAATGAATGTAAACTGAACTCAGACGAACAGTTGCGAAGACTGGTGCACTGACACTCCTAACAGCGTGCGCTGCGAACACAGTACACCCCTCACTAAGCTCTTGTCTGAGTCGAGAAACAGAAGAAGAAAAAGAAAAGTGAAGGCCAGTGATTCTCTCTTGCAAGAAAAGAGGACAGACACTCCATCTCAGCGAAAAGAAAAAGAAAAAAGAAAAAAAGAAAGCTCACCGTAAGACTCTTTAAGTCCCCCCTCCTTTAAAAGGGCAGGACGCACAACTACTAAGATGGCCGTCCAAATAACATAACAAAAAACAAAAGAACATGCCAAACATTTGAAAATGTATTTTTTGTACATTGTTTTTTTCTCTTTTTATCTAGCATACAATTAAGTCCCATTCCACTTTACGCTTGAGTTAGAACCTGGTATTTTCTCTCATCTTAACAGTACAGGGTTCCTCTCCAAATACAAAAAAACTGTACCAAACCAACAAGAGGACAGCTTATAGTGGAATCAGCACGCTCTGGTAGCCCGGAGGAGGGATGGGGGGGCGGAGGGTTAGTGCTCCGGTCTCAAGCTGCATGCATGAAGAACAGAAAACAGAGAGAAAGAAGAGATGGCCAGCACAGACATTTACCACTGGCAAATGGAGCTGGAAGGAGTTTGCCAAATGCTTTTGCTTTAGTCTGAAAGTAGTAGTTACAGGGTTTGTTGTTATTATTTTTACTTGTTAAGTACTGATGCTAAACTGATCTCCGGGGGGAGGGGACAGGATCACTAACCATCATTTTCATGCAGATATTTTTGTATATTTTTATATTTTCCTGTGTGGACAGAAGGATATTTTATTTCAACATTCAATTATTTTCTATACAGAAACAGTATGAATAAATGAACATTTTCTTTCCAAGAGGTAAGTAAAACATTTGGATTTTTTTTTTCTTTTTTTTTCTTCTAAGAGGGGACAGGACAGGGCGGGCAAGCTTCACTTTGCAGTCATCATCTGTACAAACTCTGCAGAGAGAGAGAGTGAGAGAGAGAGAGAGAGAGAGAGAGAGAGAGGACAAAAGACAATAGGACATCAGGTTCAGGGCAGAGTTTGGAGCAGGCTGTTGCCAGTAAGGGCAGTCACCTGCTAAATTGTTAAATGCTTTATTAATTTTTTAATCAACTTGAGCAGGTTCAGAACACACATCCTAATTAGTGTCCCCTTTCCAAACGGCTTCCATATTCATCTCATTAAACCCATTTGATTAAAAAGCTCTTGCGTTGTGCTTACAGTTGTGGAGCAACGTGATGGTAATATGCATACTGCAACACACACACACACACACTAAATAAAAATTAATGAAGGGAGGCTTTCATAGAGTACATATTCTGTACGTAGCATAATGGGAGTGTAAAAGTAGGGCACTTTTCAGCCAAGACTTATGGACTGTTCATAATATATCAACAGCCTTCTAGAAAATGAGCGCAGTCTCTCGTGTAATGTGCCAAGGGAGCGACAGTAGGGGGGAAGGGAGAAAGAAGGAGAGAGGCAGCAAGAAAGAGAGTGAAAAGGCTCCTGGCACACTGATGATGATTCAGAAGGAAGGCTCTTTCCTATCTCTGTTTCAGCAGTCTCCATGTATAGCCCCTATCTAATAACTAATATTAAGAGTGGCTGGCTTGTCTTGCTGTTGCCCTTAGAGAAATACACAGCTTGGAAAATTAAGTGCTCTGGCCCGCCTCTTTAATAAAAGCTTACACTACAGCCTAGAAAGTTATTTGTGCACTATGACATTTTGGTGTGTGTGCACCTTTTTACTTTGAAGGATCGCAAAAACAGCTGTGTTTGTTTTACCTTCGTAGTTGACCTGTCCGTCTCCGTCAATGTCTGCTTCTCTGATCATCTCGTCCACCTCCTCGTCCGTTAGCTTCTCTCCCAGGTTCGTCATGACGTGACGGAGCTCTGCAGCGCTGATGTAGCCATTGCCATCCTGGAAACATGTCGCATTGGGATTAAAAGTGTGAAACTGAAAAGATCCCACCGGGTGACAAGTGGTGAGGCCAGAAATTCCCACCAGGTCGATTAATGAGCTGACAGGGTGAGAGGTGTAAATGAGCAGGAAGCTGGAAACTGATGACTTTTTAACAACTACACTGACGTGGCAAGAAGGAAGTTCATTTGAGAGTCATCATGCTTCTTTAAAAAATCTTAGGTGATATTTTAGCAGTAATCAAGTCTTTTTTGCTCTGCATTTCTATAAGCATGGAGGTTCGATGATCATTTCCTGAATATTGTCTTAAAACCTTATTTACCTTGTCAAATACCCGGAAAGCCTCACGGATCTCCTCCTCGCTGTCTGTGTCCTTCATTTTTCTGGCCATCATGGTCAGGAACTCAGGGAAGTCAATGGTTCCATTACCTGTAATGGGTGATCAATGAGGCACATTTAATCAGCAAAAATTGCAATTACTTAAAAAGCAAACTCAGATAAGTAGAGATAATTTAACCCAGCATTTAGCTGATGAAAAGCACCCGACCAAAATATTCATGTAGCGCTCCTCCCCATTATTTCCCCCCTATTTTTGTATGACACAAACGTTTAAATTATTGTATGGGCTATTATTTCTCTCCAGATGCAGTCCTGGCAGTGATGGTGCAACTTGAGACATGAGTAATTGTAGTGAGGGTAAAGCAGCCCTCGAATCATTATAGCATACACCTTCCTTCCTGTGATAAACAGCTGCTGCAGGCTGAGAGGGGGGAAAATATACTGTATGTGCGTGAGTGAGCGTGTGTGTGTGTGTGTGTTTCCCTTTCTTCCTCAGGGAAGCCCTGGGAAGAGGTTGCATATGCTACACACAGCGCAGCAGGACTGCAGGGGGAACCCATGGCCAGTCATCCATAATGTAGATGTATACTGAGCAGCCTGGCCTTCTGGGAGCCTGTATAAATCAGAGGCTCGTCTCTCCTGGTGCCACTGTCAGAAACCCTGGCTGGAGAGGAAAGGAGAAGGACAGGAAGGGGTCTGGGGAGCTTCAATCGTGATGCTCCATCCCTCCTACCCACTTTTATCCATCCTCTTTTTGTCCCTCTTTCCCTTCAACTATCAGGCACTGTGTTTCCATGTATTGGTGGATTTCAGATTGAGATAGAAGAGTCAATGCTACTGTTTAATGTGGTGCTAACGGCAGCTGCTATGCTGGTGGCGCATGTATGCGTGCGGATGGATCAATATCCATGTTGCCGTTGTCAAGACAGGATTACCAGGGGATCAGACCCTCTTGACAGTGGAAGGATCTATGAGGAGCTCAGCGGCTAACCAACTGCAACCGCAGGAGGGAAGGTGGGAGGGGTTGTGGTGGTTTGTCTTGCTTTTATGTAGACCTGGAGATGTGAGGACTAAGTGTGTGGTGTGTAGTCATTTAAAAAAAAAACAACCACAAAAAAAGCAAACATTTGTGGTGGGATATAAGTAAAGGTCAGGGACACTGAGGGCATAGTACTCGAGAGGATTAGCCCTGGGGTGGGACAGACGGGCGGGGGGATTGCACACAGATTAACCAATGACAGAGCACGCCTTGGAGAGAGAGAGTACAAGAGAATGGAGAGCAGGAGTGGATGTGTGTGTAGAACAAAAAAGGGATGCAGTAATGTGATGGGGCAGATGGTGATCTCATTGCCCGGGGTTACAATCTAAGGACCTGTTATCTAACACACAGAGACAGCCAGCAGCACCGAGGGAACACATGCTGCCATTGGGGGTTGGGAGGGAGGCTGGGGGTGGGTGGGGGTGGGGGGTTGTCCCAGTCTTGGAATAGGGCAGGACTGCAACTGGAAAACTATCATCTGAGGGGGACGATGACTAAAGAAGCAAGGCAGCCCTCAAGTTATATCTGCTCAACTGCACCTCAGGCCAGCTGCTGCTGCTGCCGCGGTGGAGGAGGAGGAGGGAGGCAGGGATGGAAGCAAGGAGGGATGAAGATAGGGAGGAAGGCAGGCGGAAAAAGAGAGAAAATGGTGGGAGGGAAAGAGAGAGAAAAGAGAGAGGGAGGGAGAGGGTGAGTGGGCGGTAGAGAGGGAGATGGAGATGAGGGAGATGTGAAGAGGAGAGAATATAAGGAGTGAACCGAGTGGGAGATGGTGCGATTACACATAAGAGGTGCTGACGCAAACTATAGAAGGCTGAGGCATCTCAGTGCACTTGTGTGTGTGGTCATCGTTTTCCTGCATCATAAAGCCCCCTTCCATCCCTCAGATAAGAAAGAAGGGTGGGATTGTGTAATGAAGAGTGCTGTGCTTCGGCTAGAGGTGTTATTTTTGTCATACCGATCTAAATGAGGGTTTTTTTTTCTTGTTTCATACGTGATGTATTTTTTGTGCAGTTGCAACAATCAATGAAGCAAATCTTGAAGAAAGATGATCTGTTTTATGCCAGAAATGCAGAACACTAGCAGCCCTGTATCATTTAAAGCAGGTGCAGTTAGCTTGTCTCTGTGTGTTAGTAAGATAAACAGACAGCAGCAATTTCATATGATACTGTAATCCACACTATTCATGAATTGTGGCTTGGCTTTTACAATCAAATAGCCAAGAGACTATTTCTTCTAACCGCTTTCTGTCGAGCTAAAGCCTTCCAACCTCTCTCCATTCATTGTAATTCTTTGCCACAGCCCTCTTGTTTGGTAAATAAAGCTGATTTTCAATGGGCCAGCTGACATCCCATGGCTGCCGATGTGGGTACTGGATGTGCAAAGCGCAGAGAGGCCTTATGTAACCACTTTTATTTTCCATTACTAGCTTCATTGCTGTCTGACCTAGATTGCATCAGCCAAGGGAGGCAGAGGCAGAACAAGGGGATGTTAGTGATGGTGTGTGTGTGTGTACGCTTGCTCTTGGGTGTAACTGAGGGGTAGGGGGAGGGCGCTGAGGATGGTGGGAGGACGTTTCAATAAAGGGGCAGCCAAGCTGCGGTGCAATTGATTTCTTCTGATCAATGCGGTCCCATTTACGAAATCCTATAAGCTGACAGAGCACCACTGGGGTAAAGGCCCCACTGACAGCTAACATCCTCAACTCTACTGCCCAAGGACGGCCGGCTCCACAAATTCTTAGACTACTCTCTCTCTGTCTCTCTTTTTATGTCTGTCTTTCCCTTCCTCTGCCTTTCAGTCACAGTGCCTTTGGGAGATATCGCAGCAGAGGATAAAAAGTTGGTGAACAGAAGAGTCTGTCTGAATTATGGCACTCAGCACAGGGCGCTAACACTGGCAGTCTTTTGACACTTGGCGTGCTCTACTCACCGGCACTGAAAGCACCTCCTGCACATCCATATCTCTGACAATGTCAAACTATGATGGAGCTGAACACACAGTGACTAAACTGCTGACACAGAGTGGCATGTCATCTGAAAATAAAGCTGGCTGGCAGTTGGCTCGGACAGTTGGTTGACAGTTGGTAGAAAAGGGAGGGACGTGGGCAACAACACCGCTGATGTGATTCAAGACTAGGGGTGGGAATCTTGGGAATCTCACAGTGAGATTTGACTCTCTTGCTCCAGTATACTGTGTGCCAAACCATTCACTGGTGTCCTAATTCCAATGAAATACAATAATAAACATAATCAGCAATTAAAATAATGGTCTGAAGCCTTTTTACTTAAAAAAAGTAACTGCTTTCAGATTAATCAATTAATGAATTGATTAATCTGAAAGCATTTTACTGTTTCCTGCCTGTATGAGAATAATAAAGTGAGGGGGGAGGTGGAGTGCTCTACTGTGTTATTAATGTTGTGAGTCCAACAGTGGAGAGCAGCATCTCTGCTGCACCGTTAGCTCAGGGGAAAGCCATTGTTGTACAAGATGCTGAACAGGTGCAGGATATTTTTATGTCATTTTCTGCTGTAGTGTGTGTTGGTCAATCAGTCTCGTTTGATACTGCTGATCGCTGCTCCACGGTGCTAACAGTCTCTGATTGACAATGTAGACAGTTCATAATACACTTCATGTTCGTCTCGCAGAGGTAAATATTTAGATATTAAATCAAAACCTGCTGGCAACTGATGTATTTAAGTTAAGTTAAGATTAACTACAAGTGCTTTCTCATGATCATTGTTGGGTCTCTCTAAATTAGAGTAAAGAGTGCAGTCTAGACCTGCTCTGTGTTTCCCCCACCCCTATGTGAGATGAGGCAGTTATGGATGCTCTATCTAATACCTTATGCATTTATAACAGGTTTTATCGATGAAGTCATGGGACGAAATGTTAACTGAGAATAACAGTTCAATTCACATAAATCTTCTAAAACCTTGTAAAAAACTAAAATTAGAAAAACTGGAAAGGAGCAAGGGGTGATGATTGTGGTGTTTAGGACATTTAGAGCTCATTTTGCTGATAAAAATGGATGTATGAACAGGAAAGGATCACAGTATCATCTTATCAACTCAAATATTAAAACCCTTCCTCTGTGCTAACCACAGACTTTGAATGAGTGAAAACAACCATTTAAACCTCCGCCTTGTAGATTTTAAATTGGTTTTCTACTCCTTTAGACTAACCTTAAGAGTGTTTCATCTTAAGTCAAGCTCTGTTTCCTTATATTACATCTGATATGACCTCTTTATAAGAGACTATATTTATTACTGACATACAGTACCAGTCAAAAGTTTGGACACACCTTTCCATTCACTTGAACCATAAAGCATGTCCAAACCTTTAACTGGTACTGAATCACAATCACAATGGTATATGAAATATAAAATTTATACTGACCGTCAGCGTCCACTTCATTGATCATGTCCTGCAGTTCGGCCTCTGTGGGGTTCTGGCCCAGCGACCTCATGACGGTACCAAGCTCTTTGGTGGTGATGGTGCCGTCGCCATCCTTGTCGAATAAGGAGAAAGCCTCCTTGAACTCTGTGGGTGAGGAAGGAGGTGAGAGCACAGGTTAAATTACTGTTGCTGTGCAGTTACTGGAATGGGTTATGTTAGGATGCTGCAGTCAGTTCGAGAAGGTTAATCGATTCTTGTTAGTGGCATGGTTACAGGGGCTGTGTTAACTAAGTTCGAGCTTGTCTGTAAATTGGCCCACATGGGCATGAAGAACACTGAAATTATAAACGTGCTGAGCTCTGTAACCACACAGGATTATCATCTCATTATCATCAATTTTTGGAAGTTGAAACAAGCGGAAAGATTTGACTAAGAGTTTCAATGTGTGCATTAGAAGCTTGCTCCTAAACTACAGGCCATAAATACCCGTCCAGGAAATGTGAAGTGCATGCAATAGTGAGCCTTGGAGCCTTAGCACAGGCTAATTAGCCACAGAGGGGGTTTGACTGAGAAGAAACTGTGCAGCCTCCAGTTTCAGTACAAAGCTCACATCATTTATTTATCAAGAATATGAAAGTGCCTCAGTGATTGAAACTACTCGTGACTCCCCTGTAAAACCGTCTATTCACTATGGCTTCATGGTTTTCATGACTGACTCATGACATGCTGTAAATACTTCTCCTTATTTCATGTGATTTAAAAAGGCTAATGATCTACCAAGGGAGAGCGGATGCCAAATCTGTCAGTGTTCTGTTTCATTTCATGTTTTCCATCTGTGACACAGGAACTTTATTGAATAACACAGCAAGCAAGGGTGTAAAGAAAAAAAAAGACAGGCCTGTGTGGGGGATGTAAAGGAGAAAAACGCTCTGTTCCTACCTGCAATCTGCTCTTCTGTTAGTTGGTCAGCCTGTGGTTGGGAAAAAAAGAGAAAGGAGAGAGTTACAAACAAGTTACTCAACAGGCAATTATTCAGAATCCCAAACCGTTTCATCATCACATTCCACATCGTCCCCGCCCACCAACCACCACACATCTCAACACTGGCAGCAGTGTTCGAGGGGTCTGTTGGCTTCAGTGCTGGGTCACCACTAGTGGCCTCTGGCAGAATCCACTCATACCTGTGGGACTGCCAAGATTTGCCAATGACAATACCCCAAATGAACCACTAGCCCCATTAGCTCCAATGCCCTGGGGAGGGAATGTCAATTAGTTGTTTCAATATTTGTAACTTAGTTTCTTTACATTTGTAGTGTAAATTGCTTTTTTTTCTCTCTCTCTCTTAGCTTTATTATACCATGCTCAATCGATGCAATTGATGCTGAAAATCATTCATCGGACTTGGCTTACACAGTTCGCACTAACTCACTGGGCTGTTTCTGAAAGGTTGTTTGAAAGACTCCTAGAAAGTGACTTAACCACAAGCTAACTCTGGAAAGCATGAAATTTAACCTCCAGGTGATGAGTGGCTCTACGGGATTGACTCACACCATGTACAAAAGTAGGCTAGGGCCTGGTTGTCCCACAAGAGGGACCGCTGTGCAACAAGGTGCTGTAATAAAACGGGTGAGCTGCTGTCTCCAGACCAGGAGAAAATGTTTAGGCGGGGTTGTTTCAGGTCATATCAGCATGGGAGTGTTTTCCATGGTCCTACCAACAGGAAAAAAGGGCCTGCTGGGTTGGCGCAGCTTGACTCCCCTCCCAGCCTGTTCCCTACACTGGCTCTTTAATGGTTGATAGTGACTCACACATGCTTTAAATGGCTCAGAAGCGAGCATTCACTGCCAGGCCTTTAACATAGGATGAAACAAGCTTCTTTGTGAAGGGAGCCACTGATTTCAAAACACCCTCAGCAGTAAAGTGTGAATACAGCTTGTGGTGCAAATAACTCACGCAGGTACCCTCCCATCAGTGCTTTAGTGAGAAAGAGTTTATTTTTTATTGTTACCAGACCACACTGACATCATTGCGCTTGGCAAATAGGAAGGAACACACACAGACAAACACGAGCGGTCACAGATGTGCACATACACACACACACGCTCTCTCTCTTAATGGCATTCTTCCTCAACACCAATACTTTCCATCCCCATGTTTCCTGTGAATTAGTCAGAGTAGCCAGTTCTGCCTCAAAGCAAATTCCTACAGCCCCGTCGGTGTGTTTATGTGTTTGTGTAAGTGATCTAGTTTTGGATACAGCAAAACAGCACACACTTTCAATAACAAAGTTAACCTTAAATCCCATGGCTGTGGAAACCAGAGTCTCATCAAGGCCCTGTTTGGAGATGAGGCTATTGTGTTTCATGAAAAAAAGCCAGTGAATTGAATTTGTTGCATAATTACTAGATTTGGTTAGAATGGTTAAGATCGAGCTGATTGCCGCATGACAAACTGCAGGCTGACCTTTTACTCTGGCTTTTTCAAAAACAAAAGGCTTCTCATCGTGGCTCGAGAGGCGGCCACAAGATGGATCGATACAGCCAGCAAGGGCTCATGGATAACCTCAGCAGCGCTCATATGATTAGCTGACATGATTCAATAACCTGCCTTGCACACAACGGCGCTTTGCTTTTTCTTCTACCTTCCTGCCTCCTTTCCATCTGAGAGTGGGAAATATCAAGAGACAAAGCAGCCCCGC